>NC_052058.2:114734040-115049226 GCF_903992535.2 Arvicola amphibius | reverse complement strand
AAAAGCTGTGAAAAAATAAACATGGGTAAATTTTCAGTATTTCAGTCACCCTTTCAATACTTTCTATGTTTCTGTCTTATTATTTTTATGCATCTTCACATCATTTACTTATATTTCTTCAATTCCCATATTCCTACCCTGGTAAGAAATATTTTTGTTGAGGTCGGCCCTTAACAGACTCCTACCTAATGAAGTTATAGATAAGCATTTATCTTCTTTTTTGATATTAATATTTAAGTAGACCATCTTTTCTTAAAACTTCATATGTTGAGTATATATGTAATTTTTGTTTTATTTTACAAAACAGAAAAGTATTCCTAAAATGGACATTTTAATGTATGTAAAGATACATCATTCAACAGAAGTCAATTCATTTGAAATATTTACTGAGTGCTTATCTAACATCTAATGAACATGTAGAAAACATTTTATCTGCTTTGTTTCAGTATAATAAAATAGCTATTAGGTGGACAAACATGCAATTACAAAATGGCTAACAGTGTACTCATGTAACAAATGTTTGTTTAATACAGGTTCTCGAGATTCAAATCCAACATCTACCTAATTGCACTGCTTTAACTTTTTAGAATGTAGTAGCTGGTGTTGAATGGATCAGACCACATACACCATAACCCTGATCACATCATTGCCAGGAAGGAGGGAGAAGAGAGGACTTCCTCAATCACTCTTGGCTACTCTCAGTGACATGGTTCCACCTTTTAGAAGTCCATAGCATTTTCCAATACTACCCTGCTAAAAAGCAAGACCTATATTGGGTCTTTGAGGAAGATACAATGATCCCTACATATTTATCAAATAACTTAAAATAGAGAAAATTTAATTAAATTTACTTTTAGAAATTTGCTTCACAAAAATGGCATACTGTCACCATTTTTGGTACCAAAAACTCATGGCTAGACAATAGGTCTTAGGAGAACCTATTACAGTTACTATGCTAGATGAATGTAGTAGTAAACTACTTCTTAACGACTTGCTGTTATAATCATAGATTAGTGTAGTTTTCATTTTTTATCTCAGGAGCTTTCTATTGCAGTAGATGGCAATTAACACAGATACCCATAATATCCAAGATTCTGAGAATAAGAGACTTTGGATAAATATTTATATCACAAACACCCTCCTTATGTCTTATGGATCTTTATGGTTGTTGAGAAGAAAGACTGTAAGAATCTGATTACAGGAAATTGTTTTTTAGGATGCAACAGTACACATGTCTACATGTACTCATGGCAGTTGTGAAAGCATGCATAGGACATGTTCAGACTCAAGTCAGAAGAAGTTCCAACATGAACAGTGTGTGTGTGTGCGTGTGTGTGTGTGAAAGAAGCTAGTAATAAATCACAGCTGCTGAAATTGACCCATTGAGTCAATTTCTTTTAAGTCTTTGGTATTTGGTAAAATGAAGAGACACAAGAGTATCTGGGCAAAACAATCTCCATTTTATTGATCATGTTGGTGTGGGTGTTTGTGTGTGTTTGTATGTGTTTAAATGGTAACATAAAGTTGTGTAAATGTGGTGAGGTGTATATGGGTTGAGTTGATAGAGGAAGTGAATACAATTAAAATGCATGGAAATTCTCAATTAGGAAGAGAGAAATAAAGGAAATTATACTTCATAACAGGCAGTTTAATGTATATGCTATACTGTGTATTTGAAAATAACTCCCAACTTTGATTTAATAAGTATATTTCTTGAAATAACTGAATGAAAGACTTTTTTTTTCTTCGATCCTGGCCAGAATACAAAGATAGACATATAGTAATCCAGAACTGTTTGAAGGTGAAGTTGCATTCTTCAAGATCACCACATGATGGCACTAAACTTCATCTAGTTAATCATCTGAATCACTTGGGTGATGTATGTCAGCACATATTATTATATAAGTACAAGCAGAAGAGCAAACAAACTAAGGGTTTGTTAGAAGAAAGAAGTTTTATGTAAAAAACTCAGTGAAATGAATTTTTTCCTTCAAAATATATGTATGTGTCATACAGATATCAATCTGTAACTGCAGTGACTGAAGCTATACAGTCCACAAGTAGTCCCTCATAGTGTGTTATTAGAGACTTCAATCAAGGCCTATAGAGTTAGCTGTGAACTGCAATCAAAGCTTAAGTACAGAAGAACAAAATGGTTGTCCAAAGGCATTGATACCCTCCATAGATTATCTATAAATTTAAAAATATGTTTTCAATTGTGAAACTGTTAAAAGACATTATAAATTGTTAAGTATTGCAAAAATAAAAATAAAAAAATACATTTTAGAATTATTATGTTACTCTGTTCCCTTAGCAACCTCCTTGTGTTTTGGTATCAGTGAATGCAAATGACTTAGTATTTTACATATGTATAGTAAGAGCATCCACTCACAGCCAAGCAGCACTGAATGGTAACTTCTGCTTTAACTCAATATTGTATCTATCTCATAAATGTTGAGGTATTTTTAGGACTTATTTTTAATTTTATTTATTAGTACTGTATTTTTAGCACTGATTCATCTCTCTATTTTTTCTATTCCCTTTTGCACGCTCACTTCACAAATTGTTGGCAATTTATTACTATGTTTGGTGTGTGTGTGTGTGTGTGTGTGTGTGTACGACTTGCTAAGTTCATTTAGTGTTGGTTCATATGTCTAAATATTGTTTAGGACTGGGTACTTGTGACTGCATAACCTATAGTGATCTTATCACTAAAGGCCTTATAAAATTTCCTAACATATACTAGCATGTCTGTTAGAGCTGCCATTGGTCAGCTATTGTTTAGGAAACAATACTGTGGGATTTGAACTGTGAGGCTTCCCTGTAGAAATTACCTGACACAAGTGAGAAGGAACCACAAAACAAACAACAAACCTTCTTAGGAGTTTATTGGAGGGTGTGTGCAGGCCTAGGGAATTGGTGTGCAGAGAGAGAGAGAGAGAGAGAGAGAGAGAGAGAGAGAGAGAGAGAGAGAGAGAGAGAGAGAGAGACAGAGAGACAGAGAGACAGAGAGACAGAGAGAGAGAGAGAAGATGGCATGTCCAGCTTTTAAAACCTGCCTAGATCATTTGCACAGGCTTTTGATGTGGCTACATCATACACGGATAATGGGGCTCACACATGCAAGAAAGAGTTTAGCTGAATCATACACGGCATGGATGAAACCATACATGCACACACAAGGGTCACGTAGTAACCATTAATATTTAGTCATTTCTACCTGAGGGCTTGTCTGCATATGGATGGCTTTATGAACTGGAAGTACAGCCTTATTTGTGGCTGAATAATTAATTACATGTCACACATTTGCTTATTATAAAAATTTGGAGTTTGGAGGTTTTTAATGGGTGGGAATGGGGTGTTGTAAGGTATCTTGTGACCACTTCATGCTGATTTTGTGGGCTTTGTCAGGCCTCTGGAGACTGCTTTTTGCTGATTTTGTGGGTGCCAGGGAGTTGAGATGCTTTACCATGTCTTGGGGTGGCTTATAACTGTTGTATTTTTCCAGGCACTGCAGAACTGGCTGGCAGACAACATGGATCATGCAAGATGCTGGAAAGGCAGAGAATTATGTCTGGAAAAAATTTTATATTCCAGTAATTAAGGGAGGAGAGTTCCAGAATGGAAGATAGAAGGGGGATCTTTGAGGATGGAGAAGGGAATTTCCCATGGGTTCACAAGACCAGGAATGATAAGGGAAGAACTAAATGATACTTATTCTGGGCAAGCCTGGACGGTTTAGATAGGTAAAACTGGCTCCATGGAGCTGATTAAAAAATGTTTGAAAAGAAATTTTAGACATATAAAAAACATGATTACAATGATACAGTGTTGGAATGGAAGATGGTAGGGAGGAGGGAGGTAAAGAAGGGGAAATTTTTGGAAAGGGGATTTATTAGACCCCTTAATGTTTTACTTGAAGTAAATGTTAAGGGACCTTTTTTTCCTTTAGCATCATTGTATTATCTTATCATCCAGAAAACTACTGTAGTCAGTGATAAACCTTTTATGTTAAACTCTGTTGTGTGAGATTTTGGAGTCTGGGGCTGCAAACTCGTTATTGTTTCTTACCACCTGGGCTTTTGGCAATCCTTGTACCTCCAACTCTATGTTTAATGATGGTCCCTATAATAACAGCTGAGTGGTTCACTGTAAACGTAAGCATGACATTGGAGATATAGAGTTGATAAAGCAGATAGGAGAAAGAGGAAGAGGGAAAGTATATGGAGTTTTTTGGCACAGGAGAGTTGAGTATGGTGATGAGACCTTTATTTTGGGGGACTGGAGAAAGAGTGGCTAATATTGGTGCCCTCTGAAACTTAAGGGAGCAGGGCCCTGTATGAACATATATGAGGGAGTATCTTGAGTTGGAAGAGTAAAAGGTTTAAGATGGGAGAGGTGAATCTAATGAGGAAGTCCCTCAATCTTGGCAGCTGTGGGAGTTATGAGAATTATTTTAAAGGGGTCTAATTTAGGGTAAGGGGTAAGGGGTGTTGATCTGGGAGAGAGAATAGTATGTGATCCCCTATTTTAATCAGCGATAGGCATGAATTAGCACATGGTTGAGGTAATGAGTAGTTGGGAAAATCCCATAATAGGGAGCAAAGATGGGCTAACAATGGAATAACCAGGTGATCAGGAAGAAGAGAGATTTTAGGTGAGAGGCTTTGGGGTAAAACCAGCCACCCATACATGAGTTTAAATGACAAGATGAAAAGGGAGCTTTTGGGGAGAGCCCTAAGCCTAAGAAGGGCCAGAGGCAAAAGTTTTACCCAGTTGAGGTAAAGCTCCTTTGACATCTTAATAAGAACATTTTTAAAGGAATGGTTAGTTTGTTCTACCTTCCCTGAAGACTGAGGATGATGTGGAGTATAAAAGTGCCAGGGAATGTTAAGAGCCTTAGAAAAAGTTTGAGAAATCTGAGGAGAAAATTCTGGGCTATTATCTGACTGAAGAGACTTTGGGATTCCAAACCAAGGAATGAGTTGTTGGAGAAGAACATTGGAAACTATCTGGGCCATCTTGCTAGTGGTGGGAAATGCATCAATCCACCCAAACATGGTATTCACCAAAACCAGGAGATATTTAACACTTTTGACTGTAGGCATATGAGTAAAATCCAGCTGTCAGTCAGTTTCTGGAAGGGAGCCCCTAGACTGCTGAGTGGGAAAAGGGAAGCTACAATATTTGGTCTTGGGATCTGACTTTTGACAGATTTTATAAAAGGTAGTGATAGCTTTTAAGAACTCTCAGTCCTCAGGGGTGGGTTGGAGGTGAGCCTTGACAAAATAAAACAGAGCTTTGCAATTAGGATGAAAGAGCTGATGTAGGTAGGACAGAATTTTCTGGGTGTCAGAGGGTGTCTGTGAGAATGTGGACTGTACTATATCAACACCCTAAGGTGATTGAGGTAGGTTGGGCTCTGTGACGTTGCTATTCTAGCTGCTTGATCAGCCTGGTTATTTCCCTTGGAAATAATGGAAATTTTGTTCTGATAAGATGGACAGTGAATAATTCCTGTAGCTTTGGGAAGATGGGAGGCTTTCAACGGGTCCATAATGCAACCTGAATTAGTTTTTGATCTTCCTTTTGTTGTAGGAAGTCCCCACTCCTTCCAGAAAGCTGCATGGGACAAAAGGATATGAAATGCATATTTGGAGTCTGTAAACATTAAAAGATTGTCCTTTTGCTAACTGGAAGGCATGAGCAAGAAATATCAACTCAGCCTGCTGATTAGTGGTATGGGCAGGGAGAGCCTGTGCTTCTACCACCCCAGTATCTGACACTATGGCATAGCCTGCTCTATGGGTCCCTTCACATAAAATAGAGCTGAAATCTGTGTATCAAGTATAAGTGTCTTGGGACAGTTTACCCTCCTGTATATGTGAGGGGTGGGGCAGTATATCCTCTAATGTTTCTATACAGGAATGAGATGGGGGATAATTAATGCTAGGTTGAGGTTGGAGATTTGAGATATTAAGGGGTGGGCAACATTGGGAAATGAGTGTGGCATTTTCTACTAGGGCCACCTGGAGGGAAAGAACTCAGGAAGGAGGTAAAGTTTGTAAGCCTTTATAAGTTAAGAGATGGGACATATTGTGGTGGGAGAAGACAGTGGTGAGTGACCCAAATGTTAGCTTCTTTGACTCACGAATCAGAAACTCAACAGTCACTAAAGCACATATGCAGTGTGCCCAGCCCTCAGTGGTGAGGTCCAGCTTCTTTGACAGCTATGAAAAGGAAGGTCCCAGCTGATGGTCAAGGACCCCAAGGGCATATGTCTCTTTCTGGGTTACATAGAGAGAAAAAGGATGAATTAAATAAGGGAGATGAAGGACTGGGGCCTGGAAAAGTTCATGTTGAATTCTCTGAAAGTGTTTAGTAATGGGATGAAGAAGGGGTTCATGCAGAGAGCCAAGAGCTGCCTTGTATAAGGGGCAGGAGAGGAGAGAAAAAGAGCAATCTAGGAATACAAGAAGCCAACTATTCCTAGAAATAATAAAACCTCTCCTTTTGTAGATGGAACTGCAAGGGACTGAATTAGCTTTTTTCTCTTTAGGGTAGTAGCTTTTTGGGTTGGGGCAATAGTTAATCGCAAGTAAATTACCTGAGAGGTAGACATTTGGGCCTTAGCAGCTAAAATTTTATAGCCCTTTTTTGGACAGTAGATATAAAAGAGTGGAGATATCAGTTTTGCTGATCTCTCTCTCTCTCTCTTTTTTTTTTTTTTGGTTTTTTGAGACAGGGTTTCTCTGCAGCTTTTTTAGAGCCTGTTCTGGAACTAGCTCTTGTAGACCAGGCTGGCCTCGAACTCACAGAGATCCGCCTGCCTCTGCCTCCTGAGTGCTGGGATTAAAGGCGTGCGCCACCACCGCCCGGCCAGTTTTGCTGATCTCTAAGGATGGACTGTAAAGTAAAATATACTGTATGATTTTAGATTTAGGGAGAGAGAGTTAGAGTAGATCAGAAGGTAAAGCCTGACCAAACAGATGTTTTCTGTCCCAGAATCCATGGAGGAGGATGGTCCAGGTGAGCTCTGTGGAGAGGAGAGTGTCAGGGTCATTCTAGGTGAAGGCAAAGATGATTTGAGATTGAGAGCTGAGAGGAAAAGAGAAAAAAATCTTTGCGATCTAGAAATGAGAAGTGGAAGATTCCTGGAGGATTAGTGGAAAGAAGTGTGTAAGGGTTAGACACCACAGGATGAAGAGGGGCCGCTGTGGAGTTTATGAGCCAGAGGCCTTGAATCAGGCCATAGGCCCCATTAGGTTTTTTAAACAGCAAGTATAAGGGTGTTAAAGAGAGAAGAGGTGGGGCAAAGTAGCTTTTTTATTAAAAGGTCAGAGATAATAGGCTTAAGTTCCCTATGGCTCTGGAGGGAGAGGGAATACTAAGCCTGGGTAATGTACTTAGTAGGATCTTGTAATTGGATAACAATGGAGGAATGTTGTTTAGCAACAGTGTGGTTTTGGGTGTTCCAGACTTGGCGGTTTACCTGAGAAAAAGACTCATTGGGGTTGGGAGGTTGGGAGGCTAGAAGGAGGAGGAGTGGAGTTGCTGGTGAGTGTGGAACAAAGTTAATGGAAGGAACAAATGCTCCCACTTTTGCTAAAAATCCTCTTCCCATAAGAGGTACTGAGCAGGTTGGCATGACTAAAGATGAATGAATGAGATAAATACCCCCAAAACACACTTAGTGGTGGGGTCTGCTGAGGTAGATAAAACTGTCCCTTTACCCCGACAGTAAGAGATAGGCCCCCAGAATTCCCTCAGTACCGATTATGTGGTTTGGGTATCCAAGAGAAAGGAGATGGGCTGTCCTGATACCATGATGTTTACCCATGGCTCCCTATTATAGATGAGTGTTGTAGTCAGGTCAAAGGAGCCCAGGCAGCCTCACTTGTCCACAGCCAGACCTAAAAGGTCAACTTGGAAATTTTCTGGGTTTGATGTCTTCATGCCACTATGTGAACGAGGACAATCAACAGCCCAATGCCCTTCCCTATGACATCTTGGAAAAGGTCTCACAGGACCAAGGTGAGGATTAGGACATTCTTGGGACCAGTGACCAGTTCTACCACATTTATAAAATGGGCCTGGCAGTTCTCAAGCCCTGGGTTGTAAAAGAGCAGAATGCACAGCATGGAGTGTGTGGTCTGTCACCTTGGCCATGATTATCATGTGACAGTGATTGCAGGCTTTGTCATTCCTCACATGGTACACCTTAAAAGACAAGTCTAATACTTCTGCTTGAAGGGTCAAGGGCCCTTTATCCAAACATCTAAGTTTAGCCTTAATGTCAGGGTTGCACTAAGAAAAAAAATTAGTCATGAGTAACTGTCTGTCTTTTGTGGTTTCTGGATCTAAGTTAGTATATTATAACAGGGCTTTAGTGAGGCATTCCAAAAATGGAAAAGGATTCTCCTTCATACCCTGAATGATCTCTGAGAGCTTATTATAGTTTACTGGTTTGAGTGCTGCCTTGCAGAGATCGCTAAGATGCAAGTCAACAACCGGTTCCGTGCTAAAATCCCACCTGGAGTGTTATAGTCCCACCTCTGCCCCGGGAGGATGTGTTGCATGAGCTTGGTGAATCTCATATGCATGTAGTCTGGACTGCTCCCAAACTTGCCTGCATGCTTCAGGAAATATATTATTAGATAGGATTATATAAATATCATGAAAAGTGAGATTATAAGACTGTGTAATATATTGGAATTGTTTTTATGAAAGTGGTAGAATTAAAAAATATAGGACCTGAGTTTTTGTTCTATATGGGAGAGTTCTGAAATAGAGAAAGAAATGTGTACCCTAATCAATCCATCTACACAGGCCACCTCTTGCAATGGGAGAACTGCAGCTGGCTTGACTTGGTCAGGGTTGGATTCCATAGCAGCATGTGATTGTGTGAGAAAAGGGGTAAAGTTTGGTGCCAGAACCGGGTGACTGCTGTAGCCAGGCACCAGAAAGAAAGAATTTTTCAGTGAGGCTGATGGAGTAGTTAGTGGAGGAGAGAGAGAGAGCTAAAGAGTGAGTGAAGAGAGGTGGCAAGGCAGCTGGAAGTAAAGGAGCAGAAATACCTATCCGTTGAGGTTGGAAAGATGTGGATGCCTTCACAGGGTTCAGAGCAGTAGTTTAAGTAATGGGGATAACAGCTGGAGGGACTGTGGTAGGAGCTAAAAGAATGGGGGTAGGAGCTGGAGGAATGGCAGTAGGAGCTAAATGAACAGGTATGGGAGCTGAAGAAATGGCAGTGAGGTAAAAGAACGGGGGTAGGAGCTGGAGGGATGGTAGTAGGAGCTGAAGGAACAGGGGTAGGGCCTGAAGGGATGGTGGTAAAAGCTAAAGAAACAGGGGTAGGGACTGAAATAATGGTGGTAGTAATAATGAAAGATGGGTAGGGACTAGTGGAATGGGGGTAGCTGCCCGCTGAGTTTGAAAAGATGGGGATTCATTAGCTGGGTCCATAGTGAAGGTGCAGGGTTCTTCTGGCTCAGATGGCAAAGCATGTGAGCAGGTGAACAACTTGCAAGGACAGAAGGCTTAGGCTTAGAGCTTAGATAGTAAAAGGCTTAGATGTAAGGAAACTCCTTCCCTTTGTGCTCTGACAGTAGTTAAAAATCTCCCATAAAATATCGGGATCAAAGTTGCCATTCGGTGGCCACTTTAGATTGCTATGTTTTCAAGGCCATTTTTTTAAAAACAAAGATGGACAAGTGTGGGAATCCATAAGTAGGGCATTAAGGCCTGGGGATTTAGGGCCTCTAAAAGGCATCCCAGTGGGGAGGCTGGATTGATGGTCTGGGATGGCTTGCTACCAAAAGTTGAAACCTTGAAAACCTGCAAAAGATGCCAACACTACAAGTTTATAGTAAGAAGTCTCTACTCTATAGGCAGGATGTAAATCAGTGTGAACACTGAAGGACTCATGGATGAGCATCCTCTGCCCCTGGTTGTGGAGCCATAGCCTGACTCGATTTGGTCAGGGTAACTCAGAAATAAGAGAGGCCAGAAGCCGCTCTGAGTGACCTTTCACAGGAGGGGGAAAAGAAGAGAAAAAGTAAAAGAAAGAAGAATCTGAAAGACCCTGAGCTCCTGTCAAAGGAGGATCGTCTGGGGGCTGTCCAAACACAATTGTAACTAAGGGAAGCAATCCAGAGATGAATGTCTGTGAAGGGCTCAACCATAGCCTTAAAGACTATAGTTGGGGGCTGCCCCCTCTTTTCTAGGAACACCATAAGATTTCTAGGAGCTCAATGGTCAGTTCCACATGTTTGGAGAAATGGTTAAACTGACCAGAATGGGGAAACTCACCAATTGAAGATGGGGTTATGTAGAGAAATCACAGTCAGGCTTATGGAACATGTGGTTGTTGTGAAAAAATATCCGGTTCTGACCCCAAGAAAGGAGCCCAGGGAAAAAGAGCCTTCTGGTTCTCATGGAGCTGGCACAAGTGAGAAAGAACCGCAAAACACCCAACAAGCCCACTTAGGAGTTTATTATAGGGTGCACATACAGTCCTGGGGGATTGGTGTGCAGTGAGAAAAAGTTGTGTCCAGCTTTTAAAACCTGCCTAGTGCATGTGCACATGGGGTTGATGTGGCTGTGTCATATGCAGATGATGGGACTGACACATGCATGCCAGGGCTCAGCTGAATCATGGATGCAAACATGAATGCGTGCAAGTGCTTAGCTGAGTCATAATGGATGTAACCATGCATGCTTTTTGGTCATGTGGGGCCCTTTAACATTCAAACTCGTCTGTCTGAGGGCTTGTCTGTACCTGTATGGCTCTAGAACCCAGAAGTGCAGCCTTATTTGTGGCTGAAAATTACACCTGTCATAGAAAATACACTGTCTCTTGATACATATCCAGGCATGAAAGTTGGGAATTGTGTTGTTGATGTGTCAGTTGAGACTGAATAACTTGTAATAAATTATTTGGGGATTTTAACCAGGGTGGGTGTGTGTGTGTGTCTGTGTGTGTGTGTGTGTGTGTGTGTTTATTGTCTATATCTGCTGCTGCAAAAAGAAATATCTTCGATGAAGGGTGAGATCTATAGTAGCCTGTGGGTATAGAATAAGTATTCAGAATTCAGTTAGTTATTATTTGTCTTAGGTAATTAGCAGTAATAGGTTAGCTTATGTGGTACATGGCCTACCAGCAATGGGTAGTGGACTCAGAACTGGTGTCAAATCTTTCTAGTTGAGATGATCTTAAATACAATCAGACCAGGATATTAGTTTCATTATTGTATCTTTTTAAATACCTTACATGTTGGTCATTACTGTGGTTCGTAGCATTCAAATATAGGGTTATTGACTGATTTTCTTCATTGGCAGATTTCACAGCTTGTCCAACACTAGGGGAAAAGTTTTCAAGGAAAAGGCTTTCAAGATATATATAGCCAAATTCTCCAAATTCTGTGTCCAAAATATGTGTTGTTTTCAGTGATAATGACTTAACTCCAAACTCTGTGCTACAAGCAAGGACATATGCCACAGTGTATATTGTATTGTTTTGTTTTGGAAATATCTTTGACGCCTTTGTTAAACATTTCAAGGGATATTCCACTGGCATTTTCTTTAAAAAATATTTCTCACTGGATGGAGAACTTTTTCTTTGATTACTTCTTTACTTAATAATCAAAGTAGCTAATTTCATTAAGATATTTACATTTCCATTAATATTTTTATTTATTCTTTGAAAATCTCATACATTTGTACAGTTTATTTTGATCATTTCCATCTTCTGCTATGTCCCTCTATTTGCCCCTAGTATCCAACCAACCAATTTCCATCTCAACTTTGTTTTCACTACAGATAATGCTTGCTTATATATATGGGTGGATATGGGTCCATGCACCAGGATATGTGCATCCTACCAGCTGCTGCACCCCAAGGGAAAGTGATTCTCCATCCTTCACAATCATTATGGCATGTTTATAATGTTTTGCTTTATTGAGCCCTTTTCTCTATTTTTTCCTCATCTCCCTGCTTAACTCCTGTAATTGGTTTTCTTCCAACACATAGCATTCTCAGTTTTAGTTTTAAATCACAGTAAGGTAAGGAGAAAATCAAGTGAATAGAGACTGTGGATAGAGGAAAATAGAATATAAGGGACATTTGCAAAGCTAGATGAGTTGACATATAACTACAGTGCTAGCAATCAGGAGGTGGACACAGATTAGGAAAGGCAACTTCAGATTTCAAGGCCAAGATTGGATGACTATATTATTTACAGTCTCAAAAAATTTTAATAAATATTTTTATATATGGTATTGATTCATGGTCACCTAAAAGAATATTTGCATTTTTGGTCAGTGAGTATGAGAACACAAACCTTAGAACACACATTTGTATGCACTATGGAAAAGCTCAATATATTAGAAAAGATAAACTAGTCCAATCATGTGGATCATATATGATCAGGTGAATCATATAGATCTAGATCTATAATAACTTGCTTTACCTTAAAGAAATTACTCCAATGAGCCTATAGTTACAGTTGTTTTGATGGAAATAGAATATCTACCTCAAAGTTTGCAGGCTATTGTGAATCAGCACAGGACAGGGGCGCTAGGACAATAAATATGAACATATTTCAGCTTCTGTGGTATACAAGTGAGATAGTTCATGTGAATAAAATGAGACAAGTTTTCTGCCTTATGTTTTGCTTGAAGTCTCTTTTAGCCACATCATATATACTGCTTAGAAAGAAGTTTCTATGTGTACCATGTTGGATTTTCTATGAATAAGACTTGCTATCTTGCATTTTTACTCCTTTCACTTCCTGATAAATGAGAAAAATAAGACAGACTAAATCTATAATATAAATGATGACTGATGACTTTATCTTAAAGAATGAAAATATTAATAAAGAAACTGTAATTTGAACTCTAGTATGATTATTTAAACTTTTATGGAGTACATTGCTATATTCAGAAGACTTGTTTAGGTTCTCACTTCAGGTAGTCTTCATGGCAAATGCGCATTTTTCCAAGATATGTAAAATGGATGAGTTCACATTTTGTTTTCAGCGAAAAACATTTCTCATGGCAGATGATGAAGATGAACACAGAAACTCTACACAATGAAATGTTGCAAGGTCTGATCACTTAATGTTCAAATATATATAAATGAGATACAGTTATTCCTCTAGATTCTTCTGTGGGTTTTTCTGCATTTTATAATTGTTTTTTGTAGATTCTGAATTTTTACCATGATGTTATGTTTTCTGTGTTTAGAAATAGAAAATACTTCTTAGTGACAGTATCTGAAAATTATTAAAGCTTATTCCTGATATATTACTAGGATAGAAACAAAGATGATAGAAGCTCTAAAGTCAAAATCCATTCATATAATTCCAAACACATGGTAGAAGTAAGTGAAATATAATGAAAGAATCCATGATATTCTTCTATTTAAAGAAAAATTAATAAAGTCAACAACTTCTTTATTTTAAAACAGGAATGCATACAAGAAACACACCTCAACCTCAAATATGGACATTGCCTCAGAATAAAGGGTTGGGAAAATTTTCTTCCAATCAAATGAACCTAAGAAAAATGCTAGTGTAGCTATCTCAACATCTACAAAAAAAGACTTCAAACTAAAATCAATCAAAAGATATAAAAGACATTTCATAGTAGTCACAGGAATAATCCATCAAGAGAAAATCTCAATACTGAATATTGATGCCCCAAATACAAGGGCACCCTAATATGTCAAATAAGCACTACTAAAGCGTTAATCACACATGAAGTCCCTCACACTAATAGTGAGAGACTACAACACCCCAATCTCAACACTGGACAGGTATTTCAGACAGAAAATTAACAGAGGAATAAAGGAACTAACAGATGTTATGACACAAATGAACTTAACAAATATGTAGAGAACATTCTTTTTTAAAAAAGTATTTATATTTATTATGTATACAATATTCTGTCTGTGTGTATGCCTGCAGGCCAGAAGAGGGCACCAGACCCCATTACAGATGGTTGTGACCCACCATGTGGTTATTGGGAATCAAACTCAGGACCTTTGGAAGAGCAGGCAATGCTCTTAACCTCTGAGCAATCTCTCCAGCCCCAAGAACATTCTTTTGAAACATAAAACTATATCTTCTTCTCAGCACCCCATGGATCCTTCTTAAAAACTGCCCACATACAAAGCAAACCTCAACAGATACAAAAACTTGGAATAACCCATGTATGTTATTGTACCACCATCTCTTAATATTCAATTTCAACAGCAGCACTAATTTCAAAAGACCACAAACAAAAAGAAGTTAAACAGTGCTTACCTGAATCTTTAATGGGTCCAGGAAGAAATAGAGGAAGAATTTAAAGACTTCCTAAAATTCAATGAAAATTATAGTAAAACATACTAAAATTTATAGGACATAATGACATCAGTGATAAGAGGAAAATTCATAGCACTAAATGCTTACATTAAGAAGCTGGAAAAATCTCACATTAGTGGGTTACCAGAATGCCTGAAAACTCTAGAAAAAAGAGACAGCAGAGAATAAACAAATTGAGAGCTGAAATCATCAAAATAGAATTTAAGAAAACAATACAAAGAATCCATAAAACAAAGAGGTGATTCAAAAAGAAAATCAACAAAAGAGACAAACGTTTATCCAAACTAACCAAAAGGCAGAGAGACAATATCCAAATTAACAAAAAAAATAAATGAAGAGGAGGTTATAATAAGAGATATGGAGGAAATCCAGAGAATCATTAGATAATGTTTCAAAAACATGTACTCCACAATATTGGAAAACTTAGAAAATAGACAGTTTTCTGGATGAATATCACTTACCAAAATTAAATCAAGACCAGATAAGCAAATTAAATAAACTTATAATAGCTGAAAAAATAGAAACAGTCATCAAAAGTCTCTTCCACCCCCCAAAAAAGGGCTAGATGGTTTCAGTGCAGAATTCTACAAGATTTTCATAGAAAAACTAATACCAATACTTTTCAAATTGTTCCAAACAATAGAAGCAGAAAATATTCTCAAAAAACTTTTAATGAGGCTACAATTACCTTGAGTACAAAAGCACACAAAAACATTACTAAGAAAGAGAATTAAAGAACAATCTCCCTAATGAACATTGATGCAAAAATACTCAGTAGAATAATGGCAGACTGAATCCAAGAACACATCAGAAAAATCATCCATCATAATCAAGTCAGCTTCATCCCACTGATACAAGAATGAGCCAACATACAAAAATCTGTTAATGCAATCAACCATATAAGAAAACTTAGAAAAAGCACATGATCATCCCATTAGATGCTGAAAAGTCCTCTGACAAAATACAAAATCCTTTTATAATATAGGTCTTAGAGAGAGCAGGAATACAAGGAACATACCTAAACATAATGAAGGCAATATACAAGAAGAAAACAGCCAACATCAAACTAAATGTAGAAAAAAATCAAAGTAATCACACTGAAATCAGAAACAAGATAAGCTTGTCCACTCTATTTATATTTATTCAATATAGTACTTGAGAGTCTAGCTAGATCAATAAGACAACAAAAGGAGATCAAAACAATCTTGATTTTGATCAATAAATCACAAAAGAAAAAGCCAAACACTCACTATTTGCTGATGATGTGATAGTTTGCATAAATGATGCCCAAAATTCTACCAAGGTACTTGTACAACTCATAAACACCTTCAGTAATGTAGAAGGATAAAAGACTAAATAAAAAAATTAGTAGCCCTCTTTACACAGATGGTAAATGGGCTGAGAGAGAGAAATCAGAGAAATTCTTCACAACAGCCAGAAATAACATAAAATATCTTGGAGTAAATTTTAACCAAATGAATGGAAGATATGTATAATAAGAATTTTACATCTTTGAAAAAATAGTAATTTAAGAAGACACCAAAAAATGGAAAGATCACCTAAACTCTTTGTAAGGTAGAATTAACACAGTAAAAATGGCCATCTTATCAAAAGCCATCTACAGATTGAATGCAATGCCCACTAAAATACCAGCAAAATTCTTCTCATACCTGAAAACAACCATACTGAACTTCAAATGTAAAAGCAAAAAACCCAGCATAGCCAAAACAATTCTGTACAACTATGGAACTTCTGGAGGAATCACCATCCCTGATTTCAAACTCTAGAGAGCTACATACAGAAAACACCCCGGTACTGGCACAAAAACAGACAGGAGGACAAATGGAAGTGAATCAAAAACCCAGATATCAATCCACATACCTACAAAACCTGAATTTTGACAAAGAAGCAAAAAATATAAAATGAAAAAAAGAAAGTATATTCAACAAATGATGCTGGCATAAATGAATATCAACTTGTAGAAAAATGAAAATAGATCCATATCTGTCAACATGTACTAAAGTCAAGTCAAAATCGACTATAGACCACAATATAAAACCAACCACTCTGTACCTTATAGAAGATGTGGGAAGTGCACTTGAATGCTTTGGCACAGGAGACCACTTCCTTATTATTATCCTAATAGAATAGACACAGAGAGAAACAAGTAATAAATCGGATCTCCTGAAACTTATAAGCTTCTGTAAAGGAAAAGACATGGTAAACAAGACAAAATGGCAGCACACTGAATGGGAAAAGATCTTCTGTAGGAGAATTGCCTGTATTCTGTCAATCATATTTTAAATAAATGCTGATTGGCCAGGCAGAAAATATAGGTGGGACATCCAGACAGAAAGTAAATGTGTGGCAATGAGAACAGGAGAATGCTGGGAAGGAGGAATCCCATTCCTCCACAGTCCTGCCAAGATCATTGAAGAAGCATGGTGTGATCTGCCCCACTGAAAAAGGAACTGAGACATGTGGCTAACATAGATAAGAATAATGGGTTAATATGAACTACAGAGCTAATAAGAAGCCTGAGCTAATGAGCCAATCACTTTATATCTAATGTAGACTCTGTGTAATCTTTGGGACTTGCTGGCTGTGGGAACTGGGCAGGACAGAAACCCCAACTAGCAGGCTCTCATGTTAAAAAGATCTTTGCCAACCCCACATTAGAGAGATAGCTACTCTCAAAAATGTGCAAAGAACTAAAAATAATTGGTAATCTAATGATGGACAGACTTAAAGAGAGAACTCTCAAGCGATGAATCTAAAATGGCTGAAAGACACTTAAGAAAAGCTCAACATCATTAGCCATCAGAGAAATGTAAAGCAAAACACATCTGAGATTCCATCTTATACCTGTAAAAATAGTCAAGATCAAAAACACATATGACAACTTATGCTGGAGAAGCTGTAGGGTAAAGAAAGAATTTCTTCATTGCTGGTGGGGTACAAACTGGTCCACCTGCTTTGGTAATCAGTATGGTGATTTCTCAGAAAATTATGTAACAACCTACCTCAAGACCCAGCAACACTACTTTTGCACACATATCCAAAGGATGCTCAATGTGTTTTTTCTTTAGTCAGTTTATATGGTGAATAACATGGGCAGATTTTCACATATTGAACCATCCCTGAATCTCTGGGATGAAGTCTACCACAAAGTAGAAAATTCTTTCTCAGTCCATTTATCATCTGAACATGGGAGGGTTGGTGATTGTTTTGTTAATCTTGTATCCTACTACATTACTGGAGGTATTTCTCAGCTGCAGGAGTTTACTGGTAGAATTTTGGGGTCATTAAAGTATACAATCATATCATCTTCAAATAGTGAAAGTTTGGAGAACCCCCCCTCATCCTCCCGTCTTTGGGGCCACAAAATCCCACAGCTCAGCCTGTTTGGGCGCAGGGGACCTGGAATTGAGTACACCCAGGCCGGTGGGAGGTCCCCTCCTTCATTAGCGTGCTGCCTGCAGCAAGGTAGGCCCTTTGTCAGCAAGTTGCTTGGCCTGCAAGGAGACCTGAGAGTCTGCCATAGGATCAATCATTCATTGGGGTGAGTGAGGAGTGAGTGCCTGAACCGAGGCAGCTGCCCGGAGAGGGAACACCGACATTCCCCAACTCCCCCCCCCCCACACCCGCACACTTCCTGCTCTTCCTGCAGGGGTTATTCTCCCCGGATACTGCCTCTCTCTTCCTGTCCCTTCCCAGCTTGCACCCAGAACCCCCCTACCCCACCTCATCCTCCTGTCTTTGGGGCCACAAAATCCCACAGCTCAGCCTGTTTGGGTGCTGGGGACCTGGAATTGAGTGCAAACAGGCCGGTGGGAGGTCCCCTCCTTCATTAGCCTGCTGCCTGCAGCAAGGTAGGCACTTTGTCAGCGAGCTGCTTGGCCTGCAAGGAGACCTGACAGTCTGCCAGAGTATCCATCATTCATTGGGGTGAGTGATTTGAATTCATTGGGGTGAATTGAACTTCTAAAAGAAGACCCAAAGGGGATTATTTAGAGGAAGAAATGGGCAGGCGCCAATGCAAGAATTCCTCCAACAATTTGAAAAACAACATGAAAGCACCAGAACCCAGCGAACTTATAACAGGAGGACTTGAACACACTAATCAAGAAGAAGTAGAAAAAATTGACTTTATGAAAGTAATAGAGTCCCTTAAACAGGAGGTGAAAAACTCCCTTTAAGGAAATGGACGAGAAGAATAACAAAAAGTTTGAAGAATTGAGTAAATCTGTAAATGATATCCTATGAAACCAAGAAAAAACAATAAAACAGATAAAGGAAACAGTGCAAGACTTGAAAACTGAAATGGAGGCAAGGAAGAAAACACAACCCGAGGGCCAGCTGGATATGGAAAATCTATGTAAACGAACAGAGACTACAGAAACAAGATATAGAAGAAAGAATCTCAGATTCTGAAGATACCATAGAGAAAATAAACACACTGATCAAAGAAAACAGCAAGTCCAAAAAATTCTCATCACAAAATATTCAGGAAATCTGGGACACAATAAAAAGACCAAACCTAAGAATAATAGGCATAGAAGAAGGAGAAGAAATACAGCTCAATGGTCTAGAAAATATATTTAATAAAATTATAGAAGAAAACTTCCCAAACCTAAAGAAAGATATTCCTATTAAGGTTCAAGAAGCTTACAGAACACCAAATAGACTGGATCAAAAAAAAAAAAATCCCCTCGCCATATTATAATCAAAACACAAAACATACAGAATAAAGAACAGATTTAGGAGCTGCAAAAAAAAAAGGTCAACTATCATATAAAGGGAAACCTATCAGACTAACACCTGACTTCTCTATGGAAACCATGAAAGCCAGAAGGTCCTGGATAGATGTTTTGCAGAAACTAAGAGACCATGGATGCAAGCCCAGATTACTATACCCAGCCAAGCTTTCATTCACTATAAATGGAGAAAACAAAATATTCCAGGATAAAAACAAATTTTAACAATACATAGCCACAAATCCAGCCTTACAGAAAGTAATAGAAGGAAATTCACAAACAAAGGATTCCAGCATTGCCCAAAATAACTCAGACATCTAGTGATCCTTCACCAGCACATCGCAAAGAAAGGAAACGCACAATCTCTACTACCAAATAAAAAATGACAACCAGAGTTAACATCCACTGGTCATTAATATCACTTAATATCAATGGACTCAATTCACCCATAAAAAGGCACAGGTTAAGAGATTGGATATGAAAACAGGATCCAACATTCTGCTGTTTACAAGAAACACACCTCAACCACAAAGACAGACATCTATTCAGAGTAAAGGGTTGGGAAAAGGTTTATCAAGCAAATAGACCTAAAAAACAAGCCTGTGTGGCCATACTAATTTCTAACAAAGTTGACTTCAAACTAAAATCAATCAGAAGGGATGGAAAGGGACACTTTATACTCAGTACAGGAAAAATCTATCAGAATGAAGTCTCAATCCTGAATATCTATGCCCTTAATACAAAAGCACCCACTTATATAAAAGAAACATTACTAGAACTCAAGGCAGCCATCAAACCAAACACACTGATAGTAGGAGACTTCAACACTCCTCTTTCACCAATGGACAGGTCAATTAGACAGAAACCTAACAGAGAATTAAGAGACTTAATAGAGGTCATGAACCAAATGGACTTAACAGACATCTATAGAACATTCCACCCAAACAGGAAAGAATATACCTTCTTCTCTGCGGCTCATGGAACCTTTTCGAAAATTGTCCATATACTCGGTAACAAAGCAAACTTCCACAGTTACAAAAACATATTAGTAACCACCTGCATCTTATCAGATCACCATGGATTAAAATTAGAATTCAACAACAATGGCACCCCCAGAAAGCCTACAAACTCATGGAAACTGAACAGTCAATTACTGAACCATAGCTGGGTCAAGGAAGAAATAAAGAAAGAAATGAAAGTCTTTCTTGAATTTAATGAAAATAAAGACACAACATACTCAAACTTATGGGACACTATGAAAGCAGTGCTAAGAGGAAAATTCATAGCACTAAGTGCCCACTTAAAAAAAATGGAGAATGCACACATTGGAGACTTAACAGCACACCTGAAAGCTTTAGAAAAGAAAGAAGCAGACTCACCTAGGAAGAGTAGAAGACTGGAAATTATCAAACTAAGGGCAGAAATCAACAAAATAGAAACACAGAAAACAATCCAAAGAATCAATGAAACAAGAAGCTGGTTCTTGGAGAAAATCAACAAGATTGACAAACCCCTAGCCAAACTAATCAAACGGCAGAGAGAGAACACACAAATTAATAAGATCAGAAATGAAAAAGGGGACATAACCACAGACACAGAGGAAATTCAGAGAATCATTAGATCTTACTACAAAAGCCTGTATGCCACAAAATTGGAAAATGTAAAAGAAATGGACAAGTTTTTAGATAAGTGCCATATACCAAAGTTAAACCAGGACCAGGTAAATGCTCTAAATAGTCCTGTTAGTCGCGTAGAATTGGAAACTGTTATCAGAAAACTCCCTACCAAAAAGAGCCCAGGACCTGATGGGTTCAATGCAGAATTCTACTACAACTTCCAAGAAGACCTAATACCTATACTCCTTAAGGTATTTCATAATATAGAAACAGAACAATCATTGCAAAATTCCTTTTATGAAGCTACAGTTACCCTGATACCTAAACCACACAAAGACCCAACCAAGAAAGAGAATTAGAGGCCAATCTCACTCATGAACATCGATGCAAAAATTCTCAATAAAATACTGGCAAACAGAATCCAAGAACACATTAGAAAAACTATCCACTATGATCAAATAGGCTTCATCCCAGAGATGCAGGGCTGGTTCAACATACGAAAATCTATCAATGTAATAAATAAACCGAAGGATAAAAACCATATGATCATCTCAATAGATGCAGAAAAAGCATTTCACAAAATTCAGCACCCCTTTATGATAAAGGTCTTAGAGAGATTAGGGATACAGGGCTCATTCCTAAATATAAGAAAGGCTATTTACAGCAAGCCGACAGCTAACATGAAATTAAATAGAGAGAAACTCAAGGCCATCCCACTAAATTCAGGAACACAACAAGGCTGTCCACTCTCTCCTTATCTCTTCAATATAGTGCTTGAAGTTCTAGTAATAGCAATAAGACAAAACAAGGGGATCAAGGGGATTCGAATAGGAAAGGAAGAAGTTAAACTTTCGTTATTTGCAGATGATATGATAGTGTACATAAGCGACCCCAAAAACTCCACCAAAGAACTCCTACAGCTGATAAACTCCTTTAGTATCGTGGCAGGATACAAGATCAACTCCAAAAAATCAGTCGCCCTCCTAAATACAAAGGATAAGGAAGCAGAGAAAGAAATCAGAGAAGCGTCACCTTTCACGATAGCCACAAATAGCATAAAATATCTTGGGGTAACTCTAACCAAAGAAGTGAAAGACCTATTTGACAAGAACTTTAAGTCTTTGAAGAAAGAAATTGTAGAGGATACCAGAAAATGGAAGGATCTCCCTTGCTCTTGGATTGGGAGGATCAACATAGAAAAAATGGCAATACTACCAAAAGCAATCTATAGATTTAATGCAATCCCCTTAAAGATCCCATCAAAATTCTTCACAGATCTTGAGAGGACAATAATCAACTTTATATGGAAGAATAAGAAACCCAGGATAGCCAAAACAATCTTATACAATAAAGGAACTTCTGGAGGCATTACCATCCGTGACTTCAAACTCTATTACAGAGCTACAGTATTGAAAACAGCTTGGTATTGGCATAAAAATAGAGAAGTCGACCAATGGAATTGAATAGAAGACCCAGAACTTAACCCACAAACCTATGGACACCTGATTTTTGATAAAGGAGCTAAAAGCACACAAAGGAAGAAAGAAAGCATCTTCACCAAATGGTGCTGGCATAAATGGATGTCAACCTTTAGAAGAATGAAAGTAGATCCGTGTCTATCACCATGCACAAAACTCAAGTCCAAATGGATTAAAGACCTCAATATCAATCTGAACACACTGAACCTGTTAGAGGAAAAAGTGGGAGGTACTCTACAACATTTGGGCACAGGAGACCGTTTCCTACGTATAGCCCCAGCAGCACAGACTTTAAGGGCATCATTGAATAAATGGGACCTCCTGAAGCTGAGCAGCTTCTGTAAAGCAAAGAACACTGTCACTAAGATAAAAAGGCAGCCTACTGACTGGGAAAAGATCTTCACCAACCCCATAACAGACAAAGGTCTGATCTCCAAAATATATAAGAAACTCAAGAGACTAGACTTTAAAATGCTAATGAAACCAATTAAAAATGGGGCACTGAACTGAACAGAGAATTCTCAAGAGACGAAGTTCGAATGGCCAAAAGACACTTAAGGGCATGCTCAACCTCCTTAGCAATCAGGGAAATGCAAATCAAAACAACGTTGAGATATCATCTTACACCTGTCAGAATGGCTAAAATCAAAAACACCAATGATAGCCTTTGCTGGAGAGGATGTGGAGTAAGGGATACACTCTTCCATTGCTGGTGGGAATGCAAACTTTTGCAACCACTTTGGAAAGCAGTGTGGACGTTTCTCAGGAAATTCGGGTTCAACCTACCCCAGGACCCAGCAATCCCACTCTTGGGATTTTACCCAAGAGATGCTCAATCATATTACCAAAGCATTTGTTCAACTATGTTTATAGCAGCATTATTTGTAATAGCCAGAACCTGGAAACAACCTAGAACCCTTCAGTGGAAGAATGGATGAAGAAAGTGTGGAATATATACATATTAGAGTACTACTCAGCGGTAAAAAACAATGACATCTTGAATTTTGCATGCAAATGGATGCAAATAGAAAACACCATCCTGAGTGAGGTAACCCAGGCCCAAAATGATGAACATGGGATGTACTCACTCATAATTGGTTTCTAGCCATAAATAAAGGACATCGAGCCTATAATTCGTAAAAAATTCTAGAGAAGCTATATAAGAAGGTGAACCCAAAGAAAAACATATAGTTATCCTCCTGGATACTGGAAGTAGACAAGATTGCCGGACAAAAAGTGGGAACATGGGGGTGGGTTGGGATGGGTGCAGGGAGGAATGGGGAGAGAAAAGTGTGAAGTGGAGGATGGGAAGAGCTTGTGGGAATAGTATGGTTGGGATATAGGAAAAGTGGATATGGGAACAAGGAATTATATATCTTAATTAAGGGAGCCATTCTAGGGTTGGCAGAGACTTGACTCTACAGGGGTTCCCAGGTGTCCAGGAAGACGCCCCCAGCTGGATCCTCGGGCAGCTGAGGAGAGGGTGCCAGAAATGTACAGTTCCTATTCCCATACTCATGAATATCTTGCATATCACCATAGACCCTTCACCTGGCATTGGATGGAGAAAATGACAGAGCCCCATATAGGAGCACCAGACTGAGCTCCCAAGGTCCCGATGAGGAGCAAAAGGAGGGAGATCATGAGCAAGGAAGTCAGGACCGTGAGGAGTGCGTTTACCCATTGAGACGGTGGGACAGATCTAATGGGAGACCACCAAGTCCCGTTGGAATGGGTTTGATGGAACAGGGGACCAAACCGGACTCTCTGAATGTGGCTGACGGTGGAGGAGAACTGAGAAACCAAGGACAAGGGCAATGATCATGAACTCTACAGCATGGATGGGCTCACTGTGAGCCTTGTCAGTTTGGTTGCTCACCTTCCTGGACTTAGGGGGAGCTGGGAGGACCTTGGACTTAACATAGTGAAGGGAACCCTGATGGCTCTTTGTCTTGGAGAGTGGTGGAGTGGGGGTATGGGTGGAAGGGAGGGGAGGGAAGGGGGAGGAGATGGAAATCTTTAATAAAAAAAAATGAGAGGCCGGGCGGTGTTGGCGCACGCCTTTAATCCCAGCACTCGGGAGGCAGAAGCAGGCGGATCTCTGTGAGTTCGAGGCCAGCCTGGTCTACAAGAGCTAGTTCTAGGACAGGCTCTAAAGCTGCAGAGAAACCCTGTCTCGAAAAACCAAAAAAAAAAAAAATGAGAAAAAAAATAGTGAAAGTTTGATTTCTTCCTTTTCAATCGCTTTCCTCTATATATCTTTTTGTTGTTTTATTGCCCAGTTAAAACTTTGAGCACTGTATCGAATAAATATGGAGAGAGTGGACAGCCTTGTATTGTTTCTAATTTTAGAGAAATCACTTTGAATTTCCCTCCATTTAGCTTGATGTTGGCTGTTGGCTTGTTATATATTACCATTATTATATTTAAGTTTGTTTCTTGTATCCCTGATCTCTTCAAAACCTTTATCATAAAGGGGTGCTGGATTTTGTCGAAGACTTTTTCAGTATCCAATAAGATGATCAAGTGTTTTTTTTTTCTTTAGTCAGTTAATATAGTGAATAACATGGACAGGTTTTCACATATTGAACAATCCCTGAATATCTGGGATGAAGTCTACTTGGTCATGGTGAATAATTCTTTTTGATGTGTCCTTGGATTCTGTTTGCTAGTATTATATTGAGCATTTTGCATCATTGTTCATGAGGGAGATTTGATGGAGGAGTGTCTATGTGTTACTTTCATTGATTAATAAAAAAACTGCCTTGGCCCTTTAAGAAGACAGAAAATTAGGTAGGTGGAGTAGACAGAACAGAATTGTGGGAGAAAGGAAGCAGAGTTGGGGAGACACTTCAGGCAGTCGCCATAGTGAGTCACCATGCTTCTCCTCTCCGAGATGGACGCAGGTTAAGATCTCTCCTGGTAAGCGACCACCTTGTGGTGCTATTCAGATTACTAAATATGGGTTAAAGCAAGATGTGAGAATTAGATAATAAGAGGCTGAAACTAATGGGCCAGGCAGTGTTTAAAAGAATACAGTTTCTGTGTAATTATTTTGGGTAAAGCTAGCCGGGTGGCAGGACACAGCCCGCTGCTCCATCTACAGAGATTGGTATGTAATGATCTTTCTTGGTGTGGCTTCAGTATCAAGGTAACTGTAGCCTCATAAAAAAATTTCCAGTGTTCCTGTGTTTCTATTATGTTGAATAATTTGGGGAATATTGGTATTAGGTCTTCTTTGATATTTTGGTAGAATTATTCATTGAATCCATGTGTCCCTGGACATGTTTTGCTCAGAGATATTTGATGACTGCTTATTCTTCCTTAAGGGTTGTAGGTCTATTTTAATTGTTTATCTAGTCTTGATTTTTTTTTTCTTTTGGTTTTTCGAAACAGAGTTTCCCTGTACTTTCTAGAGTCTGTCTGGAACTAGCCTCGAACTCAGAGATCCGCCTGCCTCTGCCTCCCGATTGATTTAGCTTTTACATGTGGTACCTACCCAGAAATTTTCAATGTCCTTTAAAATTTCTGATTTTCTGGAGTACATGTTTTTGAAATATGACCTGATGACTCTCTGAATTTCCTGTCTATTGTTATGTTCCCCCCATTTGTTTCTGATTTTCTTAATTTGGATATTCTCTCCATTTCAAGTTAGTTTGGATAAAGATTAGTACTCCTTGTTGGTTTTCTCAAAGAATCAACTCTTTGTATTCTTTTCTTTTTTATTTTATTGATTTAAGCTCTCAATTTGAATACTTCCTGCCATCAAATCATTCTGAATTAGTTTGCTTCTTTCTGTTCTAGAAACTTCAAGTACATTGTCTAGTTACTAGTGTAAGATTTCTCCAGGTTCTTCATTTAGACACTTAGTGCTATTCTCTTAGCACTGCTTTCATAGTTTCCCTTACTTTGGGGGTATGTTGCACATTCATTTTCATTGAATTCTAGGAAGTCTTTAATTTCTTTATTTTTTTCCTTAACTGAGGGGTGAATCAATTGATAATTGTTCAATTTCCATGAGTTTATGGGCTTTCTGCAATTAGTATTATTGTTGAGTTATGACTTTTAGCCAAGGTGTTTCAATTAGATACAGGGCATTATGCCAATGTTTTGTATGTTTTGAGGTTTGCTTTGTTACTGAATATGGTGTTGGTTTTTGAGAAGGTGCTGTAAGGTGCTGAGAAGAACATGTTTTTTGCGTGTTGTGGATAAAATGTTTTATAGAGGTGTTTTAAACACATGTGAATCATATTCTATATTTCTCTGTTAATTTTCTGTCTGGCAGTATTGTCCAGTGGTGAGAATGGGGTATTGATATTTCCCACTACTAGTGTTTGAAGTTTGATGTGTGATTTAATCTTTAGTAATGTTTATTTTAAAAACATTGATGCCTCTGTATTTAGTGTATCGATATTTAGAATTGGAACTTCATATTGATGGATTTTTTTCTGTGATGAATATAAAATGTCCTTCTTCATCTGTTTTGATAAATTGTAGTTTGAAGCCTACTTTGTTAGATATTATGATAAGTATAGCAGCTTGTTTCTTAGGTCCATTTGACTGAAAAATCTTCCCCAGTTCTTTACTCTGAGTTAATGTCTGTGTTTGAAGTTGAGGAGTGTTTCTTGTATGCAGCATAAGGACAGATCCTGTTTTTGTACCCATTCAGTTAGCCAGTGCCTTTTTGGAGGTGAATTGAGACCATTGATATTAAAAGATATTAATGACCAGTGAGTGTTAGGCCCTGTTAGCTTTGATTTTGTTGTTTTAGTTGTATTGTGTATGTGTGTTTCCCTTCTTTTGGTTTTTCTGGTGTGGGATTATCTATTACTTGCGTTTTTGTAGGTGTATATAACTTCCTCGATTTGGGGTTCTGCTTCTACTACTTTCTGTAGGGGTAAATTTGTGGATAGATATTGTTTAAATCTGGTTTTGTCATGGAATTTCTTTTCTCTGTCTAAGCTGGTTGAAAGGTTTGCTGGGGATGGTAGTATTTTCCATGGAAATTGAAAATATGTCTATTCTTATTCACTGGAACTATATGGAAAGTTTACATAATGTATATAATATTTATATATTTTAATATTTTAGTTTTTGTTAGGTGTGTATATTGACATCACTTAGTGTGCACATCATGGATGTTGGTGCCCATGGGACCCAGAAAGGATATCAGACCTTTTGGAACTAGAGTTAAAGGCTGTTGTGAACCTCCCAATATGTGTGCTGTGAGCCAAATCTTGGTCTTCTCTAAAAGAAATAATCATTCTAATTCATATCTCTCTTTCCATTCCCTAATTCTATAATTTTGTACACAAATCTGGAATCAAGTTTAATACTATTCTGTACAACAATATATGTTCTATCTGCAAAAGACATGTTTTGTGTGACATGGGACCTTTTTATAGAATGCTTTTTAAGAACAGCTATTATTATTTTCATTTTGGTAGTTATGATTATTTGAATCAGACCATATAGAACAGGCCTGTTGACATGCCTTTATAGAAGAAGTAGGTAGAGATGGTTATAAGACATTCACTTGAAATTCCAGCCTTTCCTCCATATACGTTCCTAATTACTTTATGTAAAATTAAGAAAGTTGCATATGTTCTTATAGTCTCAGGGTCTTATGGTTTCAGGAGTCCTATAATATATATACTATGAAAGATTACCTGAAGTATGGACTGCCTCTATCTAAATTTAGGAAGTAGTATTCTATGTTGGGTTTGATTTTGTTGACATTGCTTTGACATTACCTATAGTCCTGTAAATGACCAATTAAACATTGTAAGGAATTATAAAAATATAAATGATTAACTAGTTTAGACTTTGGGGACATTGTTCTTGTGAGCTTTCATTCATCTGGGGTAATCACCTGTTTATGTCTCTTTAAGACAGATCTCTATTTTGAGTTAAAATGTATGAACAATTAAACATGAAAATTTCTCAGAAATGACCCTTGTGTCCTCTGGTTATTGTGAGAATTTTAAAACCATTTTCAAAAATACTTGCTTATATAAGCAAGATTTTTAAAACATAAAACATGAAAGGCAATGATAAATTTGATCTACTAGCTATATAAAACAAATATTTTTATATGTCACAATGTATACCCTTGACCAAAATTTCAATTTAGGATAAAATAACATTTACAATTTACATCTGCTTTTTTGCCATGTGGTATATAAAATTATACTAAACCGGTGAAGACAGATGCTAAAATAAATCACACACTAGCTCAGAATTGAGTACAATAAAGGGTTATTTATTTAGGTGTAGACTCACAGATCATAGTCCTCTGCTCTAACAGAGCAGCATCAACGAAATCCAGCAGCTAGAAGAGAGGGTGTACTTGTACTTTGCATTGGCATTTATAGTACAAGAAGCCATGCCCAAGTGAGTGGGAAAATTAAAAGCTACTGGCTAAGTATTTCCTACAGCAAACCAGATTTTGATTCTGGTAGCACAGGTTGTAATCCCAACTCTTCAGGAGAATGAAAAAGGATGATAACTAATTTAAGCCCTTTCTGCCTAAAGAGTGAGTTCAACACTATACTGTACAATTTTATGAGACCCTTTCCCAAAATAAAATGTAATAATAATGAAGTGTGTGAGGCATATTATCATGTGCTGAAATGCTTGCTTAGTATGTTCATGGTCCTAGGTTCAATATTTAATTAAAAATAAATACTAAAATAAAACAAATTAAAAGTATGCATAGTGGAGGTCAAATGCATATATAATCAATTATCATTGAAATAATTAAATATTTAGCATTCTATATATAAGACAACTTATATTTTAACAGAATGATGTTGAAAATGTCATGAACCTAGATTTGTGGTATAAAAATAAGTTGTCTTCTATACAGAATGGAAAATATTTACTAATTTATTATGAAATTAATAATAAAATAAAATTTCAAGAGAAATCATAAAAAACCAGAAAATATTAGTAATAAATATTTGAAAATGTACAAAAATTCAATGATATTACACTCAAACCAAAACATAAGAAATAGTGATCAATTGACCATTTTAAAGAGATTAATTAATTTTAATTTTTTAAAGTCATTTCAATCTCAAGTCACACAACCATTCAGATTGTGTTCTATGGAAAAATTACATCAACTTCCAAATTGAATAATCATCTCTTATTCTCTATTTCAGTGACCTTTGACCAAAGCATCCCAAATATATAAAACAATTCCCAACCTACATAGAAATGCATAGTATTTTACCTTAACTTGACGTTATCCAGTTATCAAAATATTCACAACATATACAGGAATAAAATTATAGTGAACTGAAAACCTTTACTTTGAAATAAATATTGAATTTTATAAATATTCACTCAAAACATGTTTTCTTTGAAAATATATAAATGTACTACATTAAATAATAAAATACCTTTATGTTTACTCATATTTTACTTTATTATGTTTCTATTTTTATGTAGATATATATGAAAATATCTTGACAATAAAACATGTTTGTGAATCTATGCATTGTATTAGTGAACTCTTTATTCTAAAATGAATCATATATTCATTGGAAACAGAGACAGGTACATTTTATTGCTTTTATTTTTATTTATTTATTGACTTATTTTGGAAAGTTTTGTTTGCTTGTTTTTTTGACACCAGGATTCTCTACGTAATCCTGTATGTATTCCTCTTTCTCTCTAAACCAAGCTGGCTTCACTCACATAAATACACCAAGTCACAGATGAGAACCAGGTGTCAACATGTAGAACACTGTCCTTGTCAAATTAGGTAAGCAGACCCTGAGTGAAAGAGAACAGTTGGACTGTAATCCTCAAATAGGTAGCATACAACGTTTATTGTGTGAGGGAGATAGGCTTGAGGAAATTAATACTGGAAAATGGTCATGATATGTTGATATCTTCAACAAAGTTCCCAGTCATTTCCTGACTCATAGATGTAAGGATACTGCTTTCAGGCAAAGCAATAAATGAACATTTTTTAAACATTCTAAAAATTTCACAAGGTAGATATTAATATTTCCTTCTTCTTAGTATTTATATATTTACATTTAAAAAATTAAAATTGTTCTGAATAAAGAAGCTGGAAGATTGAAAACAATATAGAAGTACTTCAGTAGATAAATGAATTAGGAAAATGTGGTACATTTACACAATGGAATATTATTAAGTTATTAAAAATAAAATCACGATGCTTACAAGAAAATTGATGAAACTAGAAAAATCATCAAGTAAGGTAATTCAGATCTAGAAACACAAATATGTTTTCTATTCACTTATATTTAGATATTAACTGTTAAAGCAATGGTAACCAAGCTCCAATCTTTTCAACCACAGAGCAAATGGCTAGATGGGGAGAGAGAGCTCTTTGGGAAAGGAAAATCAAATAGATAGTTGTGGATGGATAGGAGAAGGGAACTGCAGCAGTAGAATAAAGTGGGGAGGGGAAAGCAAAGACTGGGTTGAGGGAGTAGATGTGGGGAGAGCAAACTAAAACTAAGGGTCATTTGAGGGGTAGTATGACAACTTAATACAGTAGAATCTTCCAAAAATATATGGATACATGAATTGTTAAAAATAAAATCACCAAATAATGGGAGACAGAGCCCGGGCTGGTCATTTCTTGTCACCAAATTAAGCTTCCAATACTGTTATTGGGTTACAACTACTGAGTTGTTGGACAAAGGGATTAGATGGGGACTCCCAAACAATCTATGCTGTTACCAAGACTAAGATTTCTCTCTGCAAACTAACCGCAAGGTGTAATTGCTGAAAAAAGCATCTACAGCATTCATTGAACATTGAGAAGTCATGCTGAGCCTTCCTCCATATGTGTTAGTATCTTTGGAATAGGAAAGTATTTCTTCATGCTACCAGTGGGGAAATGCAAATACCAGTTCAGTCACAAATGCTTTAGTTTGTAATAGTGTTCAGACTTCAAAGTATGTTGATGTAATCATGAGACCGAGTTTGTGAAAGTAACCAATAAATATCTGGTTAGACTGTAGGCACATTCCAAGAGATAAAATTCCTGACATTGCTTTGGGTGACCAAGAACCTGAGATTAGATAATTTAGGATGATGTGAGATTTCCCTCTGTATTCTGTGATTACCATTGATGAATAAAAAAACTGCTTTGGCCTGTTGATAGAGCAAAATTTAGGTAGTCAGGGAAAACTAAAAGTAATGCTGGGTGAAAGGAGTCAGAGTCAAAGAGAAGCCATGTAGCCCCCACCAGAGACAGATTCTGGGAACTTTGCTAGTAAGCCACTGACCTATAGTGACACACAGATTAATAGAAATTTGTTAAATTAATATGTAAGAGTTAGCCAATAAGAAGCTAGAACTAATGGGCCAAGCAGCAATTTAAATAATATGGCTCTGTGTGATGTTTTTTCTCAATATGTTCAGCTTCATTTTTTGTAGTCCTCTTTATCACCATTTCTCAGAACGGAATAGCCCAAACCCCATAGAATTTCTCAAAATCACACCTTCCACAGGGTTTCTTTTCACTCTTCCTTTTATATTCTCTTTATCTTCTCCTAGTACAAAAATGTATGTCTTTCTCACACAGGCTTGTAGAAGGAAGCAGCGGGGCTGCTTCCTGCCACCCGGCCGCCACCCAGCCGCTGGCTAGCTTTACACCCGAAATAATTACACGGAAACTGTATTCTTTTAAACACTGCCTGGCCCATTATCTGTAGCCTCTTATTGGTTGATTCTCATATCTTCCTTTAACCCATATTTAGTAATCCGTGTAGCACCAATGATGTGGCTTACCAGGAGAGATCTTAACCTGCATCCATCTCAGAGATGAGAATCATGGCAACTGCATATGGTGACTGCCTGAAGCATCTCCCCTCTCTTTCCCAGAATTCTGTTCTGTCTACTCCACCTACCTAATTTTCTGTCTCTTAAAGGGCTAAGGCAGTTTTCTTTATTAACCAATGAAAGTAATATAGACAGATAACTCTCCTCTATCATTTCCCCTTTTTCTGTTTAAACAAAAAAGAAAGGCTTCAACTTTAAAATAGCAAAATTACATATAACAAAAGTTATCAAGCAAGTATTACAGTTACAATATTTAAATCTATTTTATCTTTTATCATAACTAAGGAAAGCTATAACTATCTATTTATTCTTCAACTCCATCAAAGACTCCAGAAGGATATAATATTACCTAAGTAAACAAGTCATATGCAACTTTCTAACTCTAGAAATGACAGTGACAACTCGCTGCCTGGACAGTCACCCAAAGTTCCTCTGTACCTTTGGGGAATCCATCTGTAGCCTACAGGTCCATAAGTATCCAGCAGACATTTCCATGAAGCAGGAAATTCCAAAGACAGTTCAGTCACTTTCTGCTGTGTCCTGCAGAACGTCTCGCAGACTCTTTAATGAATCAGGAACCCCAAAAAGCCATCTCACCTTTAGGCAAGTTCAGCAGTCCTCTTCCTGTGGGTTCCTTGTGTCCAGTTTATGCAACAGTCCAGGCAAGAGCAGTTTCTTGCCCAAATGGCTAACAAACTCCATAAGTAGCCTCTTCGATGCCCATCTTCCTCTTGAAGTAGATTGGTGCTGCCAGGAACAGACGTGTCTCATTGTCACGAAAAACCCTAAGCTATTAAAACATTAAATGCCATATTCTGCAGTCTTTGAAAGACATGAAGAATGTCTAACTGAAATATATCTCTACATATCTAGAAAATCTAACATGACTATAAGCTTGACTATTAATTATGATTATCCGTTAACTTATATTTCCTAATTATACATTAGATTCTTAAATTAACTACACAATCACAATAGCTTAATTAAGATCAGAAATATATATAACAAAATTGACCTTAAAATTTATACCAATGCAAATTATTCATATCTGTATCATATCCCCTTTAAATGTAAAAGAACATTTATAAACAATATTTGGGAATATGGGCACAGTTATTTCTCTCCAAACTGCTTCCTGCTGAATGGGGGTGCTGTTAATCAGATCTTTCATGGTGTAACCTGTGTGCCAGGTTCATCTCAGTCAGCAGTTGAGTGCAGTAATTTTTGAGGGTGTTCACAGCAACCTTTCAGGAGGGCGTGGTCTATCATACCATATTGGGATAGAAGCAATCCACAAAGTCTCGTCCTCTGTGAAAACAAAAGAAGAAACTCTTTTCCAAAGCATCATGTTCTTAGATCCAAATTCTGAAGTCATACCATTAAGATGTCCATTCTGGTCTAGCCTGGAAGCCCATATAATGAAATGTCTCTCTGTATTTAGCTCCTTTACAGTCAAAAATTTCAAAGAAAACACAATAAAATACATAATACAGACTCTGTGAATTTTCCATGTTTACGTGGCTTATTTTTACTCTATCACTTTACTTTATTCTGTCTTTTTAAAGACTTTACCCTTTGTTTAAAGGCATTAACTTTATTCTCTCTATATTTTTTTTTCTCTCAAGCCTACGTACATTCGTCCAACACTGTGACTCATTTAAATGTCTTTTATGTCTGAATCCGTCCTATTGTGAATCTGTAATTCTTTACTATCCAGGAGCACTTCTTAAAAGGTTAACCATTTCTTAAAAACTTAAGTTGCGCCATGTAGAGGTAATACGGTACCGTCTGTTTCCAGCCAAGTCTAAACCTTAACTGCGCTGTTATTATGGTAATTCTGATAGTTCCTGCCTGAGGTCAGCACAGTTCAGCAGGGAGGAGCAGAGCCAAAGCCGCTCCTGCCTCAGTCATTTGGTGCCCCTGAGCTGCACACAGTTCCAGGCACACAGCAGTCCACATTGGAGCCGCACTCAGCAGTTTAATTCTGAGACTGAGCGTGCAGCACAAGAATTCTTTTCATCCAAGTTACAGCCAAATCTGATGCACAGAGCACTGCGCAGTCTGAAAACATCTCTCTGTATGGCGGCAGAAATCCGCCATGTTCTCCCGCTTGCCTAAGCCTGATTCCGCCATCTGCCCAGGTGCAGGCAGGGAGCGCTGAGCCATTGGCCCGGTCTCAGAGCACTCTCCCTCCGATCCCAAGCGGGAACACAAATATCCAGGCCCATAAAAGCCACTGAAATGCTTTAAAGCCAGAGTTCGCAATGGCGGCACAGGGCAGGAAGCTGCGTTTTAAAATGACTCAGGTTTTTCTATGCCGCTATTGCCGAAACAGGAAATCTCTCTACGGCCCGTCCAGGCAAACAGCAAAAAGCTGTGTTAAACTCTCTCTTTCCTTTATTTAAAGCCCTCTCAGGTTTTTAAGTGGATTTAGTCACCACGTTGGAGCGCCAATCTGTAGAAGGAAGCGGCGGGGCTCCGTCCCGCCACCCGGCCGCTGGCTAGCTTTACACCCAAAATAATTACACGGAAACTGTATTCTTTTTTTTTTTTTTTTTTTTGGTTTTTCGAGACAGGGTTTCTCTTTGGCTTTGGAGCCTGTCCTGGAACTAGCTCTTGTAGACCAGGCTGGTCTCGAACTCACAGAGATCCGCCTGCCTCTGCCTCCCGAGTGCTGGGATTAAAGGTGTGCGCCACCATCGCCCGGCTTGAAACTGTATTCTTTTAAACACTGACTGGCCCATTATCTGTAGCCTCTTATTGGTTGATTCTCATATCTTCCTTTAACCCATATTTAGTAATCCGTGTAGCACCAATGATGTGGCTTACCAGGAGAGATCTTAACCTGCATCCATCTCAGAGAGGAGAATCATAGCAACTGCATATGGTGACTGCCTGAAGTGTCTCCCCTCTCTTTCCCAGAATTCTGTTCTGTCTACTCCACCTACCTAATTTTCTGTCTCTTAAAGGGCCAAGGCAGTTTTCTTTATTAATTAACCAATGAAAGTAACATAGACAGATAACTCTCCTCCATCACAGGTTCTCACACGGACTTCCCCTCTCCTACCTACCCTTCCACTTTAACCATCATTAAGTTGTATTTTTGTCATCAATAAAGAATAAAAAGCTTAAAAATGATCAATAATAACACATATTTTACTGGGGATCTCTTTAATTCCATTGGTATAATTTATACCACTTTAAAACAATACTATATTTTAATAATTTACATTTACTTTTCCTCATTGATGTATTATTGACATATAAAAACTTCTTACATTCATGATACAAAACCTGTGTTCATAATATGCAAACACTACACAGTATTAATCTCAGGAAGGTGAAAAAAATCTTTAACACAATCTACTAATATGTTTTGGAGAGTAAAGAGAAAGCACTTAACAACAGAGAAACATTAGAAAAGAATGTGTCTATTTCACATTCTATTGAAAATTGTATCATGAATGAAAAATTGGAAAGCATATGTTAATTTAGAAGAGAATAATCATTTTGATGTTATATGTTGGGACTAATGAGTCCTGGCCTTCAGCTGGAAGTTGGGACTAATGAGTACTGGCCTTCAACTTCTCTTCCCTGCTAGAACCTTCTAATTGAAGTTACTAGAAGCTGTGCCTAGTTTAGAGGATCAGAGGATGGGATTTTCACCCATTGGCCATTGACTGGAGTATATGTAAGCATCCATGGTGCTATTAAAGAAGCGCTTTTGGTACCAGTAATTGAAGGTCTGCATGTCGGTCTGTCTCTGTGTGTGTATTCTCAACCTCCAGCCCCTTTCCCAAAGCTCACAAACTGGGGTCTAGCGCATAGAGCACAGACCAGGGCCACGGTGCATGGCAATTGGAAGTCCTACCGAGATTTCAGGAACTAGGGAATGCTGAGAGGCTGCCCTCGGAAGTTGATGGTGGATTGGGGTATGTGTTAATCCTGACATTGTTTGCTCAGTTTTGGTTCCAGGCCATGCAGGAAGCAATTGGAAGTCCAACCGAGAAAGAGGGGTAAGCAGACAAAGTTGTCTCCGGCCGGAGGGAACATGAATTTTCCATTTTTACATGTCTTATTTTTACTCTATCACTTTACCTTTTACTCTATCACTTTACTTTATTATGTCTCTTTAAAGACTTTACCCCTTTTTAAAAAAAAAACATTAACTTTATTCTCTATATTCTTCTTCTTCTCTCTCCCAAGCCTACGTACAATCATCCAACACTGTGACCCATTTTAAGGTTTTTTTATGTCTGAATCTGTCCTATTGTGAATCTGTAATTCTTTATTATCCAGGATCACTTCTTAAAATGCTAAGCACTTCTTAAAAACTTAAATTGTGCCATGTAGAGGTAATATGGTACCGTCTGTTTCCTGACCAGTCTAAGCCTTAACTGCACTGTTATTATGGCAATCACGACAGTTTCTGCCTGAGACCAGCAGAGTTCAGCATGATGGAGCTGCTCCTGTCTCAGATCCATTTGGTGCCCCTGAGCCATGCACAGTTCCAGGCAGGAGCTGCACTCAGCAGTCCAACCTGAGAATGAGCATACAACACATAAACAGTTTTCATCTGAGTTACAGTCAAATCTGCCATGTAGAGCACTGCACAGCCTGCAAACATCTCTCTGTATGGTGGCAGAAATCTGCCATGCTCTCCCACCTGCCTAAGCCTAATCATGCTGTCTGCCCAGGTGCAGGTGGGGAGCACTGAGCCATTGGCAAGGTCTCAGAGTACATTCTTCCTGATCCCAAGTGGGAAAACAAATATCCCGTCCCATAAAAGCCATTGAAATGCTTTAAGGCCAGAGTTCACACTGGTGGCACAGCCCCAGGAAGCCGCGCTTTAAAATGACTGTGGCTTTTTTTCTGCCGCTATTGCTAAAACAGGAAATCTCTCTATGGCATGTGCTAGCAAAGCTGTGTTAAACTCTGTTTTTTCTGTTTTTAATATTAAGCTCTCTCAGGTTTTAAGTGGAGTTCATTACCACTTGGGGCACCACTCTGTAGAAGGAGCAGCAGGCCTGCTTTTTGTCCCACCCAACTACAGCATGACTAGCTTTACACCTGAATTAACAACACACAAATTGTATTCATTTAAACACTGTTTGGCCCATTAGTTTCTTATTGTCTAATTCTCACATCTTGCTTTAACCCATATTTAGTAATCTGTGTAGCACCATGAGGTGGTGGCTTACTGGGAAAGATCTTAACCTGCGTCCATCTCAGAGAGGAGCGGTATGGTATCTGCCTGAGGCATCTGTCTGACTCTGCTTTCTTTCTCCCACAATTCTGTTCTGTCTTCTCTGCCTACCTAATTTTCTGTCCTATTAAAGGACCAAGGCAGTTTCTTTATTAACCAATGAAAGTAATACTTAGACAGATGACCCTCCTCCATCACTCATCCAACAACTTAAAAAACAACATGGTAACACCAGAACTGAGTGGTGATACAGTAGGAAAACTTTAAAATTCTTACCCAGGATAAGCAGAAAAAAAACATTAAACATAACTTTGTGAAAGACCTTAAAAGAGGAAATGAAATACTCCCTTTAAAAAATGGAGGATAACACAAACAAACAAATGAAAGAAATCAACAAATGCCTCAAAGAAAACCAAGAAAAAACAATCAAACACTTGAGCAAAACGTTCAAGATTTGAAAACTGAATTAGAGGGTGTAGCTATCCTAATATCTAACAAAATAGATTTAAAGCTAAATCAATCAGAAAAGATGGAGAAGGAGAGTTTATACTCATAACAGGAACAATCCATCAAGATGTAGTCTCAATCCTGAAAGCCTATGTCCCTAATACAAGAGCAAGCACATATGTAAAAGAATCATTACTAAAACTTAAATAGCACATTAAACTCCATACACTAAAAGTAGGAGACTTCAACACTTCACTCTCACCAATGGATAGGTCAACCAAACAAAAACTTAACAGAGAAATAAGAGAACCAACAGATATTGTTAATCAAATGAACTTAACAGACATCTATGGAACATTCAACACAAACACAAAGGAATATTCCTTCTTCTCAGCACCTCATGGAACCTTCTGTAAAATTGGTCACATACTCGGTATCAAAGCAAACCTCCACAGATACAAAAAAAATTTTAGCAACCCCCTGTGTCTTAACAGATTACCATGGATTAAAGTTAGAATTTAACAACAATACAACTCTCAGAAAGCCTACAAACTCATAAAAATTGAACAGTGAACTACTGAACCACCCCTGGGTCCAGGAAGAAAATAAGAAAAAAATTTAAGACTTCCTAGAATTCAACAAAAATGAAGGGACATCATACCTAAACATATGGGACACTATGAAAGCAGGGCTAAAAGGGAAGTTCATAGCATTAAGTGTCCATATAAGGAAAATGGAAAAAGCTCACATTGGTAAGTTAACAGCATGTCTGAAAGTTCTAGAACAAAAAGAAGCAGACTCACCCAGAAAAAGTATAAGATAGGAAATAATCAAAATAAAGGCTAAAATCAACAAAATTAGAAACAAAAAAGTAATACAAAGAATCCATCCAATAAAGAGCTGGTTCTTTGAGAAAGTCAACAAGATTGACAAACACTTATCCAAGCTAATCAAAAGCCAGGAGAGAATATCTAAATTAACAAAATCAGAAATAAAAAGGGGGCATAACAACAGACCCTGAGAACATTCAGAGAATCATTAGGTATTACTACAAAATCCTGTACTCTACAAAATTGGAAAATGTAAAGGAAATGAACAGTTTTCTAGATAGATACCATTTACCAAAATTAAATCAAGACCAGGTGAGCAATTTAAATAAACCTATATAAACTACTAGGAAATAGAAGCTGTCACCAAACACCTCCCAAACAATAAAGAAGTCAAGAGCAGAATTCTACCAGAATTTCCAAGAAGAGCTAATACCTATACTCCTCAACATGTTACACATAATAAAAATAGAAAAAATATTGTCAACTCTTTTTTTGTGGTGACAGATACCCTGACAACAAAATTGCACAAAGACCCAACCAAGAAAGAGAATACAGACCCATCTCATGTATGCAAAAATACTCAATAAAATACTGGCAAACAGGATCCAAAAACATATCAAAGAAATCATCCACCATGATCAAGTCCACTTCTTCCCAGAGATACAAGGCTGGTTCAAAATATAAAAATTTATCAGTGTAATCTATTATATAAATAAATTGTCAGAAAAAATATGATGTATTCATTAGATGCTGAAAAAAACATTCAACAAAATCCAATGCTTATTAATGATAAAGGTCTTCAGAGATCAAGGATAAAAGGAACTTACCTAAATATAATTAAAGCAATACTCAGGAAGCCGACAACTAACATCAAAATAAATTGAGAGAAACTCAAAATGTTTTTACAAGCATCAGCAACAGGATAAGAATGTCCACTCTCATCATATCTCTTCAACATACTTCTCAATATTTTGGGTATAGCAATAAGAAAACAAAAAGAGATCAAGGGGATTCACATTGGAAAGGAAGAAGTCAAATATTTGTTATTTGCAGATGATATGTTAATACATACATATATACATACATACATACATACATATATATATATGTAGCGTGTGTGTGTGTGTGTGTGTGTGTGTGAAAGAGAGAGAGAGAGAGAGAGAGAGAGAGAGAGAGAGAGAGAGAGACCACAAAAACTCTACAAAAGAACAGCTGATAAATACCTTCAGTGGTTTGACAGGATACAATATCAACTCAAAAGTATCAGTAGCTCTTCTTAATAAAAATGATAAAGAAGCTGAGAAGAAAATCAGAGAAACATCCCCTTTCACAATAGCCACAAATATAAAAATATATCTTGGGGTAACACTAACCAAAGAAGTGTAAATCCTGTTTGAAAAAAACTTTAAATTTCAAAGAAGATACCAGAAAACAAAGATCTCCCATACTTTTTGATAAGTAGGATCACGTTAGAAAAATGACAATCTGCCCAAAGGGGTCAGACTCTGACCTCCAGGCAGGTCTGAGGATTCCTCCAAGGTAGTGCAGGCTCCCTCAGATTGTGCTGCCAGGTTCGCTGTGTGATATTCCATCCTGCCCTGCCCCCACCTTGGCCTTTTTGTCCAGGTGGCATCCCTGGGGCTGCCAGGAATCCCTGATCCTGTGCAGTGGAGTTCCATCTGGACTGGTGAGTGAGTGCGACCCTGGGACAACCTGCCCTGGAAGAGAGCACAGACCCCCTTCCCCAGCTCCCTCTGAAGGCTTGTCTTTGTTTCTCATGTCCCTGCCTCACCCAAGCTTTCTCTAGTGTTTTCAGGTGTCCTGCTCCTGTATTAAGGCCATCCACCCAAAGGGGTCAGACTCTGGCCTCCAGGCAGGTCTGAGGATTCCTCCAAGGGAGTGCGGGCTTCTTCAGATTGTGACACAAGGAATAGGTCCTCCTCTGGCACTGGGGAGATCCAACCAGTTTCAGTCACAGCAAAGATTGGTCTATGACACCAAGCGCCTCCTGGCTCCTTTTGAAGGAAGAGATGGGCAGGCGCCAATGCAGGAGCTCCTCCAACAACATGAAAGGCAACATGACATCACCACAAGCCAGATATCCCAAAACAACAAGAATTGAACACCCTACCCCAGAAGATATAGAAGAATCCGACCTTAAACAGTACTTTATGAAAATAATAGAGGACCTTAAACAGGAGGTAAAAAACTGCCATAAAGAAATGGAGATGACAAACAAAAAGGAGACAAAATAAATGAATCTCTCAAAGATACCCAAGAAAAACAAGAAAAAGCAATTAAACAGGTAAGGGAAACAGTACAAGACCTGATAAATGAAATGGAGGTAATGAAGAAAACACAATCTGAGGGAAGACTGGAAATGGAAATTCTGAGTAAACGAACAGAAACTTCATCGACAAGTATTTCCAACAGAATACAAGAGATGGAAGAAAGAATCTCGGACTCTAAAGATACTATAGAAGAAATAAATTCACAGATTAAAGAACGAAACAAATCTAACAAAATCTTAACACAAAATATTCAGGAAATCTGGGACACCATGAAAAGAACAAACCTAAGAATAATTGGGGTAGAAGAAGGAGAACAATTACAACTCAAAGGCCCAGAAAACACATTCAACAAAATTATAGAAGAAAACTTCCCCAACCTAAAGAAGGATACTCCTATGAAGGTACAAGAAGCCTACAGAACACTGAATAGACTGGATCAAAAGAAAGCATCCCACGCCATATAATAATGAAAACACAAAACATACAGAATGAAGAACAGATATTAAGAGCTGCAAAAAAAAAGTCAAGTAACATATAAAGGTAAACCTATCAGAATTACAACTGATTTCTCAATGGAAATGATGAAAGCCAGAAGAGCTTGGATACATGTGCTACAGACACTAAGGGAAGATGGATGCAAGCCTAGACTACTATACATAGCAAAGCTTGCATTCACCATCGATGGAGAAAACAAGATATTCCAGGATAAAAACAGATTTAAACAATACATAGCCACAAATCCAGCCCTGCTGAAAATAATAGTAGGAAAAGCACAAATGCCCACAATAACTCAGGCATCTAGCGACCCTTCACCAGCACAACTAGAAGAAGGGAAACACACAAACTCTACTACATAAAAATGACCAGAGTTAACAACCACTGGTCATTAATATCACTTAATATCAATGGACTCAATTCACCTATAAAAAGGCACAGGCTAGACGGGCGGTGGTGGCGCACGCCTTTAATCCCAGCACTTGGGAGGCAGAGGCAGGCAGATCTGTGTGAGTTCGAGGCCAGCCTGGTCTACAAGAGCTAGAGCTAAGAGACTGGATACGAAAACAGAATCCAACATTCTGCTGTTTACAAGAAACACACCTTAACCACAAAGACAGACATCTACTCAGAGTAAAAAGTTGGGAAAAGGTTTATCAAGCAAATGGACCTAAGAAACAAGCCGGTGTGGCCATACTAATTTCTAACAAAGTTGACTTCAAACTAAAATCAATCAGAATAGATGGAAAGGGACACTTTATACTCATAACAGGAAAAATTCTTCAGAATGAAGTCTCAATCCCGAATATCTATGCCCCTAATATAAAAGCTCCACTTATGTAAAAGAAACACTTCTAGAAATCAAGGAAGCCATCAAACCACACACATTAATAGTAGGAGACTTCAAAACTCCTCTCTCACCAATAGACAGGTCAATCTGACAGAAACCTAACAGAGAATTGAAAGACTTAATGGAGGTAATGAACCAAATGGACTTAACAGACATCTATAGAAAATTCCACCCAAATAGGAAAGAATATACCTTCTTCTCTGTGGTTCATGGAAGCTTTTCGAGAACTGACCATATACTTGGTAACAAAGCATAAAAACAGAGAGAGTGACTAATGGATTCAAATCAAAGACCTGGATATTAATCCACACAGCTATGAACTCCTAATTTTTGATAAAGAGGCTAAAATTATATGATGGAAAAAAGAAAGTATCTTGAACAGAGGATGCTGGAATAACTGGATGTCGACATGTAGAATAATGAAAATAGATTTCTATCTATCCCCATGCCCAAAGCTCAAGTCCGAGTACATTAAAGACCTTAATATAAATTTGACCACATTGATCCTGATAGAAAAGAAAGTGGGGAGTAGTCTTCAATGCATGGACACAGGAGACCATTTCCTAAATATAACCCCAGTAGCAGAGACATTGGGAGCAACAATAAATAAATGGAACCTCTTGAAACTTCTGTAAAACAAAAGTTCTGTAAACTTCTGTAAAACAAAGGATACAGTCAATTATATGAAAAGGCATACTCCTCAATGGGAAAAGATCTTCACCAACGAACAAAAAAACTTATCTCCCAAATATATAAAGTACATAAGAAATTAGACATAAAAATTATGAATAACCCAATTGGAAAATGGGGCAGAGAACTAAACAGTGAATTCTCAACAGAAGAATCTCAAATGGCCAAAAGATACTTAAATGTGCAACATTCTTAGCCATCATGAAACTTCAAGATACCACCTTACACCTGGCACAATGGCTAAGATAAAAATCACCAATGATAGCTTATGGTGGAGAGGATGTGGAGAAAGGGGATCACTTATCTATTGCTGGTTGGAATGCAAACTTGTATAACCACTTTGGATATAAGTATGGCAGTTTCTTAGAAAACTGGGATGCAACCTACCTCAGGATCAAGCAATGCCACACTTGAGCATATATACAAAAGATGCTTAATCATACTACAAAGCATTTGTTCAACTGGACTGGGAAAGAACAAGCATATAACCCTAGTCCTTCTGAATTTGGTTGACAGCTGCATGGCTGCAGCAGACTAGGTCACCAGGAGTTATCCCTACTGCATATACTGGCTTTTTCATAATCTATTTTCTTTAGATGATACCTTTCTCAGCCTATACATAGTAGGGAGAACCTTGGAACTACCCCAAAGCAGTGTGCCTTACCCTCTTGAAGGATTGGATGGGGGTGGGTTGGGAAGGTATTCAGATGAAATGAGAGGAGGGGATGGAGTGGGAACTTGGATTTGTATGTATAATGAAAAAAGATTGGTTTCTTTTGTAAAATGAAAAAATCTCATTCTGGAATGTTGAATTTAAAACAGTTACAGATAATATACAGTAAAAGCTGAAATAGTTCACAAACCAATGCTTAAAATAAGTTAATTTTATTTTAACTTGGTCTTTGTCATTATTTTAATTTTCGGCATATTGAGCCATTCATGCAAATTCAAAGCAGTTTCTGAATGTTTCAATATAGCTTTTAGTACTTCAGTTGTACTCAATGGAACACTACTTCTCCATGATTTTTAAGGTCCTGTGGCTGATACTCAGCACCATAAAAAACAGGGGCTAATGTAGTAGGAGTGGGGTCCCTTTGTTTTGTCCTGCCCAGTTAGCTTGCACACAAATAATCACACAGAAACTGTATTTATTTAAATCACTGCCTGGTCCATTATCTGTAGCCTCTTATTGGCTAACTCTCATATCTTGACCTAACCCATTTCTAATAATCTGTATGTCACCATGAGGTTGTGGCTTATGGGGAAAGATTCAGCATGTCTGACCTGGTGGTTCCATGTCGGCTCTCTGTCTGTCCTTCTTCCCAGCATTTGGTTCTGCCTACTCCACCTACCTAAGTGCTTCCCTATCAAAAGGTCAAGACAGTTTCTTTATTAACCAATGAAAGCAACACAAATACAGAAGGACCTCCTACATGATGCTAAGGTAAAGGAATGATCAAATCCATAAAGAAATGCCCTGCAAACACAAAGAAATGAATTCAATCCCCAGGACATAAATGACTCTTGATTGGGGTGTGATATTTTTATTTGATTCAAGCATTAGAGAATAAGACATAGGAAAATATCTAGAGCACATTAGCCAGACAGTCTAGCCCAATTCATGAGATCCAGGCAAATGGAAACATTGTTTTTACAAAGGATATGGATAATATGCCTAAGAATAATTATCAATATTGTCTTCAGGCTTCAATATACACAGGTATGCAAATGTATATGGATATCTACATAAACATATGGACAACCACGTACACACACACAATTACACAGACACATAAAATGAATACAAACAACCCCAAATCCACCAAAAACACAATTTCAAAAATATGTAAAGTACTCAGAAAATTAAACACCACAAGTATAAATAATAGTCAAGAAATAGTCTATATTTGCCACATTTTCATCTAATAAGTAATGACAGATCTTATGCACTATCATTCCAAAATTAAAACACAGAGTGTTCAGAATAGGTTTTTGATTGCTAGAAAATCAAAGGAAAATATAGATAAAATAAATAACTTTCCCAGTAGTAGAAGTCATGTTTGATAGATAATTTAAGTTAAGTTTTATTAATAAAGCAAAATTAGTATTCAACTTAATTAATATTGAGAAACATAGGTAGAACCATGACTTCCTTAAAAGTTGTCTGAAAATAAAATCTGATTTCAGGTATCAGTTATATTGCTCTTCAAATATCTACCCTGATTCATTCAGTAAGTGCTGTTATTTCAGGGTATGAATGGATTAGAAACTATAATGATAGAGAAAGAAATAAACTGGGAAATGACAGAGGAAGAACAATTATGGATTCAGAAGGTAAAGTCTATGGAAACACAACTGAAAATGAAAAAGTATAAGATATTGATATGATAGAAATCCTATCATGGGAAACAGGGAAAGAAGAAAGTGTCTACTAGTTATGAATGCATACATTGATCTTCTCTAGAAACAGGAGGAGTAGTTTGAAAAGTTTGCAGTAATTATTTTTAGAAATTAAAAGCTCTTGGCATATATTAACATTCTTTCTTCTCCTCCTGATCCAGTCCCTTGTCTCATCCAAAACTCTGTAGCAGAAAAACTGTTTTATTTCCCTTTCCTCTCTGCTTCCATCTTTAAAGCATCACCATGATCTGGTCCTCCAAACTTCTTTCATCCAGCTCATTCTGTTATCCTAGCTTCCAACAGCAGCAGGCAGTTCCTGCAACAGACCAGCGCATAAAACCATGGAAACAGGTAAAGTAACTGAAGACATTCATTACACCATCCTCTCCTACAAATCCACTCCTCCAGTCTAATCCCTAGTTTTGCAGATCTGATAAACTTTCTAATCTCCCTTGTGGCTTTATCCTACCTATAGGCATCTCCAGCTAGGGCAGCAAGAATGCTCACAAGAAATAGTTCCTTCTTCTTTTCTTCCAGTTCTAGATATCCAGGCTCATGCCCAGATCTAAAGCAGAATTTCTTGGTTGACCTGTCATTAATCTCTAACCACATTCCAAGCAAATTAAGTAAGCACATACTGTTGGAACAGTCTTCTTCCCTTCATTCTGATAAGATCTTAAAATACCTAACATACCTTTATTCCTATATAAGTTCCCAATACCTAGAACTCCCAGAGTCTATACCTATTGCATTCACAGAAAACTTCCAGCCAGACAAAAATTAGCTACTATACTATCCTAAAGTCCAGAGAGGATACATAAACCAAGGAACAAAATATCTACTCCCAAACAACAAAATTACATTGTGGAGGTTTGAAAGAAATTGACTCTCAAAGGGAGTGTCACTATTTAATTGTGGCCTTGTTGAAGTAGGTGAGACATTATTGTAGGAAGTGGGTGACTGTGTAGATGTAATTGGAAATTTCTTTTCCTCAAATTTCATTCAGTATGTTATTCTATTTCCTCTTTCCTAGTTGTAGACATACAGCAGCAACTCCTTCTGCAGCACCATATTTGCCTGCATGCTTCCATGCTCCTCACCATGAAAATAATGGACTAAACCTCGAAACTGTGTGTGAGTCACTCCAATTAAATGATTTTCTTTACAAGATTTGCTGTGTTTATGATGTCTCTTTACAGCAATGGAACTTAAGTCAGAAGTTGGTACCCAGGACTAGGTAGAGCATTGTTGTGTTGTGAAAGCTCTAACCATGTTTCTGTTTAGAGAAAATTGGACTTTCATACCTTATGTTTTGAAAGAAGTGTGATGCTTTTAATCATTTCTTAATGGGACGATCTAGTAAGCACATGAAAGACAATGGTGCTGATAATGATTTGAAATGTCAGGGACTGGCTCCAAGGGTTACAGAGGAGTAGAATTTTAGTATGTTGCATAAAAATTATGCTTGTAATATTTTTGTTAAGAATGTAACTGCTTTTTATCCTTGTCTGAAGAGTTTGGATTAATTCTGTTGGCAGAGGGAAACTCAAAACATCCTAGTATAGAATCTGTCATGAGGTTATTAGTGTTAACTCTAATGAAGATATAAAACTCAAACAACCAAGCTGAACAAAAAGTATTTGAGGAGAAAGTGATCATCAGGAAATATAATGGAGCTAAGTCCTGTATTCAAGGAAATAAACAGATTAAGGAATATAACAAAAGGAGTGTTGTGCTCAGGGCACAACAGAACTATAATCCCACAGAACTATAATCCCACCACTCAAGAATCAGAGGATGGCAAATCTCTGAGTTTGAGGACAGCATGGATTAACTATTGAAAACACAATATTAGTGAAGGTATAATTGAACAAGATTATCATATTGCAGCCACCACAAGCAGGAGACCACGGCAGCTTCAGCCATGTCTTAGCTGCTTTTAGAGTTAAGGAATAACTAAGGAAGCCTCTGAGGCAAGACATTTGTCAATGATATCCCTGTTTGGAGGCCTAGTAGAAAAGACATTGTGTGAAGCTGTGAAATTCAAGCTTTGATTGTCTGAAAGACCCCATAATGTTAGAGATGCAGGAGTAGTGGGATACCTTCTGAGGAAACCTCTCAAAGTGATTGGCAACAGCCCTAGAAAAAGAAGTCTGTTGCAGTCAACAAAGCTAATCAGAGTTGGATATCTGAAGAGCATTTTTATATCAGTTATGGAGATGCAGAGGTTTGAGTTTGCCCAGTTGATTTTTCTGTCTTGCTTTATCCCTGTATTTCCTCGCTATGGTCCCTTCCTTACTTTTGGAAAAGTAATGTATAAATCTGTGACCTTATAGGTTGGAAGTATGTTATCTATGTTTTGATTTTTAATTTTATACAGTACAGTTAAGAGATTACATAAATCTCAAAATAATTTGTAAATATTATTGAGACAGCAATAGACTATGCAGACTTTTAAAGCTGGTTAAATGAATTTTTTTGTTGTCTGTTTTTTTATTCTGTATGATATAGCTGTTATACAGGATTCTACAAGAAGTAGAATGTGTGGTATAAAAAATGCCCCCAAAAGTTATTGACACTATTAGGAGATATGGTCTTGTTGAAGTAGGTGTGTCCTTGTTGGAAGTGGGTCACTCTGGGGACAGACTTTATTTTTTACTTTGCTCAAGCTTCACTCAGTGTAACACACAGCCTACTTTCTGTTGCCTGAAAATCAACAAGTAGCAGCTTCTTCTTCAGTACCATATCTGCCTGCAGACTACCATGTTCCTCACCATAGTGATAATGGACTTCACTTCTGAACTGTAAGTGAGCCACCACAGTTAAGTGTTTTCTTTTATAAGAGTTCCTATGGACATTCGTCACAACACAAGAAACCTTAACCAGGGTTAGACCTATCATCCTTGAGACCCATATCCCTAGATTCCATCCCTAAAAACACAATCCATAGTAAAAATGAAAGCATTCAATTGTTGCTCAGAAATCCTACCATAGGAAGCTATAAATATTCCAACATAGGTTAATCAAATGAAAAGTAAAGAAGGACACTTAAAAGAAATCCCACGCTAGCTCGATTTGGGTATAATAGAAGGTTATTTATTTAGGCGTAGATGACAGATCACAATCCTCTGCTTGAACAGGAAACAGTAACTGAATCCTGCAGCTGGAAAAGAGGCTAGATGTGTGCTTTGGCATAAGTTGTATAAGAGGCCATGCCCAAGTAGGCAGGAAACTTAAAGGCTACTGTCAGTAGAAATTCCTACATCAGAAAAGAACGATATAACAACTTGTATGTAGTTGATAGATGTCCTTTAACTGAAAATGAATAAACCCCTTCAAGATAAGAAAACACAAACAAACTGGGATGAAATGAATGCATTTTTAAAAGAAATTTAGGAAGACAAACAAAGAGTGGAAGGGAATGAAAAAAAGTGTTCAAGACTGAAAAGAGAATAATTAAAAAAATACTAAAAGGAATTCTGGAAAATAAAAATTTATAAATTCAAACAAGAATCACCAATACATTACAAGAGGTGGGGGAAAATATAAGCATTAAAAATATAGTAGGAATAAAAGGAAGAAATAATGAAATAATAGGTAGATAGTTTTAAAAAATATGAAATCTAAATACTTCCTGACACAAAATATCCAGAAAATCTAGGACATTAAGAAAAGGCAAAATCTAAAAATGATAGAAATAGATGAAGGAGAAAAAAGCAAGTTCAAATGCTCAGAAAATATTTTCAACAAACTGTAGAAGAAAATTTTCCTAATCAAAAAAAGTAGATGATTAAAGAGGTAAAAGGAGTATACAGAAGACAATTATATTGGGCCAGGAAAGAAAGTCTGTTAGAGTAAAGAGAAATTTGAGTGCTGAATATGTAAATTGAGTTCAGTGATAACTTTCTTAAATAGATGATGGTGTTCCAAATGAAGTCTCCAAATAAAGAATGGAGAGAATAGACTCCCAACTGGCTATTTCTTGTCACCAAATGAAGCTCTCAGTACTGGGACCAGATTAAGTCTAATTGATTTGTTTGTACAAGGGGTCTGTCCCATGAATGTCCTCAAACAACACAGGTTCTTGCCAAAACAATAGATTTCTCTTCAAAAACTGACAGTAATTTGCCCTTGCTGAAAATGATACCCACAGAATTATTGAGCATTGAGATGTCGAACTGGAACCTACATAAAATCTTCTCTTATGTTCCGATTCCTTTGGTAGAGGAAAGTACTATGCAGGCTAATAAAACAACCCAGTCACAAACTATCTGATCTACAATGCTGGCTTCCCTGCAAAATATGCTAGAGCATTGGTGATATAAACCTTGTATGAGTATACAACAAATGCATATTTTTATTTAAGACCCACTTCATGAGATACAATCCACACCTGGAACTTCTTGGGTGACCCAGAATCAGAGACTATATAACCCAGAGATGTTGGGTAAAACCTAATACTATTTATTAGTATTTAAAAAGTGCTATTGGACAGACTGGGACTGCACAGACAGAGCAGATCAATTGGTGAATGACCAGACCCTCGGCTGAACAACCCAGTCTCTAGGCATTAGGGCCTGGGGCAAAATTCTGTTTCCCTCCTAGGGTGCCTTAGTCAGCAAGACTCCTTCAGGTAGGCTGCCCCAACACCTACTGATTGGTCCCTATAATCTACAAGTCTTGCCGGGCGGTGGTGGCGCACGCCTTTAATCCCAGCACTCGGGAGGCAGAGGCAGGCGAATCTCTGTGAGTTCGAGACCAGCCTGGTCTACAAGAGCTAGTTCCAGGACAGGCTCCAAAGCCACAGAGAAACCCTGTCTCGAAAAAACAAAAAAAAAAACAAAACAAAACAAAAAAAATCTACAAGTCTTATTTCTTCCTCTTATCCCCTTGTCACCTGATTTGTCAGTGGCTCTCTGGGGCACAGACTAGGACTGCACAGAACAGACAAAGAAGTGAATTACCAGCCCTTCAGCTGGGCAACCCAGTCTCTAGGTCCTAGGACCCTGGGAAAAGCCCAATCCTCTCCCCCACTCACCTCACCTATACTAGTCAGCCAACAGGCAAGCCTTCTGTAGCCAGGCTCCCCAAACATTCTCCCCACTGGATACCTTAATTTACAAGGATCACTTTACTCACAAATCCACCCATCCCTATGGCATCGGTAGCTTTTTGAGACAAAGACTCTAAAAGCACATAGTGAACCAAGAGGTCCCACTCTGCTCCCAAATCCACTCATTCCCAATGAACACAGAGGCTTCTTGAGACACAAACAGTAACTTCACACACTGGACCAAGAACAGCTACCTAAGACACAGCAAATGCAATAATCAGTCCAAGAGAGGATTCCTGAAACAGAGACCCCCTACTGCAAGGATTGGAATAAAAGACAAAGACTGCTTGCGCCAATTAGAGCAACTAAAGAGCAACATGGCAATACCATAACATAGTGGTCCTACAACAGGAAGATCTGAACATGCTATCCCAGAAGAAACAGAACAAAACATCTTTATATATAACTTTATGAAGATGATTAGAGACACTTAAAAAAGAACTGAAAAATGACCTTAAAGAAATGGAGGAAAAGACAAACAAAATTTGGAAGAAATCAATAAATGTCTTTTTACAAAAGCCAAGAAAGCTAAGAAAGCCAAGAAAAAACAATAAAACTGGGAAAGTAAGCAGTTCAAACAGGTCAGGACTTGAAAACTGAAACAGGGGCAATAAAGAAAACACAATCCAAGGGAAACCTAGAAATGGAAAGGCTGGGTAGTTGAACAGGAACTACAGAGACAAGTATAGCCAACAGAATACAAAAGATGAAAGAATTTCAGGGGTTGAAATTACTATAGAGGAAATAAATTCATTAGTCAAGGAAAATGCTAAATTAAATGAATTCTTAACAAATAACATCCAGATATACTGGGATGTCATGAAATGACCAAACTTAAGTAGCCCAGGACAAAAACAGATTTAAAAAATTCATAGCCACAAATCCAGCCTCACAGAAAGTAATAGAAGGAAAATCACAAACCAAGGAGTCCAACAATGCCCACAATAACTCAGATATCTAGTGACTCTTCACCAGAACATCTCAAAGAAGGGAAACACACAATCTCTACTACCAAAAAAATGACGACCGGAGTTAACAACCACTGGTCATTAATATCACTGAATATCAATGGACTCAATTCACCTATAAAAAGGCACAGGCTAAGAGACTGGATACGAAAATAGGATCCAACATTCTGCTGGCCCGAAGGTTGTCAAAAATATACATGGGAGCCCATACATATGACTGATATAAAGGAAATTAAGCAACTGTAGCTTATAAACTACATTTATTCTTTATTAGGGAGATCATCAAAATATGGGCTTTCAGTAACAAAACAATGCCTCAAGATTGGGCTCAGTTAATCTCAGCAGTCCTAAGAAATAGACAGCAATTACTTTGGTGGTGCTTTTTTAAAGACAATGTGAGAATTTTAGAGCAAAAAGAAAAAGCAAATAGACTTAAGATTTTCCTAGATCAAAAACTAGGTGAAGAACCTTACTCTGATCCTAAGGATCAAGCTCTTTATGATGACCACACCTTGTCGCTTTATAGCAATGCAGCTTTAAATGATTGGGACAGGATTCAGGAACCAGAAAAAATAGTTGAATCATATCTTAGGGTTAAACAGGGTCAGAGAAAAACTTTTAGTGACTTTTTGCAAAGAGAAACTAGGACTGTACAAATAGGCGTAACTGACCCAGCAGCTAGGCATATAATAATTGAATCTTTGGCTTATGAAAATGCCAATAGTGAGTGCAAATGGATCCCTGGGCCTTTAAAGATCAGATCAGCATCCATGGATGAATGGGTCTTGCATACAATGAATGTCAAGACACTTTGTCATGGTACTGATATGTAGGTAGGAAAAGCAATTTCCAATGGTAAAAGAAGACATCAAAATACCAAATGTTGTCCTTGGTTTCTCAGTCCTCCTCCACAAGGACAACGGCGATGAGCATGAACTCTACAGCATGGACGGGCTCACTGTGAGCCTTGTCAGTTTGGTTGCTCACCTTCCTGGACTTAGGGGGAGCTGGGAGGAACTTGAACTTAACATAGTGAAGGGAACCCTGATGGCTCTTTGGCTTGGAGAGGGGCGGAGTGGGAGTATGGGTGGAAGGGAGGGGAGGGAAGGGGAAGGAGGAGGGAAGGAGATGGAAATTTTTAATTAAAAAAATGAGAAAAAAATACCAATCCGTAGGATTTTGTAGTATTGAAGATTATCTGTCTTACTGAAATATATATTTGTATATCTAGAAAAACTAAATAACATGACTAAAATTTTGATTATTTTGTACAACTCTCTATTAATCTGTATTTTTAAATTATACACTACATTTTTAATAGAGCTGAACAAACAGAATACCTTAAACAAGTGAATGAATTCATACACACAGTGTATAAAATTGATCTTAAATTTGAATCAATAGAACAAGATCAAGATAATGCAGAGTATTTATGTTTATGTCATATCTCCCCCCAAATTTTTTTAAGAAAGAGATTGACCTTGCCCATTTAACCATTTATAATCAACCCCCTTTAAATTAAAACATTTATAAACAATTATTTTGAGAATTTTGTCATAGTTTCCTTTAAAATTCTTTCTCTTTTTGTTGGGTGAAGTATTTTTAGGGTTTATAGAGACCTTTTGGGGGATCTTGTTCTATCAAGCCACATTAGCCTGGAAAGAATTTATAGGTTTTTAGTTTCTGTGGAACAAAAGCCTAAAATCTTTTCTAAAACAACATCCTTATACCCACTTTTGAAGTGAAGATATCTTTATGTTGGTTTAACTTAGCAGTTCCCAGAAACAAATGTCTTTTTTGCAGTCAAAAATATGAAGAAAATACAATAATATGCATAATCTAGACTCTTTATGTATTTTTCACCTTTATGTGGCTTATTATTTTAATTTTTAAATCTATGACTGTATTCTTTTATATTATTTTTACTGTCTCTTTAAACACTTTACTTCCTTTTATAACTGTTTATACTCTTTTTTTTTTTTCAAGACAGGGTTTCCCTGTAGTTTCTAGAGCCTGTCCTGGAACTAGCTCTTGTAGACCAGGCTGGCCTCGAACTCAGAGATCCGCCTGCCTTTGCCTCCCGAGTGCTGGGATTAAAGGCGTGTGCCACCACCACCCGGCTAACTGTTTGTACTCTTTCTTCTCTCTCTAGCCTATGTACATTTAAAAACACACTAAGTCTCATTTAGAGGTCTTCTATGTCTGAGTCTGTCCTATTGTGTATCTGAAATTTTTTTCTGACAAGGAGTATTTTAAAATGGTAGACAGTATAGTGACAGTAGCCCTTGATGCTGGTTTTGCCTCTCTCAGGCTTTCAATATGTTGGAGGTATCTTTACCAGGTCTGGGACAATTTGGTAGGGACCATGCTCACCACCTCAACTCTGGGAAAAAGCATGAAACACATAGCTGTTTGATCTGAATAAAGCTAATTTGCCATTCAGTGCTTTTTGGCCTAGAAAAAAAATCTCTATGTATTATGGTAGGAATCTACCATGCTCTCTTACCTGTGCATGCGTAGCAGACCCAATCTGACTGGATATCCAGGCAGCATGAAGAATTGTTAGCATTCTCTCAACTGTTTCTCTCCTAACCCTGAGCATGGGTACAAGGACTCAGACATGAAGTATGTGGCAGGCCAAGCATGTTAGCCCCATTTTGGATGTCTTTTGTAGACAGAGGCTACTCATTCATTTCCAAGCATCTCAGGCCCAAATAATCACAGAGAAACTAATTACAACACTAATTACAAAACTAATTAAAAAACTAATTACAACACTGTTTGACCTATTAGCTCAGGATTCTTATTAACTAACTCTTATATCTGAATTTAAATCATTTCCTTTATTTTGTGTATCACAACAAGGCTATGGCTTACAAGATAAGGTTCTGGAATCTAGCTCCTTTGGCAGCTACATGGTATCTCTCTGACTCAGCCTACTCTCTCAGACCATTTCTGTTCTGATTTTCCACTCTACTATCTATCATGGCTCTATTCTACTAAGCCATTGGTCAAAACACCTTAATTCATTATTCAATAAAAGCAACACATAGGTGTCTGAGGTGGCCTTGGAATACAAGGTATCCCTGTTTCAGTGCTGAGAAGTTTCATCCAGATGGGAAGAGATGGGCAGGTGCCAATGCAAGAATTCCTCCAACAACCTGAAAGGAAACATGACATCACTAAAAACCAGGGATCATGAAACAAGAAGAATTGAACACACTACTCCAGAAGAAATAGAAGAAATTGACTTTAAACAGAACATTATGGAAATATTAGAGGACCTTAAACAGGAGGTAAAAAAAAAAAAAAACTGCCATAAAGAAATAGAGATGACATTGTTTTTTACCGCTGAGTAGTATTCTAGCATGTATATATTCTACAGTTTCTTCATCCATTCTTCCACTGAAGGGCATCTAGGTTGTTTCAAGGATCTGGCTATTACAAATAATGCTGCTATGAACATAGATGAGCAAATGCTTTTGTAGTATGATTGGGCATCTCTTGGGTAGATTCCCAATAGTGGAATTGCTATGTCCTGGGGTAGGTTGATTCCGAGTTTCGTAAGAAACCGCCACACTGCTTTCCAAAGTGGCTGCACAAGTGTGCATTCCCACCAGCAATGGATGAGTGTACCCCTTACCCCACAACCTCTCCACCAAAGGTTATTATTGGTGTTTTGGATTTTAGCCAGTCTGACAGGTGTAAGATGATATCTCAAAGTTGTTTTGATTTGCATTTCCCTGATAGCTAGGGAGGTTGAGCATGACCTTAAGTGTCTTTTGGCCATTTGAACTTCTTTTGTTGAGAATTCTCTCTTGAATTTTGCATGCAAATGGATGGGAATAGAAAACACTATTCTGAGTGAGGTAACCCAGACCCAAAAAGATGAACATGAGATGTACTCACTCATAATCGGTTTCTAGCCATAATTAAAGGAAATCGAGCCTATAATTTGGGATCCTTGAGAAGATAATAAGAAGGTGAACTCCCAAAAGAAGATATAGTAATCCTCCAGGATATTGGAAGTAGACACGATCGCCAGGCAAAAATTGGGAACTTGAGGGTTGGGCGAGACGCAGCCAAGGGAAGATGGGGAGAGAAAAGCGTGAAGGGGAGAATGGGGGGAGCTCAGAGGAATGGGATGCTTGGGATACAGGAAGGGTGGATATTGGAGCAGGGAAGCATATATCTTAATTTAGGGAGCCACCTGAGTGTTGTAAAGAGACTTGACCCTAGAGGGGTTCCCAGGTTTCCAGGGAGACGCCCCCAGTTAGTTCCTTGGGCAGCTGAGGAGAGGGAGCCTGAAAAGGCCAGTTCCTATAGCCATACTGATGAATTTCTTGCATATCACCATAGAACCTCCACCTGGCGATAGATGAAGAAAATGACAGAGCCCCACATTGGAGCACTGGACTGAGCTCCCAAGGTCTGGATGAGGAGCAGAAGGAGAGAGAACATGAGAAAGAAAGTTAGGACCGTGAGGGAACCTCCACCTGGCGATAGATGAAGAAAATGACTGAGCCCCACATTGGAGCACTGGACTGAGCTCCCAAGGTCCTGATGAGGAGCAGGAGAGAGAACATGAGAAAGAAAGTCAGGAACGTGAGGGGTGCGTTCACTCATGGAGACAGTGGGACAGAACTAATGGGAGATCACCAACTCCAGTTGGAATGGGACTGATGGATCATGCGACCAAACCCGTCTCTCTGAATGTGGTCAACAGTGGGGGCTGACTGAGAAGCAAAGGACAATGTCTCTGGGCTCTGATTCTTCCGCATGGATGGGCTCTGTGGGAGCCTTCTCAGCTTGGTCGATCACCTTCCTGGACCTGGGGTGAGTTGGGAGGACCTTGGTCTTAGCATAGAGTAGGGAACCCTGATGGCTCCTTGGCCTTGAGAGGGAGGGAGGGGACATATGGGTGGAGGGGAGGGGAGGGAAGGGGGAGAAGGAGGGGAGGAAAGGGGGAGGAGGAGGGGAGGAAAGGGGGAGGAGGAGGGGAGGAGATGGAAATTTTTAAGTATAAAAAAATAAACCATAAAAAAAAAAGAAATAGAGATTACAAACAAAAAGGTTGAGGAAATGGATAATGCTCTCAAACATACTCAAGAAAAACAGGAAAAAGAAGAAAAAAACAATCAAACAGGTAAGGGAAACAGTTCAAGACTTAAAAAATAAAATGGAGGTAATGAAGAAAACACAAACCGAGGGAAGGCTGGATATGGAAAATCTGGGTAAATGAACAGGAACTGCAGAGAAAATTATTACCAACAGAATACAATAGATAGAAGAAAGAATCTCAGACACTGAAGATACTACAGAGGAAATAAACTCATTGATTAAAGAACAAAACAAATCCAAAAAATTCTTAACACAAAACATCCAGGAAATCTGGGACACTGTGAAAAGAACAAATCTAAGAATAATAGGAGTAGAAGAAGGAGAAGAGTTACAACTGAAAGGCCCAGAAAATATATTCAACAAAATGATAGAAGAAAACTTTCCCAACCTAAAGAAGGATACTCCTATGAAAGTACAAGAAGCATACAGAACACCAAATAGACTGGATCAAAGAAAAGCATCCCCTTGCCATATAATAATCAAAACACAAAACATACAGAATAAAGAACAAATATTAAGAGCTGAAAGGGAAAAAGGTCAAGTAACATACAAAGGTAAACCTATCAGACTTACACCTGACTTCTCAATGATAACCATGAAAGCCAGAAGATCTTGGATAGATGTACTGCAGACACTAAGAGACCATGGATGCAAGCCCAGACTACTATATCCACCAAAGCTTGCATTCACCATCGATGGAGAAAACAAGATATTCCAGGACAAAACCAGATTTAAACAATACGTTGCACAAACCCAGCCTTACAGAAAATACTAGAAGAAAAATCACAAACCAAGGAAGCCAACAACACCCATAAAAACATAAGCATCTGACAACCCTCCACCAGAACAACTCTAAGAAGGAAATCACACAAACTATACAACCAGAAAAAATAACCAGAGTTAGCAACCACTGGTCTTTAATATCATTTAATATCAATGGACTCAATTCACCTATAAAACGGCACAGGTTAAGAGAATGGATATGAAATCAGGACCCAACATTCTGCTGTTTACAAGAAACATACCTCAAACTTAAAGACAGATGCTACCTCAGAGTAAAGGGTTGGGAAAAAGTTTTCTAATCAAATGGACCAAAGAAACAAGCAGGTGTGGCTATATAAATACCTACCAAAATTGATTTCAAACTAAAATCAATCAGAAAAGATGGAGATGGACTCTTTATACTCATAACAGGAACAGTTCATCAGGAGGAAGTCTCTGTCCTGACTATCTATACCCCAATATAAAAGCATCCACTTATGTAAAAGAAACATTACTAGAACTCAAAGCATACATCAAACTACACACTCTCATAGTAGGAGATTTCAACATTCCACTCTCACCAATGGATAGGTCAACCAGACAGAAACTTAGCAGAGAAATAAAAGAACTATCAGATGTAATGAACCAAATGGACCTAACAGACATCTATAGAACATTCCACCCAAATAGGAATGAATATACCTTCTTCTCAGCATCACATGGAACCTTATCAAAAATTGATCACATACTCAATAACAAAACAACATCCATCGATACAAAGAAATTTTAGTAACCACCTGTGTACTATTGGATCACCATGGAATAAAGCTAGAATTCAACAACAATTCTAACCCCAGAAAACCTACAAACTCATGGAAACTTAACAGTTAACTACTAAACCACCCTTGGGTCAAAGAAGAAATAAAGAAAGAAATTAAAGATTTCCTTGAATTCAATGAAAACAAAGATACTTCATACCCAAACCTATGGGACACTATGAAAGCAGTGCTAAGAGGAACATTCATAGCACTAAGTGCCCACATAAAGGAAACAGAGAAAGCACACATTAGAGTCTTAACAGCACAGCTGAAAGCTCTAGCAAAAAAAAAAAAAAAAAAAAAAAAAAAAAAAAAAAAAAAAAAAAAAAAAAAAAAAGAAGCGGATTTACCCAGGAGAAGTAGAAGACTGGAAATAATCAAACTGAGGGCTGAAATCAACAAAATAGAAACACAGAAAACAATCCAAAGAATCAATGAAACAAAAAGCAGGTTCCTGGAATAATTCAAGTAGATCAACAAACCCCTAGCCAAACTAATCAAACGGCAGAGAGAGAACACACAAATTAACAAGATCAGAAATGAAAAGGGGGACATAACCACAGACACAGAGGAAATTCAGAGAATAATTAGATCTTACTACAAAAGCCTGTATGCCATAACAATTGGAAAATGTAAAAGAAATGGACAGTTTTTAGATAAGTACCATATACCAAAATTAAATCAAGACCAGGTGAACAGTTTAAATAGACCTGTAAGTTGTGAGGAATTAGATGTTGTTATCAGAAACCTCCCTGCCAAATAATGCCCTGAACCAGATGGTTTCAACGCAGAATTCTACCAGAACTTCCAAGAGGAGCTAATACCTATACTCCTTAATGTGTTTCAAAAATAGAAACAGAAGAGTCATTGCCATACTTCTTTTTTGAAACTACAGTCACCCTGATACCAAAACCACACAGACTTAACCAAGAAAGCGAATTACAGACCAATCTCACTCATGAATATTGATGCAAAAATTCTCAATAAAATACTGGCAAACCGAATCCAAGAACACTTCCAAAAAAATCATACATTATGATCAAGTAGGCTTCATTCCAGAGAGGCGGGGCTGGTTCAACATACCAAAATCTATCAACGTAATCCATCACATAAATAAACTATAGGAAAAAAACATATGATTATTTCATTAAATGCTGAAAAAGCATTTGGCAAAATTCACCACCCCTTTATGATAAAGGTCATGGAGTGATTAGGGATAGAGGGTTCATGCCTAAATTAATAAAAGCAATATACAGCAAGCCAACAGCTAACATTAAATTAAATGGAGAGAAACTCAAAGCCATCCCACTAAAATCAGGAACAAGACAAGGCTGTCCACTCTCTCCATACCTCTTCAATATTGTGCTTGAAGTTCTAGCAATAGCAATAAGTCAGCATAAGTAGATCAATGGATTCGAATTGCAAAGGAAGTAGTCAAACTTTAATTATTTGCAGATAACATGATAATGTACATACGCGACCCCAAAAACTCTATCAAAGAACTCCGAGAGCTGATAAACACCTTTAGCAAATTGGCAGGATACAAGATCAACTCTAAAAAATCAGTTGCCCTCCTATACACAAAGGATAAAGACACCGAGAAAGAAATCAGAGAAACATCACCTTTGATGATTGCCACAAATAGTATAAAGTATCTTGGGGTAATTCCAACCAAGGAAGTGAAAGATGTATTTGACAAGAACTTTAAGTCTTTGAAGAAAGAAATTGAAGAGGATACCAGAAAATGGAAGAATCTCCCTTGTTCTTGTATTGGGATATTCAACATAGTAAAAACGGCAATTCTACCAAAAGCAATCTATAGATTCAATGCGATTCCCATCAAAATCCCAACAAAATTCTTCACAGACTTTGAGACATCAGTAATCAACTTTATATGGAAAAACAAAATCCCCCTGGATAGCCAAAACAATCCTATACAATAAAAGTACTTCCAGAGGCATTACTATCCCTGACTTCAAACTCTATTACAGAGCTACAGTATTGAAAACAGCTTGGTATTGGCACAAAAACTGGGACTTTGACCAATGGAATCAAATTGAAGAACCAGATATTAATCCACAAAACTATGAACACCTGATTTTTGATAAAGGAGCTAAAACTACACAATGAAGAAAGAGGGCATCTTCAACAAATGGTGCTGGCATAACTGGTTGTCAACCTGTAGAAGAATAAAAGATCCATTTCTATTACCATGCACAAAACTTAACATCAAATGGATTAAAGACCTGAATATAAATCTGACCACACTGAGTCTGATAGAAGAGGAAGTGGGAAGTGGGAAGTGTACTCTACAACACATGGACACAAGAGACCACTTCCTACGTAGAACCCAAGTAGTACAGAAATAAGCACAACAATGAATAAATAGAATCTCCTGAAACTGAGAAGCTTCTGTAAAATAAAGGACATTGTCATTAAGACAAGAAGGCAACCTACTGTTTGGGAGAAGATATTTACCAACCCCACATCAGACAAAGGTCTGATTTCCAAAATATATAAAGAACTCAAGAAACTAGACTTTAAGATGCTAATTAACCCCATTAAAATGGGGCATTGAACTGAACAGAGAATTCTCAACAGAAGAAGTTCAAATGGCCAAAAGACACTTAACGTCATGGTCAACCTCCTTAGCGATCAGGGAAATGCAAATCAAAACAACTTTGAGATACCATCTTACACCTGTCAGATTGGCTAAAATAAAAAACACAATGATAGCCTATGCTGGAGAGGATGTGGAGTGGGGGGAACACTCACCCATTGTTGGTGGGAATGCACACTTCTACAACCACTTTGGAAATCAGTGTGGCAGTTTCTCAGGAAAATGGGAGTCAACCTACCACAGGACCCAGCAATTCCACTCTTGGGAATATACCCAAGAGATGCCCAATCATATTACTAAAGCATTTGTTCAACTATGTTTATAGCAGCACTATTTGTAATAGCCAGAACCTGGAAACAACCTAGGTGCCCTTCAATAGAAGAATGGATATAGAAGGTGTGGCACATATATACTTTAGAGTACTGCTCAGCGGTAAAAAACAATGACATCTTGAATTTTGCATGCAAATGGATGGAAATAGAAAACACCATCATGAGTTAGGTAACCCAGACCCCAAAAGAGGAATATGCTATGTACTCACTCATAAGTGGATTCTAGCCATAAATAAAGGATATAGAGCCTATCATTCATAATCCTAAAGAAGCTAAATAAGAAGGTGAACCCAAAGAAAAGCATATTGTTATCTTTCTGGATATTGGAAATTGACAAAATTGCCGGGCAGGGGTTGGGAGCACCGGGGTGGGGGTGAGGTGGGGATAAGGGGAGATGGGGGGAGAGAAGGGAGAAAGAGATGGGGAGAGCTTGAGGGAACGGGATGGTTGGGATGGAGGAGGGGGGATATTGGAGCAGGGATGTATATATCTTAATTATGAAACCATTTTATGGTTGGCAAGAGAATTGTCTCTAGAGAGGTTCCCAAGTGTCCAAGGAAATGTCCCCAGCTTATTCCTTGGGCAGCAGAGGAAAGGATGCCTGAACTGGCTTTGTCCTATAGCCACACTGATAATTATCTTGCATATTACCATAGAACCTTCATCTGGTGTTTGATGGAGATAGAGACAGAGATCCACATTGGAGCACTGGACTGAGCTCCCAACGTCCTAATGAGGAACAGAAGGAGGGAGAACATGAGCAAGGAAATCAGGATCATGAGGGGTACGTTCATCCTCTGAGACAGTGGAACAGATCTAATGAGAGATCACCAAGGCCAGCTGGAATGGGACTGATGGAGCATGTGATCAAACCGGACTCTTTGAATGTGGCTGATGGTGGAGGCTGACTGAGAATCCAAGGACAATGGCGATAGGCTTTGATCCTACTGCATGGACGGGCTCTGTGTGAGCCTTGCCAGTTTGGATGCTCACCTTCCTGGACTTTGGGCAGTTGGGAGTACCTTGGACTTAACATAGTGTAGGGAACCCTGATGGCTCTTTGGCCTGGAGAGGGAGAGAGTAGTGGTGTGGGTGGAGGGGTGGGGAAGGAAGTGGGTGGAGGGGAGGGGAAGGAAGTGGGTAGAAGGGAGGAGTTGGAAATTTTTAATTTTAAAATAAAATTAAAAAATGAAAAAATAAAAAAGCACCACATATACAGAAGAACATCCCACATCAGGATAATACACTCTCATTTTTAAAAAAATATTTCCTTTATTCTTGGCTTGCATACATGTTCCCTTAGTGTCTGTAGCACATCTATCCAAGCTCTTCTGGCTTTCATGGTTTCCATTGAGAAATCAGGTGTAATTCTGATAGGTTTCCCTTTATATGTTATTTGACCTTTTTCCTTTGCAGCTCTTAATATCTGTTCCTTATTGTGTATGTTTTGTGTTTTGATTACTATATGTCACGGGGATGCTTTCTTTTGATCCAGTCTATTTGGTGTTCTGTATGCTTCTTGTACCTTCATAGGAATATCCTTCTTTAGGTTGGGAAGTTTTCTTCTATAATTTTGTTGGATATATTTTCTGGGCCTTTGAGCTGTAAGTCTTCTCCTTCTTCTACCCCTATTATTCTTAAGTTTGTTCTTTTTTATTGTGCCCCAGATTTCCTGGATGTTTTGTGATGAGAATTTATTGGATTTGCTGTTTTCTTTGATCAGTGCATTTATATTCTTTATGGTGTCTTCAGCATCTGAGATTCTTTCTTCTACCTCTTATATTCTATTGGTTATGCTTGTCTCTGTCATCTCTGTTCATTTACCTAGATTTTCCATATCCAGCCATCCCTTGGATTGAGTTTTCTTCATTGTCTCCATTTCAGTTTTCAAGTCTTGAACTGTTTCCATTATTTGTTTGATTGTTTTTTCTTGGTTTCCTAGTGTATCTTTTATGGATTTACTCCTTTCTACAAACTTTTTATTATTCTCCTCATCCATTTTTAAGGGAGTTTTTCACATCCTGTTTAAGGGACTCTATCACTTTCATAATGTCAGTTATTTTTACTTCCTCTGGATTAGGGTGTTTAAGTCTTCCTGTTGTATTTTTGCTGGGTTCTGGTGTTACCATGTTGTTTTTCAGATTGTTGGAGGAATTCTTGCATTGGCGCCTGCCCATCACTTTCTTCAAATGCTCTTGGATGGATCTCCTGGTACAGGATCAAGGCCCCTTGCTGAGCAGGGACCTCACAGACAAAAGTCCTAGCTTGGTGCTGCAAGTTTAGTGAAATGAAGGAACTCCTGCCTGGTTGCACTCATCATCCAGTCCCAATACAGGCTGAGCTAGGGGGTCTTATGTCCTTGAAGAAGGGAAGGGGCACCTGGACAGATGCTGAGATGGGATAGCAAGAGCAAGTCAGTAACTGGGGAGAGAAGCCCCTGAAAATGACCAGAAAGATTAGGGGTTAAAGAATGTCTGTGCTCCACTTCTGAGACAGATCGGGGCTTCTGCCACCAGTTAGGAACACATTCACCCCTCCCATGGATCTTCTGGTACAGGGTCAGGACCCCTTGCTGGCCAGGAACCTCTCAGACCTCCAGTTTTCTTCTTCATCAACCTTAAGAACAAGGCCAAGAATGAGGCACTTTAAGAAATGATACAGTCTTTTTAGTCTAATAATGAACAGTAGCTGACAAGATCAATGCCATAAAAAGTTACCTGAAAGAATAATGCTGTTGAAAAAGGTAACATTAATTTGACAGACCGAATTTAATCTATGTCAAAAGGTACTGAGAAATCTGAAAAAAATTCACATTTTTTAATTTGACAATCAGAATCTGTTAAAAAGTTATGATGGGTTAGAAGATAGAGTATCTCTCAAGGAAGGCAATATTTATGCTACTCAAATAATGTTCAAAGATGGGATTTTATCTTTAAAGAAAAATCTTTATGACTTTGAATTACATGTGCAGAATGGTAACCAGAGGTTAGGTGCCTGAATGAAATCACTAGAATATGTACAGGCCAGGAGATTTGGGCTTTAAAAATGACAGTAGATTTGAAATGATTCAAAAAAGATTTGAAATGTTTGAGAAAATTATTGGAACTTATGAGCAGGGACTGAAAATAAAAATCAGCATTGCCAGTATCTGTCAGAGATGATTTAACAGGGTTTTAGCTATCTACCTGGTAATCAACTCTGAAAAAGCATTACTTTTAAATGCTCAGAAGAGTCTAAAGAAGGTAGATGAATGCATGACAGGGTCCAGAGCCAGGTTGGACCATAAATTATTTCTCTGGACCAGAAAGGAAGCATGGGATTAGAGGCACAAGTCACAATGGCTTTATCAGGAGGGAGATTCTCAGTGATCCCTCATGAAATCCTGAAAATTCCTCCACGTTTATTCATTACCATTCTGTTTCTAGGTAACCAGTTGAATGGCTGTGGTCATATCCACACATCTAGCCATGCATGTTTCGTCGTATCTTCATATCTTCCTTCTCTGTATGTCAGCTTTGTCACATAGGCCAAATTAACATCTCTATTCCAGGTGTCCTCCAAAGTACAAAAAAAGGAGCAGAACAATATTAGCATATTCTGATACTGACCACAGCCACAGCATGTATGTAAATGCTAGGTGACCACAACCTGTGTGGGAGGTGCAAACAGTGGCCTGAGATTCTGGTCACCATACCATGTAGAAATATGGGACTACAATTCACTCTCATTAATTTTAATAAAACCTGTGCTTCTACAACAGGACAGAAGATCATGTATGCCTTAGGCAAAAACTTCTCCCTTTTCCCAAATTTACCTGTCTTTGGAAATCAAGCATTTTATTTTATGTGAGCTCCTACTGTAGGTTTCTGGGTGGAGAGAAACTTCAAGCCTGTTTTTGACTACTGATCTCTGTGAAGAAAATAGATTAAGGGAGAGAGATACATTTGGACTTTGTGTCCCAGAGCCATACTTTTTTCTCAGGAGAAATAATCATATTTTATGAACAATCATGTTCCTAAAGACTATAGTCTTCTATTTAAAGGAAAAGATGATCACCTAATTTAAAAATGTTTCTTAAGCTAGTTTAAGCACCTTTTATTTTTTATATTGTATCAAAATCCAAAATTCTTAACATATACATTAAATCCAAACATTTAGAGGGTGTGTCAAATTTTCTCAACATTTTATAAGCAGTTCCAAATGCTATCAGGTCAATACCCTAATTAACAATTAATCCACAACTAAACAAGTCACAATCTTTTTAAATCCACATTAATCAAAAGACAAGAAAAGCTTTTCTCATGGGTGAGAGTACAGTGACATTGATGGTATCAAATACCAGTTTCTGTCTCTGAACAGCAGTTAAACACTTAGGCTGCCCCCTCTCATGTGAAGAGGGTTTTCAGTTATTTATTATTTTCAGTCTTGCCATCCCTGAGAGGAAAGTTTAAGTCTTAGTTCTCAGATGCAATATTTTACTCAAAATGAGTTCTGTGACATAAAACAGATATAAAGTCTGCATTTCAGCTCTAAAGAAAACAGGATTCTAACTGCAGAAAATTGTCATCATCATGGGCAGTTCATCTCAGCATGACCTCTGGTTCTGTATCTGGCATGTCTGGTGCAGGTGAGCATCTGTCCCTCAGTGCAGCATGGAACCCTGCAGTGCATAGTGGCAGTCCTATGATCAGGCACTCATCTCTGTGGGGATGGAAAAGACTGGACCAAAGACTCCTCTCCAATTTCTTTCTCCAACTCCTCTATATGATGTCATCATGTCTGCCACTCCTTTACTATATATCCATTGTCTCATCCAGCTTTATTTTCTTCTGTGAAAAAAGCACAAACACATTCTCAATACTAAATTAATATAGGTTGTATCATTTGATAATTCATTCTAAAGGCTTTTTTTTTCACTTTGCCTTAGCAAATGTCACCTTGGTACCACATGTAAAGACAAGGACTTAAAGCTTAAATCTAACTCTTATGTCTGGCTTCAGTTAGTTTCAGCAGTCCTGTATGATGGACCACAGCTACTGAGAAAATTTTATTTGTGAGAAGCGGCAAAAATTTTATAACAACAGGGAAAAGCAAAAGGACTTGAGTCTTCCTAAAATCAAATTCATGGTAAGGGCACGTATGCTGATACTTAGGCTCAAGATCTTTACAATAAACAAATCTTGTCCCTATGCTTCATTGGCAGCCTTAAATTTTTGGGACAGGATTCAAGAACCAAGAAAAGGAAATGAATTGTATACCAGGGTTAAATAGATATAACCCTTTATTGACTTTTTACAAAGATTAACTAAGGCTCTACAAAAAAGAGTAACAGACTCAAAACCTAGACAATTACAGAAAAAGCTATGAATAACATCAAAATTAATAAAGATTCATTTGAAAACGAGAAACATCCTGAGAAAGATAAATAATAGCTCATTCACAGAGATGACAACCATACAGGTGGTAAGGAAACCTCATAAGGATTGGTGTAGGGTTCTGTTCTTTTCTTTGCAGGAAAATACTGTTCTTCAAAATGTTAAAAGACCCTGGACATATAGATGCCTAAAGAGGAAAAGATAATTGTCCAGATATATCACTAAGCAAAGAAAATCATGGCTTCTGAAGATAGGTAATCTGAGGGTAAGAATCACTGAACAAAAATTAGAATAATAGTCATGACTCACTTAAAAAATCAAAGGTGGCTTTGTAGTTGGACAATGGCTCTGTCCATCTCTAAATCCAAGCAAGTTGTTAAAATTAAAATTCAGGGGAGCCTGGTGGTGGTGGTGCACGCCTTTAATCCTAGCACTCGGGAGGCAGAGGCAGGCGGATCTCTGAGTTCGAGGTCAGCCTGGTCTACAAGAGCTAGTTCCAGGACAGGCTCTAGAAACTACAGGGAAACCCTGTCTCGAAAACCGCTCCCAAAAAATTAAAATTCAGAGTTTCTATCTCATGTCAGGAGCCATCTGATATGGAACAGGCGGTTTCTCAGGAAATTAGGGATCAACCTACCCCAGGACCCAGCAATTCCACTATTGGGAATCTACCCAAGAGATGCCCAATCATACAACAAAAGCATATGCGCATCTATGTTCATAGCAGCATTATTTGTAATAGCCAGATCCTGGAAACAACCTAGATGCCCTTCAGTGGAAGAATGGATGAAGAAACTGTGGAATATATACATGCTAGAATACTACTCAGCGGTAAAAAACAATGACATCTTGAATTTTGCAGGCAAATGGATGGAAATAGAAAACACTATTCTGAGTGAGGTAACCCAGACCCAAAAAGATGAACATGGGATGTACTCACTCATAATTGGTTTCTAGCCATAATTAAAAGACATCGAGCCTATAAAATTCTTTTTTGAAAATTTACTTTTCTTCATACTTATTTTTGTCTTTATCATATCTTTCATTGAATATATGTCTGTATAAATAATATTTAAGTATTCCAAAATAAAAAATATTTTTTTTGAAATAATTCTTGAAGTTTCCAAGAAGAAGATGGGGCCCCACAGCAATGTCTCTACCTGGTTGATATGATATCATGATGCTGATAACCCTACTATAAAACCTGTTTTGAGTTCTATCTGCTCAAGATGGTTCTAATTTGGTTAGTTGAAATGTTGCACATTTTACAATATTCTGGTCAGAACTCCAAACATGATTCTCAGAAAAACCCTACCAAGTACTCAGAGATTATTTGCAATTATATCAGACATTAATCTTGAAATTTAAACATTTTACTTTTACAGGATCTCATGGATAAAAACATCATCCCCATGACAGCTGGAAGTAATTCTAGAAGATGACATCCTCTTTCCCAACAAAATTTGTCCTCAGAGTTAGGGACATCAATTAGGGGTTGATTATAATTGGTATAGTGTTGGGGTTGAGGTGTAAATTATTTAAGCTCAAGGATCTCTGAAAAAACAGAAAATTGGATGAGAAAATAGATTAGTGTAAGCTTACTCACACTAATAATAGTGAGTAATAGAGTGAGTACTTTTGAGCTATCATTTATAGGTAATTTACGTTGGTATGAATTCTTGTATATACAAATTCAAATTATATTTATTACATTGAATATGTTCCTATTTATGTTAACAATATTTGTACACCTAGGCAAAATTATTTTGTTATATTTTATGCATGTACACTTCTACTGCTGTTTAAGACATTTTGATTATTGATACAATTTTAGGATATAATTATTAGAATGCACTATATATTTTGAACTCTGATCAAGATACTTACACATTGTTTACAATTTGAGGTCATTGTCCTCATTTGTTGCACAGTTCTTTAAAGATTGTTTAATGTTTTAATATATAGTCTTTTTCTTTAATCTATATAGGTATTAAGAGTTATAGGTCAATAGTCATCCATGTCTGTCAAACTCATAGACTAATCAGGTTCTTTAGATACATAGAGATTATATTCTGCCTATATAGGTAATCTTCAACCACTTCAAAGAGCTATAGAATATGACATTTAAATAAATTAGGGTTCTGTTGACATGAAACAAGAGTGCTCCTAGCAGCACCAATCTATTCCTGAGAGAATGTTGAACACTGAAAACACTTCACTTGGAGATTATATACTTCTGGACAAAACTGGTCATTGGGCAAGGAACTGCCCATACATAGAACATTGAAAAAATGTATGAATTCCAGACCAGACAAGCAAAATACAAAAAAAAAAAAAAAAAAAAAAAAAAAGACTGTCAAATCTTATCAAGACAGGGCAAGATGGTTTTGATTTTTTTCCTGCCTCTTAAAATGGTCTAACAGTTACTCTAGGCCTTAGCTAAAGTTGGTTGCTCCAACATTACAAATGAGACTGGATGATTGCCCAGGAAGCCAGTTGTCTCTTTCATTTGTTGGACATTTTAGAAGTTGCTTGATTACACTTCCTGCTTACTAAAGTAATATTATTTCATTCTCAGGTCTTCAATGCATTTGAAGACTAGATAGTCATAGTTACTTTTCTCTCATGACTTGGCCAAATTATTTATAATACAAGACAGAGACTCCTTAGGATAGGATAATTATTGAAACATTCATCACAGGTTTCTTACTTGATATTGTTTATGCTGTTTGTAATTCTAATTTTTATATATGATATTTGCTCCTTTTTATATAATTTTGTATTAGGCTTTGAACTCTCTTATTTAAACAAAATGCGGAGATGGTGTGGAAATATGTCAGCCAGTAGCCTTTAAGTTACCAGCCTACTTGGGCATGGCCTCTTAAAATATAAATGATACTCATGTGCTCCCTTTCTCTTCTGGCTGCCTGATTTGGTTGCTATTATACATTTGAGGAGAACACTATGAGCTTTGAATCTACCCATAAATAAATAACTCCTTTTTTATAATCAATTCTGAGTGAGTGTGGGATTTCTTTTTAGCGTCTGTCTTTACCCTGTCTATCTTTTTCTTCAAGTTATTTTTCTGAAAATAAATTATATTTACATTTATTTAAAAATAAGTGTATGGTATGGGTGTTCAGGTCAGTAAGTGAGAAATGTCAGTTCTACTAAACATAAGAACTCCATGTCTCATAATATGTGCATCTGAATTCATTGCTTGTTCTGAATGCCAGAACCTTTGGTGGTAATATTTTTTAAAGGTAAGAAATACAGATTTGACAATTTTCTTGCTTTGTCCAAAAAAATGTTTGATTCTACTCATGAATATCTTTTGTGTCTTTCAGTTATAAAGTACCAACATGTAATGAGACATTGATGTCTTTACTTCAGAAAGGTGAAGGACCATTCAGGGTAATGAACTAAAATCATACAAGGACTTAGGGTTATCTTTTCAAACTTACTCTATGTCTGAGAGCAAATCCATAAAGCTGATACTTTTGTGCCAATGTTTTAGCTCCTTGACCTTTAAATTTCATCATTAGAAAGTCAATAAATCTTAGAGATTTGTATTATTTTATAAAGTGATATTTGCCTTTCATATACCCAAGGCTCCATAAAATTATTTGGTGTGTAAAATTCTGTCAAGAAACCATTCTTGCCCTATATTATAAACAAAAATCACAAATTTAAGTGACTGCTTCTTTAAGTTTTTAACACATGAACATGAAAAAGTTGCAAAAGAGAAAGAAAATGTATATTTTAATTGAGCTGTAAGGGGTCAGGAAGACTTTTTGAATGAAATGCTTTCTAATTATATTCTAGAATATGTGTTGTTTGGATTGGATATAACATTTTCTATTCATTTTTATTGAGCTATACATTTGTCTCTGCTCCTCTGCCTTCCTTTCCTCTTCCCTGCAACCCTCTCTCATGGTCCTCATGCTCCCAATTTACTCAGGAGATCTGGTCTTTTTCTACTCCCCATGTAGATTAGATTCTCATATATAATTCTTAGGTTCCTTATTGTTGTCTAGGTTCTTTGGGATTGTTTTGGGCTGGTTTTCTTTGCTTTTTCTCTAAAATAAAAACTTCTGAAGGAGTAGATATAATATTTGTCTTTCAGGGTCTGGGTTACCTTATTCAATATGATGTTTTTTAAATTCATCCATTTGCCTGCATATTTCAAGGTGTCTTTTTTATGTACTTTTTAAAAAATGTTGTGTTGTATTCCATTGTAAATGTACCACATTATATTTATTGATTCTTTGGTTGAGGAGTATATAGGTTGTTTTCAGGTTCTGGCTATGACAAACAATGCTGCTATGAACATAGTTGAGCACATGTCCTTGTTGTATGATTGAGCATCTTTTGGGCATATAAACAAAAGTGTTATTGCTTGGTATTGAGGAAGATTGCTTCCTAATTTTATGAGACATATTTATATAAGAAGAATTCAGAAGGTAAAATTAGACAAAGATGAAGTCATATTTTTTAACTAGAACATGATCTATTAATTCTACCTATATTCCTAGTAGATAGGTAGATAAATCTCACTTGCAGGTATATGTGCTGTTAAATAACTTTCATATTGTTCCTATATTATAACTGAAACATTGCCTTGTATTTGTATTTTTTAGTTACTATCTTTTATTATTTAGTACAACTCATTTTTCTTCTAAAAGTCATCATTAGCTATTTTCCCTATTATGATTTGATATAATTGTTTAGCATGAAAAAATTAGTATAACTTTGACAAACATCTGGATATTATAGCAAATTTCCTTTAGGGACATGTCTCAGAGTGACTGCTATGAAAAAAACATACAATGTTTTCTATATGAAAGAATAAGCTAGGTTTGTTTTCCTCCAAATGGAAAAAATATCAAGAACCAATGGAATTAAGCAGATGCCACTAAATATTCATCAAAAAGTTTCAACTACATTCTTGATGAGAAAGACAAAATGAAACATTACTTTTTGCATGCATTTTCAATATCACTTTAAAATCTTAAAGCAACACACAATTAAATATTTTAAAATTTTGCCAGGGATTGATTTCTACTTGTGCTGTAAACACCAAACACAGGAAGAAAAACCTCCAACAGTAACCAAAATTTTCTTTGTGTATCTCTTAATCAAGAAAACCTTCATTAATCACGCTTGCTTTCACTCCATGTTCACATAAATGTTCAGTGCCTACATATAGCTTTTTTCTAATTGTAATTTCTTACTCATATTATTAGACGTGACTTTGATGAGAATTTATCTTCTGGTGAGAAGAAAATATCACACACCAAGTAACAATTTCCTATTGAGGTGATTAAGCTTACTGAATTGTAAATAAATATGTGGAAACTATTGCATTTAAAAGGTTTTCTTGTATACTAACTCATTAAGTGGCTACAGCTTTTCTGGAGAAAAAAATCTCACACTAACTCAGTTTTAAACAACCTCAACAGTAGCCTTTATTTTGTTAATATTTGTTTATCAAATGGTAACTGCTATATAGATATATATATATAACCCTTGATAGAGAACATCAAAGGTTTACATGCAGTGACATTTTATCTTTTCTGGTGTTGATGTGAGAGCACATTAAAGAATATTAATATTAATCCAATGTGACCTGCAAAAACAATACCTTCTGGGGTCTTAACACAGCATCCAATAAATAATATATGTGTTACAATAAGGCATGGTGTCACACATTTGTAATCCTCAGCACCATTTTAAGAAAGAAGTAAAAACATCTCTGTATCCACAGTGAGTTCAAAGTAAGTATGTGTTTTATAAAAACATGCCTCAAAATCAGTAAAAAAAAAAGTTGGCAGTATAGCTCTGCAGTTTTAAACAACATGCTCACATGCAAGTATAAGAACCTGATTGTGATACTTGGTAACATTACAGCAGAAGATGGACATATTTTCTCAATTTGTCTTCTGATCTCCATATGTGTACCATGACACATATGTACCCACAAAAAAACCACACCCACCTACCCATTGCTTACGAATAAATGTTAAAAAATACCTTAAAACCACAATGAATAAATGTGTTAACCATGTTGAAAACAAACTTTGAAATTGTGTTTGATAACAAGAGCTCATAAAGGAGATGGCATAGCATAGTGTAAAAAGAAATTTATAGAATATATTAAGTGATTAATGTATTCAGAAAAGAGAAATGGTATACTTATCTATCTGTATCATTTATTTTTAAAATCTATATATTTATTAAAAATTTCCACTTCCTCCTATTTTCCCATTTTCCTTCCACTTCCCCCACTCCCCCTCATCCTCCTTCTACACTCCTAAGAGAAGTCAGGGTGCCTTGCCAAGGCCCTTCCCCCTCCATCTAGGTCTAGGAAGGTATGCATCCAAACAAACAAGGCTCCCCCAAAGCCAGTACATGCAGTAGGATCAAAACCCAGTGACATTATCATTGGCTTCTCAGTCAGACTTCATTGTCCACCATAGTCAGAGAATCCGGTTTGATCCCATGCTTTTTCAGTCCCAGACAAGCTGGCCTTGGTGAGCTCCCATTAGACCAGCCCCACCATCTCAGTGGGTGGACGCACTCCTCAAGGTCCTGACTTCCTTGCTCATCTTCTCTCTCCTTCTGCTCCTCATTAGGACCTTGGGAGCTCAGTCCAGTGATCCAATGTGGGTCTCTGTCTCTATCTCCATCCATTCCCAGATGAAGGTTCTATAGTGATATGCAAGATATTTATCAGTGTGGCTATAGGATAGGGGCACTTCAGGCACCCTCTCCTCTGCTGCCCAAGGACCTAACTGGGGACATCTCCTTGGAAACCTGGGAACCACTTTAGAGCCAAGTCTCTTGGCAACCCTAAAATTGATCCCTTAATTAAGATATATTCTTCCATGATCCCATATCCACCATTTCTTCATTGATGGGGAAGTTCAACCAATCACATTCTGCTTAGGATGTGTCCCACTGGGGCCAAATAAAACAGATGAAAGCTCCAGATGCACTTGCCCCTTCCTATTTTGTTTCCTGCTCTCCTATATCGCTGGAACCCTGGTTTTGTAAGTTTTTCTTTCTTCCATTTATTAAAGCTGAATATTATATATTAAGCTGGTCTGGTTACTTCTTACTACTGACCAACCACGCCCCTTTATCCCATATTAACCATCCCATTCCCCCAAGCTCTCCCCAATCCTTCCCTTCTCCTTTCTTTCTCCCCATCTTCCCATCCCCCCACCCTATCCCCACCCCCGTGCTCCCAACTTTTGCCTGGCGATCTTGTCTACTTCCAATATCCAGGAGGATAACTACATGTTTCTTTTTCAGATTCACCTTCTTATTTAGCTTCTCTAGGATCACAAATTATAGGCTCAATGTCTTTTGTTTATGGCTGAAATCTACTTATGAGTGAGTACATACCATATTCCTATTTTGGGTCTGTGTTATCTCACTCAGTAAAGTGTATTCTATTTTTATCCATTTGCATGCAAAATTCGAGGTGTCATTGTTTTTTACCGCTGAGTAGTACTCTAAAGTGTATATGTGCCACACCTTCTTTATACATTTTTCTATTAAGGGGTACCTAGGTTATTTCCAGGTTCTGGCTTGTACAAATAGTGCTGCTATGAACATAGATGAACAAATGCTTTTGTAGTATGTTTGGGTACCACTTGGGCATATTCCCAAGAGTGGAATTGCTGGATCATGAGGTAGGTTGACTCCCACTTACCTGAGAAACTGCCACACAGATTTTCAAAGTGGTTGCACAAGTTTACATTCCCACCGACAATCGATGAGTGTTCTCCTTATTCCACATCCTCTCCAGCATTGGCTATCATTGATGTTTTTATTTTAGCCATTCTGACAGGTGTAAGATTGTATCTCAAAGTTGTTTTGATTTGCATTTCTCTGATCACTAAGGAGGTTGAGCAGGTCCTTAAGTGTCTTTTGGCCATTTGAACTTCTTCTGTTGAGAATTCGCTGGTCAGGTCAGTACCCCATTTTTAATTGGGTTAATTAGAATTTAACTGCCATTAAGACAAAAGGCAACCTCCTGCATGGGAGAAGATCTTCACCAACAAAGACAAAGGTCTGATCTTCAAAATATATAAAAAACTCAAGTAACTAGATATTTGCATCATTTCTTAATTCTGCACAATTTAAATTATACAGACTCATAGAGTGTTTTAAATTGAGATTCAAGAAGTATATTAGCTTTTTAAAAAAGAATTATATGTGGTGCCCCTTATTTTGCTACAGGTTGAACACTCTTAGTCAATCATAATCTAATTCTTTTAACAGTTATATAACTACTAGTCATTTATGATCAAAGAGTATTGAGGGTTAAAGTTATTTTACATGGATCTTTTGCCTTTTGCCTCCAAAATTCTTCCATACTTAAGAGTATGCTAATAATTAGTAACACATTGACTATACCTTCCAAATTTTATTCTTTTCTTAATCAGTTAATTTACTTGAAGCGAATTATCATCCTATATAAATTGAATACTTCATTACCTCAGTTTTACTATTAATCCAACAGTTCTTTCAAGCATATGTACAGACAGATCCCAAAACATTACAATTTATCACTATTGTTCCTGTTTGTGTTTCATAACATAATGATAAGAATTTATTGTTGAAGGCATCACATAGTTGAGTCATAAAGCATCAAGTGAATATTGGCCTATAAATTTATTCAACATTAGCTAGCTTTAATAGTACTGGAAGAATCTGTGTATGCTAGCAAAGGAGAAAAAAGATTATAAATTTACTCACCTGTAAGCCATGTGAACTAAATCATGTGTCCCAGCAATATTTACCCATTTGTTCAATAGTAAAGTGATAAATATGAAGGTAACAAATAACTCTCTGATTGACTATAAGCCCTGCTCCATAAGATGTATTCCTTATCAGGGGCAATCAACAGGGACAGGAACTTCTGACTAGACAGTTTATAGGCCCTAGAAGAAAGTATACTACTATTTTGCTATACATCCTAAACTGTCTATTAATACCTTAATGCTATATCCATATATCAGTGCATCTCTTATCCATCTTTAGAGTAGCTGTTTCCTATAGTAGACAGAAGTCCATATGGAGACTCACAATTCTTCATGCTATAGAGGAGAAAAACTTGCTAAGCCTTAAATGGGACATGTGGCATATATATCTCAGGAAACATTTCAATTATTGTTATCACAGTGTTGTCAGAGGTTACTGTCCTGCCCGGTTCCCACAGTTGTTAAGTCTCAAAGAAATCACACAGAAGTCTACATTAATCATAAAACAATTGACCCATTAGCTCAGGCTTCTTATTAACTTTTATAACTTATAATTAACCCATTATTCTAGTATGTTAGCCACATTGTTCAGTACCTTTTTCAGTGGGGTAGGTCACATCTTTTGTATCTGCAAGACTGCAGAGGGAGCTTCTCCCTTCCCAGAATTCTCCTGTTCTCATTGACCCACCTATACTTTCTGCCTGCTACTGGCCAATCAAACTTTCTTTAAAGCATAATTGACAGAATATAGACAATTGTCCCGCACCACAACAGATGCGTAGACAATTTCAAAGAGAGTGTTTTCTAGCTACATCTGCAAAGATAAACATATGAATTCAGAGTGCTCCAAGTGTCATGAAGTCTAACTTGAAAAATCAATGATAGATACTTCTCAAGGAAACTGGTCCAGGCCAATTTCATAATTCCTTTTATCTATCATTATGATAATATGAACTATGTTTTATACATCAAATAGGAAAATTGTTATTTTAAGATTTGTTACATTTTTTTTTGCTTTGGAACTTGTGTTTAATATTTTAAATATGTGTTGTTTTTGTTTATGCTCCATTTGCTTTGGTTTGTGAAGCTGTGATTCTTTGCCTGTTTAAAAAAAAACCTAATGGTCTAATAAAAAACTTAGAGCCCAATAGTGAGGCAGGAGAAAGTATAGGTGAGATTGAAAGGCAGAGATAATTAATAGGAGGAAACTGAAGGAAAGGAGCAAGAAGGAGGAAAGGCAAGAGAACAAGAGGATGATGATATGGACAAACCACACAGATAAACAGTCAGCCACAGATTAAGAAGAAAAGGAGCTATAGAGAAATATGAAAAAGAAATCAAAAGGCAAATGTAGATAGGATAATTTAAGTTTAGAATATCTGACAAGAAATAAGCCAAACTAAGGCCAGGTATTCATAAGTAAGTATAAAACACTTTGTATTTATTTGGCAATGCTTCTCCCCAAACCCAAAAAAGTAGTACTAGTAAAAAAACAAACCATATGAGAAAATATGTAAATGTCATTACCTTGAAACATGCAGAAGAGAAAAATATATAAAATGGGGTTAAAAGCAAAGTATGGTAAGAAGGAAAAGTAAATTTTAGAGTTTTAAAATTATTTTAGAGTTAACAGAATAGTAACTGTAAATATTTACTCCAGTATAATTTTTTAATTTTTAGTGCCTCATTATTTTTGTCTAATATTCACATCAAAATAATACCATTCAAGTAGTAAATCTCGAGATTTACTTTATATCAGGTAACTAGTCAATGACAATGTACTATAGATCAAACACAGAACTAATATTCAAATATCTTAGTGCAGAAAATGATAAGTAATGAGATGTTATATGCCTCAGTTAGTGTGATTTAATCATTTTTATATAAATATATAAAGCCCAAAACTTTAATGCTTACAATTATGACTTATAAATTAAAGTTTAAAAAATAAGTAAAGAAGATAACAGGATAATTTGATAAAATTTAAAGTTTAATACTTAAAAGATTTATTACTACCCAATTTTCTGCCGAGAAAAAAGAGCAATACTTTTTCTCTTTACAAAACTTGACTTAATGTCTCCATAGTCTCTCAATTTAAGGAGATCTGCTAAATTACCCCATATTCTCTCTCTTCACATCTTTATACTCCACATTTTGATCTTTTAGATAAATGCTTAACTAATGCTTTCAAATTCTTTTTCTGAACTTTGTATCTTCATTTATTCTCTCCTTCTCTTTCTCTTTCTTTCTTTCTTTCTTTCTTTCTCTCTCTCTTTCTTTCTTTCTTTCTTTCTTTCTTTCTTTCTTTCTTTCTTTCTTTCTTTCTTTCTTTCGAACGTCGACCTAGGCTAAAAGTTTAAATTTTTTATTGCTATCATGGAACAGAATCTACCAAGGAGTTCTTTGCAATTGTATTATGTATGACCTGCCTGTCTATCTCAATTATACATGCCTAATTTAGGTTATAATGTATAATTATCTGACTTCCCTTTTGAAGGCAATGTGTTAACAAAATATAAGTACAGTTTCCATTGATCTGAAGATTCTTATGTACTGGAATATAATTTAATACTTGAGCAAAAAACAAAATGCATACTTCATCAAATGCTAGTGAATTAAGATGAATGTTTTCAGATTTATTTATAGCATTATTAATAACTAAATTTTCATCATGAATGTGTGTATGGTTATTTTTTGGTTTAGTATGTAATTTAGAACACAAAATGTAGCTAACCATTAAATTCTTTTTGAAAAAAATTCCTCAGTTTTAGCTTATTACAAAATAGTGTTTTAAAGATAAAATAAGCATACTAGGTATGTAGCACTTTTTGACAATCTATACTTACAAAAATCAATTCCTAAATGTTTAAATTATATGAAAATATTCCAAATAATAGGAGATTAAAATCTGTACATTACTTAACTCTGTGAAGTAATGTCATCACGTTCAAGTCAAAGATTTCAGCCATTTACTAATAAGTGATAAAAAGGCATACTTTGTTATTCTAATGTTCATGTGTTATTCAGGACCTGTCTCATCGTTGATTCTAATACCAACTTAGATATAAAACAATTACTACATGTAGTTTTTAAAATTTTCTTGGTTTCTTTGAAAAGGGAATTTAAATAATGTGAATGTTTATCTTCAGTATTGAGAAGCTCAATCTTTAGAGAGTAGCAATAGATCTATTGTTTTGGTTTATTTATTCATTCTTTTATTCATCGTTTTTATTCTCTGTATTCCTTAGTTGCTACTATTTTTGGATAAACTGTTGAGCCTTTTTGTGTATACCTCGCCCAATTAGAATATCTTTAAAATTATTATGTATGTCAATATCTACTAATAATTCAAACAAAATATTCAATCACTTCTAAATACATTAATTTATGTTTATCAATTTTAATAATAAGATCAATTCTGAAAAATTTAGACTCCTCCCTCTATATAGTATTCTCTATACACACAAACAAATATGTTAAGGAAGAATAAATTTTATATCTATTTTTCTATCTCTTTGTCTTTTAATGTATTTAATTACTTAATCTTAGTGTTAATGTATGACAAAATAAATTTATTGGTTGCTTTTCTTCATTGCTCTACTGGCAATTCATAGCATAAATTGTGAGACTTTCTCCCTATGTATTTGAAACCATGGGAAGTGGATAGAATCATCACATTTTTTTTTAAAAAACTGAGAAACTATTACTTAAAATATTGACCAAGGTAAAAACATGCACTACTAGCATTTTATTTTATTTTATTTTATTGGTCTTTTTAGACCAGAATTGGGCAAAGCAATGTTCTTAATCTGTTCTTCCCTGACATAGGTTCAAGGCAGGTCTTTATTAGCCGACGAAAGCTACACATAGACAGAAGGACCCCATAAATCAGAATGCCCTTCTGCATGTTGTGAATATGTCTTATTACCATGTTTAAAAAAGAAGCTGCTTTGGATATCAAGGCAGAATATAGCCAGGTTGGAAATCCAAGCTTAGACTTAGGAGAAAAGAAGACAAAGTCAGAGAGATGCCATGTAGTCACCAAACAAGAAGGATGCCAGAAACTTTCTGGTAAGCCACACCCTTTTGGCAATACACTGATAATAGAATAGGGTTAATTTAATATATAAGAGCTAGGTAGGAATATGCCTATGCTGTTGACAAACTAATGTTGTAGTTAATATAGTTTCTGTGTGAATATTTGGGTCTTCTCTTTCTGGAAACAAAGACATGGTCTCCACTAACAAAATGGCACCCAAACATTTGGAGCTAACCTGCGTGGCCTGCACACAGTTCAGTCCTGGTTGTGCTTGTATGCCAGCTCAGTGGCTCAGCACTCCCTGTTGGGGACAGTGGCAGGAACGGGTCAGATACACATGCACAGGCAGGAAAGCATAGCAGATTTCTACTGCCATACACACAGATATTTCCAGGCTACATAGCATGCTGCATGGCAGATTTAGATTTTACTCAGACAAAAAATGTTTATGACCCACAACCTGATTCTCAGAGTTGAGGTAGAGAGTGCAACTTCCATCCAGTGGTTCTAGAGAAATTACCTCAGTCATGTTAATAGGCAAAAATAGGAAGAGCCAGTATTCAGTGCCACTGTAATCAAGCTGCTTACAATTTTAAAGGTGCTCCTCTTCAGAAAATCATTGCCGATACACAGTAGAGACAGATTCAGACCAAAATGAATCTCTGAACAGATTATAGTATGTGTAAATAAAAGTATGCAGGCTTAAAAAAAGAAAATGGTATAGGCAGTTATAGAAAGAAATTATTTTAAAAATATTTTTTTAAAAAAGCAAAGTGTTTAAAGAGACAGCATATAAAAGGCACAAAAAAATGGAAAACACCACCAGGTTATGGTAGCATACACTTTAAATCCCAGAACTCAGGAGGCAGAGGCAGGTGTATCTCTGTGAGTTTGAGGCCAGCCTGGTCTATGAGAGTGAGTTCCAGGACAGGTTCCAGAGCTACAGAGAAACTCTGTCTCAAAAAACAAAAAATAAGCAAATAAATACACAAATAAAAATAAAAGAAAAATACACAGAGTCTGAATTATATATTATTGCATTTTCTTTGCATTTTTGACTGCAGAGATTTATTTGTTTTGGATGCTGCTAAGCTAAACAAACATACATATTTTAAAAGTATCTACACATCAAATTTTAAGTCTGAGGATTTGTTACATTGGAAAAAAGGTTCCACTTTCATTTCTTGTTGATTCATTCCAGGTTAATGTGATTTGATGGAATAAGACCTCCTGAATGGTCTCCATGAAATCTAAAAATACTTTACCCCAAAAAACAGCAGGAAGCTATTTCAAGAAAACAAAGCCCAAAAAACAGCAGGAAGCTATTTCAAGAAAACAAAGCCCAAATTCCAAAAATGATTATATATATATATATATATATATATATATATATATATATATATATATGTTTTCATTGTAAAAGTATTGATTATAAACAGTCAATGTTCATGGTTAATCTATTGCTAAAAATATGAATACTTTGCATTGTTATAAATTTTGGTTTATTCATACAAATTTAAGACTGATTTTGTTACACTGTGTATATATATTTCTGTTTATGTTTAAGATGTTATGTTTGTTTAGCTCTTTTAAAAATGTGATGTAAGCCGGGTGGTGGTGGCACACACCTTTAATCCCAGCACTTGGGAGGCAGAGGCAGGTGGATCTCTGAGTTCGAGGCCAGCCTGGTCTACAAGAGCTAGTACCTGGACAGACTCTAGAAACTACAGAGAAACCCTGTCTCAAAAAAACCAAAAAAATGTGATGTATAAACACAGATTAATAAATATTCATCTATAATAGTCAATCTTTTAATTATGATGTCTAGATATACAGAGATGTATTTCAGTTAAATAGATTATTGTCAACTTTTCAAAGACCTACAGAATATGGCATTTAAAAGATTTTAAGAATTTAGACTTTACAGTGTGAAATGTCTGCTTCTGGCAGTACCAATTACTTCAGAGATGTTGAAGGGCATTGATGATAGTTGTAATGGAATTTGCCTTCAATGTAACAAGGCTTGCCATTTGGGCATAAAAACTGTTCTTGCCTGGACTGCTTGATGATAGGTTTTATAAACTGGCAATGTAGAACCCACAAAAAATGATTGCTGAATTTGCCTAAAGTACGTGAGACAGCTCTTCAGAATTTCTGCTTCATGAAAGTGTCTGAAAAACATTCTATAGGATACAGAATGACAACCTACAATATAGGTGAAACAGTCCTTTAAATTTTTTGCTTCATGGAAAATGTTGCCAGATACTATGGGCCTGTTGGTTGAAAATAGATGCTGCAACATTACAGAACTTTGCTTGACTGTCCAGTCAGTGAGATAAATTTGTCAATTCTAGAGTTTTAGAAATTGCTTTCAATGTGTTTCTTGTGTATATATCCTTCTTATGTTTTGATGGTATTGAAGACAGTTATAGTTTTCCATAGTTATGATAAAAGATAAATTAGATGTAAAACTTTAGATACAAATAGACTAAATATTGTAACTGTAATTCTTCCTTGATACCTTTTTATATAAATTTTTGCTATGTTAAAGTTAAAACTTTCTTTTTTTTTAGTTAGACAGAAAAAGTCAGAAAATATGGGATGCCCCTTTGTATGTTGTGAATACGTTTTATTACCATTTGTTAATAAAGAAGTTTCTTTGACCCGCAATACAGGAAAATATACCAAAGTTGGAAATTCAAGCAAAGACAGAGGAGGATAAACCATGGCTTCATAAATTACACAAATTAATAGAAATTGATTAATTTAAGATATAAGAACTAGTTAGGGATATGCCTAAGCCTTTGGCCAAGCAGGCTTGTAATTAATGTAGTTTCTGTGTGACTATTTTGTTGGGTAGCCTGGAAATGAAGGCACTGTCTCCACTTACAAACCTATATGTTTTGGAACTACGCTTTTTTTTCTTTAAATAATTGATTTATGTTGTCAGTTTGCATGAAAGCAGTTTATCCTTCCTCTATTTCTTCCATTTACTTCATTATATTTCTTCTACTCAGTTTCCTTTCAGAAAAGAGCTGGCCTCCAAAAGATATTAACTGAACACGATCTAACAAAATACACCAAGATGAGTCAAAAACCTAGGTACAAAGCTGAGCAATACAATAAGCAGAAGAGGATTCCAAGTGCCTGAGGAAGAATAAGACACTTCACTCATACTGTTAGGAACCCTACAAAATCAAGCTAACAATCATAGCAAATGTGAGAGAACCAAATGCTATGCCATGCAAGCTGTCTTTATGAGTCCCTATGAATGATCCTTAGTTGATGTCTGTGGTCCCTGTTTTCATGGTGTCCTTAAACTGAATGGATCCTACAATTATTTCTTTGCCCTCTTAATCAGGACTCTTGAGCTCCACGGAGAAGAGACTTTCTGTATGATATGTTGTCTAACTATATGTCTTTATGATCAATTTTTTTGTTAACCACTCTAGTTGGTGATGTGAAACTATTAGAGAGCGGTCTAAAATGAGACAAGAATAAAGTCTCATACAATAAACAACAATGTTCAGAGTGATAACCAATTTTTTTTCTGATGGTTAGAAGAATCATTAGTTATATGGTCAATTATACAGACAAGTTAACACATGGAAAAATATGCTTTTTCATACAAGTATATGAATAACAAAAACTGAAATAAACTTATTCCTATCTACTACATGTGGGAGGAGCATGAAAACACATCTCCTCCCTTCCTCTCACTTCCCTCCCCTCCCCTCCACCCACACCCACACTCCCTCTCTCTCTAGGCCAAAGAGCAGTCAGGGTTCCCTACACTATGGAAAGTCCAAGGTCCTCCCAACTGCCCCCAGGTCAAAAAAGGTGAGCATCAAAACGAACAAGGCTCACACAGAGCCAGTCCATGCAGTAGGATCAAAGCCCAGCACCATTGTTCTTGGCTTCTCAGTCAGCCTCCAACGTCAGCCACATTCAAAGAGTCCGGTTTGATGACATGCTCCATCAGTCCTATTCCAGCTGGCCTTGGTGAGCTCCCATTACATCTGTCTCACTGTCTCAGAGGATGAAAGCACCCCTTGTGGTCCTGACTTCCTTGCTCATCTTCTCTCTCCTTCTGCTCCTCATTAGGACCTTGGGAGCTCAGTCCAGTGCTCCAATGTGGGTCTCTGTCTCTATCTCCATCAATCACCAGATGAAGGTTCTATGGTAATATGCAAGATAATCATCAGTGTGTCTATACCAGTTCAGGCACCCTTTCCGCTGCTGCCCAAGGAACAAGTTGGGGACATCTCCTTGGACACTTGGCAACCCCTCTAGAGTCAAGTCTCTTGCCAACCTTAAAATGGCTCTCATAATTAAGATATATACTTCTCTGATCCCAAATCCCCCCTCCTCTATCCCAACCCTTCTATTCCCTCAAGCTCTCCCCATCTTCTCTTTCTCCCTTCTCTCCCCCATCTCCCCTTATACCCACCTCACCCGCAACCACATGCTCCCAACCCCTGCCTGGCAATTTTGTCAATTTCCAAAATACAGGAGGATAGCTGTATGTTTTTCTTTGGGTTCACCTTCTTATTTAGCTTCTCTAGGATCATAAATTATAGGCTCTATGTTCTTTATTTATAGCTAGATTACACTTATGAGTAATATTCCTCTTTTGGGGTCTGGGTTACCTCACTCAGAATGGTGTTTTCTCTTTCCATCCATTTGCATGCAAAATTCAAGATGCCATTGTTTTTTATCACTGAGTAGAACTCTAAAGTGTATATGTGCCACAACTTGTTTATCCATTCTTCTATTGAGGGGCACCAAGGTTGTTTCACAGTTTTCGCTAATACAAATAGTGCTGCTATGAACATAGTTGAACAAATGCTTTTGTAATATGTTTTTCTTCTTTCAGTTTATTTATATGATGGATTACATTGATAGATTTTCATATGTTGAACCAGCCCTGCCTCTCTGGAATGAAGTCTACTTGATCATAATGTATGATTTTTTTGGAAGTGTTCTTGGATTCGGTTTGCCAGTATTTTATTGAGAATTTTTGCCTCAATGTTCATGAGTGAGATTGGTCTGTAATTCGCTTTCTTGGTTAGGTCTTTGTTTGGTTTTGGTATCAGGGTGACTGTAGCGTCATAAAGTAAGTTTGGCAATGACTCTTCTGTTTCTATTTTTGAAACACATTAAGGAGTATAGGTATTAGCTCCTCTTGGAAGTTCTGGTAGAATTCTGCGTTGAAACCATCTGGTTCAGGGCATTATTTGGCAGGGAGGTTTCTGATAACAACATCTAATTCCTCACAACTTACAGGTCTATTTAAACTGTTCACCTGGTCTTGATTTAATTTTGGTATATGGTACTTATCTAAAAACTGTCCATTTCTTTTACATTTTCCAATTTTTATGGTATACAGGCTTTTGTAGTAAGATCTAATTATTCTCTGAATTTCCTCTGTGTCTGTGGTTATGTCCCCCTTTTCATTTCTGATCTTGTTAATTTGTGTGTTCTCTCTCTGCCGTTTGATTAGTTTGGCTAGGGGTTTGTTGATCTACTTGAATTATTCCAGGAACCTGCTTTTTGTTTCATTGATTCTTTGGATTGTTTTCTGTGTTTCTATTTTGTTGATTTCAGCCCTCAGTTTGATTATTTCCAGTCTTCTACTTCTCCTGGGTAAATCCGCTTCTTTTTTTTTTTTTTTTTTTTTTTGCTAGAGCTTTCAGCTGTGCTGTTAAGACTCTAATGTGTGCTTTCTCTGTTTCCTTTATGTGGGCACTTAGTGCTATGAATGTTCCTCTTAGCACTGCTTTCATAGTGTCCCATAGGTTTGGGTATGAAGTATCTTTGTTTTCATTGAATTCAAGGAAATCTTTAATTTCTTTCTTTATTTCTTCTTTGACCCAAGGGTGGTTTAGTAGTTAACTGTTAAGTTTCCATGAGTTTGTAGGTTTTCTGGGGTTAGAATTGTTGTTGAATTCTAGCTTTATTCCATGGTGATCCAATAGTACACAGGTGGTTACTAAAATTTCTTTGTATCGATGGATGTTGTTTTGTTATTGAGTATGTGATCAATTTTTGATAAGGTTCCATGTGATGCTGAGAAGAAGGTATATTCATTCCTATTTGGGTGGAATGTTCTATAGATGTCTGTTAGGTCCATTTGGTTCATTACATCTGATAGTTCTTTTATTTCTCTGCTAAGTTTCTGTCTGGTTGACCTATCCATTGGTGAGAGTGGAATGTTGAAATCTCCTACTATGAGAGTGTGTAGTTTGATGTATGCTTTGAGTTCTAGTAATGTTTCTTTTACATAAGTGGATGCTTTTATATTGGGGTATAGATAGTCAGGACAGAGACTTCCTCCTGATGAACTGTTCCTGTTATGAGTATAAAGAGTCCATCTCCATCTTTTCTGATTGATTTTAGTTTGAAATCAATTTTGGTAGGTATTTATATAGCCACACCTGCTTGTTTCTTTGGTCCATTTGATTAGAAAACTTTTTCCCAACCCTTTACTCTGAGGTAGCATCTGTCTTTAAGTTTGAGGTATGTTTCTTGTAAACAGCAGAATGTTGGGTCCTGATTTCATATCCATTCTCTTAACCTGTGCCGTTTTATAGGTGAATTGAGTCCATTGATATTAAATGATATTAAAGACCAGTGGTTGCTAACTCTGGTTATTTTTTCTGGTTGTATAGTTTGTGTGATTTCCTTCTTAGAGTTGTTCTGGTGGAGGGTTGTCAGATGCTTATGTTTTTATGGGTGTTGTTGGCTTCCTTGGTTTGTGATTTTTCTTCTAGTATTTTCTGTAAGGCTGGGTTTGTGCAACGTATTGTTTAAATCTGGTTTTGTCCTGGAATATCTTGTTTTCTCCATCGATGGTGAATGCAAGCTTTGGTGGATATAGTAGTCTGGGCTTGCATCCATGGTCTCTTAGTGTCTGCAGTACATCTATCCAAGATCTTCTGGCTTTCATGGTTTTCATTGAGAAGTCAAGTGTAAGTCTGATAGGTTTACCTTTGTATGTTACTTGACCTTTTTCCCTTTCAGCTCTTAATATTTGTTCTTTATTCTGTATGTTTTGTGTTTTGATTATTATATGGCAAGGGGATGCTTTTCTTTGATCCAGTCTATTTGGTGTTCTGTATGCTTCTTGTACTTCATAGGAGTATCCTTCTTTAGGTTGGGAAAGTTTTCTTCTATCATTTTGTTGAATATATTTTCTGGGCCTTTGAGTTGTAACTCTTCTCCTTCTTCTACTCCTATTATTCTTAGATTTGGTCTTTCCACAGTGTCCCAGATTTCCTGCATGTTTTGTGTTAAGAATTTTTTGGATTTGTTTTGTTCTTTAATCAGTGAGTTTATTTCCTCTGTAGTATCTTCAGTGTCTGAGATTCTTTCTTCTATCTCTTGTATTCTGTTGGTAATACTTTTCTCTGCAGTTCCTGTTCATTTACCCAGATTTTCCATATCCAGCCTTCCCTCGGTTTGTATTTTCTTCATTACCTCCATTTTATTTTATTTTATCCTTTTTTTTTTTTTTTTGGTTTTTCGGGACAGGGTTTCTCTGTGGCTTTGGAGCCTGTCCTGGAACTAGCTCTTGTAGACCAGGCTGGCCTCGAACTCACAGAGATCCACCTGCCTCTGCCTCCCGAGTGCTGGTATTAAAGGCATGCGCCACCACTGCCCGGCTCTCCATTTTATTTTTTAAGTCTTGAACTGTTTCCCTTGCCTGTTTGATTGTTTTTTTTTTTTTTTTCATGTTTTTCTTGAGTATGTTTGAGAGCTTTATCCATTTCCTCAACCTTTTTGTTTGTCATCTCTATTTCTTTATGGCAGTTTTTCACCTCCTGTTTAAGGTCCTCTAATATTTCCATAATGTTCTGTTTAAAGTCGATTTCTCCTATTTCTTCTGGAGTAGGGTGTTCAATTCTTCTTGTTTCATGATCCCTGGTTTCTGGTGATGTCATGTTGCCTTTCAGGTTGTTGGAGGAATTCTTGCATTGGCACCTGCCCATCTCTTCCTTCAAATGGAGCCAGGACAGTCTTGGTGTCTTGGTCCAGTCTGCTGTGACTGATTCTCTGGGTGGATCTCCTCAGTGCTGGAGCAGGAACTGTTCCTGTCCAATTGGATTAATCTCCTCAGCACTGAAACTGGGATGCCTGGTATTCCAAGGCCTCCTCAGACAGAAGGGCAGATGTGGGGACAGGGCAGGGTCAACTGGAAAACAGTAGCCCTGCAGCAAGAGCTGGGGTATGGGGGATGTGCTCTCTTCCAGGATAGTCTGCCCCAGGATAGCACACACTCACCCATCTGGATGAAACTCCTCAGCACTGAAACAGGGATACCTGACTCGATGAAACTCCTCAGCACTGAAACAGGTATACCTGGTATTCCAAGGCTACCTCAGACACAAGGGCAGATGTGGTGGCAGAGCAGAGTCAAGTGGAACACAGAAACCCTGCAGCAGGAGCTGTGGTGAGGGGGTGTGCTCTCTTTCGGGACAGTCTGCCCCAAGATAACAAACACTCACCCATCTGTATGAAGCTCCTTAACACTGAAACAGGGATTCCTGGTTTTCCAAGGCCACCTCAGACAGAAGGGTGGACATGGGGGCAGGGCAGGGTCCCTGTTCTGTCTCTTTAAGAGACAAGCCACACCCACTCCCTGCCCTGTTCCCTGAGGCAGGCACATCTTACTGCAGCCTGAGTTTCTTTCTTTTTCATCTCCCTCTTGAAGAGGCAGCTTTTGCCTCTCTTCACCTCTCCCCTTCCCCCTCTTCTCTCTCTGTCTCTGTCTCTCTGTCTCTCTCTCTCTTTTCTTTTTCTCCCTTCCCATCCATAACTTACTTAATCAATATCCAACCTCACTCTCCATAGTCTCTGTCTCCTGCCCATCGCCACATGTCTCCTTGCCCTGGACCAGCCACCACTCGGGGACCTGCTGCCATCCCTACCTGGGACTGGCTGCTCTGAGGGACCTCTGCCTGCTGCCACATGGAGATCTTATACCACTTGGGGACCTGCAGCATTTCTGCTGCCTGCCACCACTGGGGATCCTGCACCATTTTAGTTAATCCATTACATGTATTCTGTCACAAGTTCTGTAAATTCATATGTGCAGCATTTCTCCAACGCTATGCCTAGAAGATTTCCAATCTTCTAGTCTTCCACCACCTCTGGCTCTTATGCCCTTTCAATCCCTTCTTACAAGTGATCTCCAAGCCATGGGGGAAGTAAGAGCAGAAAATACCAGAGTATCTTACTCTCTGTAAGTTGAACAGTTGAAGGTTTCTCAGTTAAATAACCAGCTACTGCAAATGGATGTTTTTCTATTGAGCACTTTCATATAAATTTATTTTTGGTTTTAACAGTAATTCAGTTTAATACCATCACCATTTCATTGAATAATATGTGTAGATTTTCATTTTGGGACTGTCATCTCTCTACCTATAAGTTGTAGGGCTGACAATGGTTCATAAAATATTAGACTTTTGATTATTTATATGATCTATACCTTTTCCTATGTTATTTATGGTTTTTAATTGATTTTTCTGTTTATTTACCTATTACCATATTTGTTCCAAAAAGTATTAATATTAAATATGGCAACTATCATTTATTTCCTTTTGCAGAAGAACTTCAGAGTTGTTTCTGGACCAGAAATAAAAAGACTTCTGTGGTCTTTGAGCTTGTAATTATCTGATAATTAAATAAACAAATTGTATTTAGGATGAATAATTGTAAGACAGTATGTAGGAATCTTATCTAAACTGAAAGCAATTGGGATTAAATACCATGAAGAGACATTGACTTTTTTCAAGCCTTATTATACTTCTGATGTACATGATAGGGAAAGAGCCAATATACTTTTAAAAACTGTATGATGTTTACATGTGTAAATATTTAGAATTTCAATTTCATTCACAAATAAAGTATGTGATGAAGAAAACACTGAACTCATCCAATAATCTTATTTTCAATGATACTCTAAATATTTATTGTTAAACATATGTATAAGCAAATATGTAAAAAGTTTTATTTATGTGGGAAGAGCAAAATACTGTTATGAAATAATTCTAAATACAATAAATAATTGTCCATATTATATTTCATATATTATTTTTTAATTTAAAACACCAAAACTGCATCGTCGCAGAATTAATATGTTGAATTAAAACTTGTTTTTCATTTAAAGAAGGAACAAACTCTGTTTACATTGTCAAAAATTTAATAAGTATGAAACCTGTTTTAATTATAAAATTTAGTATAATAGACACTATGTGAAAAAGCAATAATATGACTGTTAAGTATAATTAGAAAATGTTAAGATAAGTTGAAAAAGACAGGAAGGGAAAATGAAATTTCAAAGAAATTAAAATTTGAAACAATAAAGGATAAGCAATTAAAGAGAATTTAGACAGAAAGATGGCTTGAATCCAGGAAGGTGATGTGAATGTGAGTTTAGAAAGATACTATTGATATCTTTCAAACGTAAGATGATACTCATCAATCTGGTTTTGCCTCTGCGTTCCCTCTATTAATTGCAAAAGATGTTCTCTCAAAATATTTTAAGACCTTGGGAATGCGTGATGGTGAATGTTTGTCAACAAACAATAACAGAGTTCCTCTGGAAAAAGAGATAACAGTTAAAGGCCTATGTGCATAAAAGTGAATTGTGGGCATGTCTGTGCAGCATTGTCTTTATCAATGATTGATGTCTACAAACTACTCAGGCAGTACCACTTCTGACTCCTGGGTAGTTGATCCTCTGTAGTACACAATAGTAAGCTGATCAAGCAACAAATAAGCAAGACAATAAAGAGAGTTTTCCCTTGATTTCTGTTTTAGATTCTTGTTTTGACTTTGTGCATCCACCAGATCTATAACTGTATATAACATTTAAGACAAACATTCTTCTCTAATTTGCTTTTGGTCACTGTTTTATCATAGCAAAGAGATACAAATTACTGCATCATGGATTAATAAGTAAATGCTACCTTAAAGCTATTTAATTTTCCAAATAAGATAGAAAATTCAACTATCATGATTATTTTTGCATTCTATTTTAATTTTAATTATCCCTGACTTTTTTTTAATTCAAGGCAACAAGTTTTTTTAAGTACCTACAAAAATCTCATCACTACAGTTATCTAGAAGATAATGCCCTTTTGAGGCAAGACTTGAAATGATGTGTCCAATATCATTACAAACTAACTCAACCAGAAGCTTAGAATTAGTTTCTGAATTTTTTTTTAGTATATAATCATAAGTCTACAAAAAATGATGCACAAACTGGACAGGTCACCCTGCAGTTAAGAGAAATGGTTGTTTTTTTATTTGTTTATTTTTGTGGATGTGTTTGCTTTTACTCGTCTATGTACCACATGTTTGCAGTGCTGCAAAGATTTGAAGAAAGATTTAGATCCCCTGGAACTGTAGTTACAGATGCCACATAAGTTGATATCCTCTGCAAGAGCAGCTCTTAACCTATTAAGGTAGTGTACCAGCTCCAAATGCAGGAACCTCTTAAAAATTAGTTTGACCCCTCAGTCTTTGTTTGACTGTCACATAAACCTTCCTCTAAAGAGAATTTTACATATTGTAAGCAAAGACTGAAGTAATCACCTGAACAGAAAAACCATCCAAAAGAATGGTTTCTTTTTTGTCTGATTCTGATTTCCAGTTGGGTCTATATATGTTTTTCTTTGGGTTCACCTTATTACTTAGTTTCTCTAGAATCTCTAGAACTATAGGCTCGTTGCTCTTTTGTTTATGACTAGCATCCACTTATGAGTGAGTACATACCATATTCTTTCTTTTGGGAGCAGGGCTGTAGGAAGTAGAAGGAAAGGGAGAAGGGTGGTTGAGGAGAACTTGAGGGAATGGGATAGTCAAGATGGAGGAAGAACAGATATCAGAGCAAAGAAAGAGATAGCTTGATTGAGGGAGCCATTATGGAGTTAGCAAGAATTCTGGCTCTAGAGAAATTCACGAGAACCCACAGGGATGACCCTAGCTAAAACCCTAAGCAATAGAGAAGAAGGTATCTGAACTGACATTACCCTGTAGTCAGATTGATGGTTTTCGTAAATATCATAGAACCTTTATCCAACAACAGATGGGAACAGAGGCAATGACCCACATCGAAGCACTGGACTGAGCTCCCAAGATCCAGTTGGAGAGTGCAGGGAGTGAAAGTATGAGCAAGGAATACAAGAACATGAGGGGTCACCCACTTGAGACAGTTTGCTTGAGCTAATGGTAGGTTACCAACTCCAACTGGACTGGGAGTGAATGAGCATGGGAACAACCAAGCACCTCTGAAGGGGGTTGACAGCTGGGGCTGACTGAGGGGCCCCTGATAGTGACACTATGATGTGTCTTCTCTGCATATACCTACTTCATGGTATCCTATTCTCCTTGGATGTAAACCTTGCTCAACTTTCCACAAAGCAGGGGGCATGGCACTCCCTTAGGGTGGGAAGGGTGGGGGAAGAGTCCATGGAGGGAGAGGGAGGGGACTGGAAGGAGGGGAGGGAGTAAGAATTTGGGTTGGTATTTTTTAAGTAATAGTAAAAAAGAAAGAAAGGAAAAAAGAATTTTTTTGAAAACATGCAGCAGTCATTACATTCTTATTTTTGAACACAGAAAGTTGTTTTAATTTAAAAGTTTCCTTTCATTAGTCAAAGCTAATGCAGAACATTAAGATAAAGGAAATAATTGCATACAATGTTCAAATTTTAGACCTAAGAAGATATACAAATCACTTTGATTTTGGATAAAATATTCAATGAGATAAAGTAGAGCATTTCACATTAATTATATCATCTTCATTACAAATACATGAGTTTTTAGCCATTATTGATTTTTATCAAAAAAAGTTTGTGAAAGCCATTAAAGAATCCATGCCCTTTGAATTGAACATTTTACATAATAAAAAGGACTACTAATGACTTTTCTGTTTTCCAAATCATTCAAGTTTGTATTCTAAAACAGAAAAGTGACCATGGAAATAATAACTAAATATAATGAATATTGACTTCAGAGTTTCAATCATCTCCATTATGCAGAAAGAACTACATAGATAATTCTGAATCATGCTAAAAATCTCAGTTTTCTTCACTGTATCTTTATGCATTAGTAATTATTAAAATTTAATTCTATGAAGAAAATTACTTATATTCGATGCACATTTGAATTTCTCACTGACCTTTATAAATCTTATTTTTATATATCTAAAATTGATTTAAAACTGCTTGTTTTCTTTTAATATGATTACTTTTATGTATATCATATTGTTTTATATGTTTGTACTCGCTTGAGTTACTCTTTCACTTATTCTAATTACATGTGTTTATTTTTATATGACTGTAGGAGGAGGCCATTTGTCCTTCCCAGCTGCCCAGCTAGCTCAGTCTGTAGAGAATGAGACTCTTAATCTCAGGGTCATGGGTTCAGGCCCCAAGTTGAACACCAATTTGTAGTAAGAGGCTGTTCTTCCTGGTTGCCCTGCTAGCTTAGAACTGAGATAATCACATAGAAACTGTATTCATTAAATCACTGCTTGGCCCATTAGCTCTAACTTCTTATTGGCTAACTCTTGCATCTTAATTTAACCCATTTCTATTAATCTGTGTATCACCATGTGACAGTGGTTTACTGGCTAAAGTTAGTGTCTTTCTCTGGTTACTCTATTGCTTCTTTTTGACTTTGCCCTTTTTTCTTCCAGCATTCAGCCTAGCATTCCCTGCCTAGCTAAGTTCTGCCTTGCTACAGGTTCAAAGCAGTTTCTTTATTCATTAATCGTAATCACAGCATACAGAGGGGACTCCCACACCATCTGTCTTTATTCAATATGGGCTGTTTGAACACATATGCATATAGACTATGTTAGATACCTTCTTCAATTACTTTCTATCTTACTCTCAAATATAGGGTCTAACACTGAATCTTCAAATTAACAATGTGGTCAGACTGGCAATCCAATGGGTCCTCTAGTGCCTTGTGTTACCTGGTCTGGCATAATTGGTGAGTGTCACCATGTCTGAATTTCCATGTGTCACATGAGATCAGAAATCAGGGCTCCATGCATATATAGTAAGTACTTTGTAGACTGAACCATCCTTCAGCTCCTAGGATATGATTTGATTTGTTAATTGCAAGCCTTTTCATACATCATTAATGTAGAATGCACTTTTCTTCTTTTTCTCTGTATTGGCCATCTTTATTCATTCTGTACTATTGATATAATTCAACAATTTAATGAAATCCTGTAAATGTAGTTATTTCATAAAAACCCTACCTTATTTGGCCAACAGTTATCAAAACCTCTAAGTACAGTGTCACATTTTCTTTCAATTAAAATGTGCACAAAATAAATGACTTAAAATATTTAGAGTAAAATAATAGTTTTAAAAGTAAAATTATTGATTTTTACAAGCTCTTTTATGGAAATTATTAAATTGCTATGACAAAAATATTATTTTAAGTAGGAAATAAATGGGACTGGAGATATGGTTCACCTGTCAAGAGCCCTGGTAACTCTTCCAGAGGACCTGGCTTCAATTTCCACAACCCACAGGCTAGTTCATAACTGCAACCCCAGTGACAGGGCATCTGCCATGGTCACAATTAAATACATGTAGTGAATACAACAATGCCCATAATAAATAAATAAATAAATAAATAATAAAAATTTAAAAATTAAAGAGAGCGGTAAAAGAAATTAAGTCAAAATTAGGGTTCTTTTTTTTTGTTTGCCTAGTTTCTCTAAACTTGGTATACTGTGGCTGGTTGATATCTATGAAAGGGCTGCCTAGATCTGAAGACAAACAATTGAGGTGGCATGGATGGAGATAGAGTTGGGAAGGGACTAGAAGGAGGGAAGTGAGAGAAAACTTTAGGATATGAAAAAATAAATAAGTACAATAAATACCAATTTCCATGCAAAATCCTTAGAACTTTATGAAATACCTTACTTTTTTAGTAGTTTATTATCCTAAATCAAGGATTCCATTATAGCATTCCCACCTATGTTTATGAAATACTTTAATTTTAGTAGTTTATTATCCTAAGTCAAGAGATTCCATTATAGCATTCCCACATATGTTTAGTAAATATTTTGATGATATTCACAATCACATTTAATTTTTTTCTCCTCCTCCCTGCTATATGTATGCATGTGTAGCATGTGTATACATTTGTGCTGGTGTACAGAAGTCACAGAAGTCCTCTATTATATTGCAACCTACTCTTTGAGACAGAATCTCTTCCTGAACATGGACCACAAAATTTTGACTACTCTATCAACCAGCAAGCACATACTTCCCTTCTGTCTCAATTTTGAATTTTCATGAATTCAGGAGGTGATAAACAGCTTTCCATATGTTTTCTGAGACTGGACTCATGTTAATGAGGTTTTGTAGAAGGAAACACTGTTACCACTGAACCATCTCTCCAAGATTCTGCTCCATTATCTGACTTCACCTTTGATATCCTTATCGATTACCCCTTCAACTTTATGCTTTCTTCCTTACTATCTTGCCAATATATAAAGCACGTGATATTTATCTTTGTAAGACCAAGTCATTTCATTTAACATGATTTTTCCTATTTCCATTTCTTTTCTTACCAAGTGACTTTTTCAGAATGTGACATAAATTTTACTCCAGAATGATGCCCATGCTTTGAAAAAGTAAAGTGAACATATTTGTTTGTGTAATTCTTGGTAGCAGAAGTTACTCTGCATGCTACCAAAGGAGGAAGGTAAACACCAACCCAGACTTAAACACTTTGGTCATTAATGGTATCTAGCCTGCAAGTTATACTAGTGCCCTGGTGGTAGAAAGCTTGTGGGAGAAATACAATAATATCATATTTGACTGAACATCCACTCCAGGAGATGGAATCCATACCGGATAATTGCTTGGATGATCAAGAACCTGAGACTACATAACCCAGGGACCTAGGGTAAAACCAAAGATGACTTGTTTTCTTTAAAAGCAATAAATAAATATTCGTAGATCAATAGAGCACTCACACATAAATGGGATGTCCCCACTAAATTGCTCCTTCAGAAGTCAAAGAAACACATAAAAGAGGTACCATAAAGAGTGCCCTTTGTCTATAGGTTACGACTTACAGTTTAGTCTTTTATGGTATCTCTGGGTGTGCAATTGAGTAGGTCTCTGCCTCCATTTCTGTTTTATGTGCCTTGTGTTGGGTTCTAACCATACTGTTTGCTTTTCAAATCTTATCCCAAAGTATTAGATTATGTTTGATCTCATTGTAATTAATTTTATCATTTATATCTTAGATGACTGTTTTCTAATGAAAGATGGAATGGACAAGGATCTAGATATAAGAGTATTTAGAAAGTAGTTAGAAGGAGTAGAGAGAGGGTAAATCATGATCATGATATTTTATGTGAGAGAAAAAGCTATTCTCAATAAAAGAAAAAATATCATAAAGAAACTATGAAGACCTGGATTCCATAGCACAGCATTCATTATAAAGGATCATCTAAACAGAATTTATAGCTAATTTGAATTCTAATCACTTAAGAGAATGCTTAAAACTAATAAGACATTAAATATATATGACAATAGTGAGGATTTGTGGTTCTAACATGACTGGCAACAACAACAACAGCAATAACAACAACAAGAACAACAATAATAATAATAATAATAATAATAATAATAATAATAATAATAATAATAAATGTTAGTTAAATGATTATATTCTCTTATATTTGTGGGCTTGAACATAGGTTGGTCATCATCAGAAAAGCTTTATCCAGAAACTGATGGGAGCAGATAGAGAAAACCACAGCAAAACATTAGGCAGAGCTCAGTGACTGCCACAAAAGAGCAGGATGGGAAGTAGAAGCCAGAGGCATAAAAGACATCACAAAAAATCTATAGAATAAAATAGCCTGTCTTCATAGGTGCTCATGAAGACCAAACTGAAAATCAGGGAGACTGTATCTGTCTGAGCTAGCCCCTCTGACCTAGGCTCTCTGCTGGTGTAACTTGGCCTTCTTGGACTCTAACACTGCCAGCCAGTGCTCTGTCTCAGACTCTTTTGCCTGCTTTTGGGATCCTTTGTTCCTACCGGGTTGCCTTGTCCAAACTTAATATTAGGAAAAAGTGGATAGTATTTTTGTGTTTTCTTTTGGTGGGGTGGGAGGATTTGAGATAGTATTTCTTTATGTAGCTCTGGCAGACCTGGAATGAGCGCAGTAGACCAAGCTGGTATTGAACTTACAGAAATCTGCCTGCCTCTGTCTCATGATTGTTAGGATTAAAGGCCTGTACAATCACAATCAAGTTTATTGCAACTTGATCTTCCATGTTTCACCGAGATCCTTGGGAGGTCTTCTCATTTCTGAAGAGAAACTGAAGAAGAGTGATCTAGGGAAGAGGGGAGTTTAAAGGGAGGGACTGGGAGCAAAAGAGGGAAGAAAGTTGTGGTCTGAATATAATATATTAAAGTAAAATAATAAAAAATATATTATTTTATAAAGCAGAGTAGTTCAACTGATATTTTTAAAATGTGTAGTTTTGGTAGCAAGGTAGGCCCTTTGTCAGCAAGCTGCTTGGCCTGCAAGGAGACCTGACTGTCTGCCAGAAGATCCATCATTCATTGGGGTGAGTGAGTGCCTGAACCGTGGCAGCTGCCCAGAGAGGGACCACCGAAATTCTCCAACCCCCCCCACACTTCCTGCTCTTCCTGCAGGGCTTATTCTCCCCGGATACTGCCTCTATCTTCCTGTCCCTTCCCAGCTTGCACTCAGAACCCCCCTCCCCCCGCTTCATCTTCCCGATCTTTGGGGCCACAAAATCCCACAGCCCAGCCTGTTTGGGCGCCACAGCCCAGCCTGTTTGGGTGCTGGGCACGGGAATTGAGTGCACCCAGGTCAGTGGGAGGTCCCCTGCTTCAATAGCCTGCCTGCAGCAAGGTAGGCCATTTGTCACCGAGCTGCTTGGCCAGCAAGAAAACCTGACTGTCTACCAGAAGATCCATCATTCATTGGGGTGAGTGAGTGCCTGAATCAACATTCCCCAACGCCCCCCCCACTTCCTGCTCTTCCTGCAGGGGTTATTCTCCCCGGATACTGCCTCTCTCTTCCTGTCCCTTCCCAGCTTGCACCAAGAACCCTCCCCTGCACCACCCCCCTACCCACCCACCACTTCATCCTCCCATCTTTGGGGCCACAAAATCACACAGCTCAGCCTGGTTGGGCACCGGAACTGGGAATTGAGTGTACCCAGGCCGGTGGGAAGACCCTGTTTCAATAGTCTGCCTTCAGCATGGTAGGCTCTTTGTCAGTGAGCTGCTTGGCCTGCAAGGAAACCTGACTGTCTACCAGAAGATCCATCATTCATTGGGGTGAGTTAATTGAAATCATTGGGGTGAATTGAACTTCTAAAAGAAGACCCAAAGGGGATTATTCAGAGGAACAAATGGGCAGGTGCCAATGCAAGAATTCCTCCAACAATTTGAAAAACAACATGAAAGCACCAGAACCCAGCGAACTTAAAACAGGAGGACTTGAACACACTAATCAAGAAGTAGAAAAAGTTGACTTTATGAAAGTAATAGAGTCCCTTAAACACTTAAGGGAGGTGAAAAACTCCCTTAAGGAAATGGACGAGAAGAATAACAAAAAGTTTGAAGAATTGAGTAAATCCGTAAATTATATCCTAGGAAACCAAGAAAAAAACAATCAAACAGATAATGGAAACAGTGCAAGACTTGAAAACTGAAATGGAGGCAAGGAAGAAAACAGAAACCGAGGGCCAGCTGGATATGGAAAATCTATGTAAACGAACAGAGACTACAGAAACAAGCATAACCAACAGAATACAAGAGATAGAAGAAAAAAATCTCAGATTCTGAAGATACCATAGAGGAAATAAACGAACTGATCAAAGAAAACAGCAAATCCAACATTTCTCATCACAAAACATTCAGGAAATCTGGGACACAATAAAAAGACCAAACCTAAGAATAATAGGGGTAGAAGAAGGAGAAGAATTACAGCTCAATTGTCCAGAAAATATATTTAATAAAATTATAGAAGAAAACTTCCCAAAACTAAAGAAAGATATTCCTATTAAGGTTCAAGAAGCTTACAGAACACCAAATAGACTGGATCAAAAAAACATCCCCTCGCCATATTATAATCCAAACACAAAACATACAGAATAAAGAAAGAATATTAAGAGCTGCAAAGGAAAAAGGTCAAGTAACATATAAAGGAAAACCTATCAGACTAACACCTGACTTCTCTATGGAAACCATGAAAGCCAGAAGGTCCTGGATAGATGTTTTGCAGAAACTAAGAGACCATGGATGCAAGCCCAGATTATTATACCCAGCCAAGCTTTCATTCACTATAAATGGAGAAAACAAAATATTCTAAGATAAAAACAAATTTAAACAATACGTAGCCACAAATCCACCCTTACAGAAAGCAATAGAAGGGAATTCACAAACAAAGGAGTCCAGCATTGCCCAAAATAACTCAGACATCTAGTGACCCTTCACCAGCACATCTCAAAGAAAGGAAACACACAGTCTCTGCTACCAAATAAAAAATGACAACCGGAGTTAACATCCACTGGTCATTAATATCACTTAATATCAATGGACTCAATTCACCTATAAAAAAGAACAGGCTAAGAGATTGGATACGAAAACAGGATCAAACATTCTGCTGTTTACAAGAAACACACCTCAACCACAAAGACAGACACCTACTCAGAGTAAAGGGTTGGGAAAAGGTTTATCAAGCAAATGGACCTAAGAAACAAGCCGGTGTGGCCATAGTAATTTCTAACAAAGTTGACTTCAAACTAAAATCAATCAGAAGAGATGGAAAGGGATACTTTATAATCATTACAGGAAAAATCCATCAGAATGAAGTCTCAATCCTGAATATCTATGCCCCTAATACAAAAGCACCCACTTATGTAAAAGAAACATTATTAGAACTCAAGGCAGCCATCAAACCAAACACACTGATAGTAGGAGACTTCAACACTCCTCTCTCACCAATGGACAGGTCAATCCGACAGAAACCTAACAGAGAATTAAGAGACTTAATAGAGTTAATGAACCAAATGGACTTAACAGACATCTATAGAACATTCCTCCCAAACAGGAAAGAATATACCTTCTTCTCTGCGGCTCATGGAACCTTTTTGAAAATTGTCCACATACTTGGTAACAAAGCAAACTTCCACAGTTACAAAAACATATTAGTAACCACCTGCATCTTAACGAATCACCATTGATTAAAATTAGAATCCAACAACAATGCTACCCCCAGAAAGCCTACAAACTCATGGAAACTGAACAGTCAACTACTGAACCATAGCTGGGTCAAGGAAGAAATAAAGAGAGAAATGAAAGTCTTTCTTGAATTTAATGAAAATAAAGACACAACATACTTAAACTTATGGGACACAATGAAAGCAGTGCTAAGAGGAAAATTCATAGCACTAAGTGCCCACTTAAAAAAAAAACGGAGAAAGCACACATTGGAGACTTAACAGCACACCTGAAAGCTCTAGAAAAGAAAGAAGCAGACTCACCTAGGAGGAGTAGAAGACTGGAAATTATCACACTGAGGGCTGAAATCAACAAAATAGAAACACAGAAAACAATCCAAAGAATCAATGAAACAAAAAGCTGGTTCTTGGAGAAAATCAACAAGACTGACAAACCCCTAGCCAAACTAATCAAACGGCAGAGAGAGAACACACAAATTAATAAGATTAGAAATGGAAAGGGGGACATAACCACAGACACAGAGGAAATTCAGTGAATCATTCGATCTTACTACAAAAGCCTGTATGCCACAAAATTGGAAAATGCAAAAGAAATGGACACTTTTTTAAATAAGTACCATACACCAAAGTTAAACCAGGACCAGGTGTACAATCTAAATAGTCCTGTTAGTCGTGAAGAATTGGAAACTGTTATCAGAAACCTCCCTACCAAAAAAAGCCCAGGACCAGATGGTTTCAATGCGGAATTCTACCAGAACTTCCAAGAAGACCTAATACCTATTCTCCTTAAGGTATTTCATAATATAGAAACAGAACAGTCATTGCCAAATTCCTTTTATGAAGCTACAATTACCCTGATACCTAAACCACACAAAGACTCAACCAATAAAGAGAATTACAGGCCAATCTCACTCTTGAACATCGATGCAAAAATTCTCAATAAAATTCTGGCAAACAGAATCCAAGAACACATTTGCGGCGAACCCCCCTGGCCAGCAGGGAAGAACGACCACCTAGTCAAGGATTCTTCTCAAATCTCGCTTTATTGGAGCCTCTTGGTTGAAGGGAGAGCAGAAAGCAAAGGGCCCAGAGCACTAAAAGGCAGCTGTTTATATAGGGAGAGCAGACATGGGTCGTGCCTGGATTGGCTACTCACTCGTCTTTCGATGCCCCCCGCCACGGGATTGGCCAACATTACTGTGCTCTACTGCTCCATGCGAGAGGTTCCGTCTATAGCCTTGCCATATATGGAGTTGTTTACTCGGTGGTGCAGGGGCTCAGCGCCATCTTGCAATGGTGGCCAGCAAATCGGCTCCCTGCAGTTCCCCCTTTTTTGTTTTATAGGCAACAAGGTGTCTTATTCCCATTCTGGCTCCCACCTCATGATGTGGGGGCCAATCAAGGGAGGCCCAGGCTCGTGGTACTCCTTCTCCTGTGCAATGGGACAAACCCCTACGAGGTGCAAAGGCAGTACCTCAAGCGTTGTCTCAGCATACCTTCCCTGGTGCAATGGGAACAAGCCCTACAGGGGTGCAAAGGCTATGCAGGACAAATGCCTATTGGTTCTTAAGAACCGATAACCAAGCCGGGCAGTGGTGGCGCACGCCTTTAATCCCAGCACTTGGGAGGCAGAGGCAGGCGGATCTCTGTGAGTTCGAGACCAGCCTGGTCTACAAGAGCTAGTTCCAGGACAGGCTCCAAAGCTACAGAGAAACCCTGTCTCGAAAAACCAAAAAAAAAAAAAAAACCTGATAACCATATTTGGGGAGAGTCACCACACTCCAAAGCGGCTAGGGCCTGTAGGACAGCAACCTTATCTTTATTCGTTTGGGCTCGAAGACGGCAAATCAGCCACAGGCAGACCATGCATCCTCCCAGACAGCATGCCAGAAATATCCCAACCCCCACCCATTCCTTAAAAAAGGAGAAAGCAGAATATAGCCAGTCAGAAAACTGTTCAAGGGTGACAGGCTGGACACGAGTGTTATTCAGGATAGTGATCTGGAACAATTGATTCTGGAGAAACAGCTCCACTTCCTGAGACCAGTTCCCTGCCAGATACTCCCCAATTCTTCGTGACTCATTCCTGGAATTATTAAAGACAAGAGAAGTAATGCACACATGTTTCTGATAGGAGACACATCCAATCTGGACCAGACGGGTTAACTCATCCACCTGAGTCTGCACATAATCTATCCTCTGGTTGGCAGCTATTATGCCAGAAAGGATATGATTATTGATTCTATTTTGGGTTTCTAATGCATCAGCTGTTTTTGAAACCACGTTGTTAATTGTGGTCGCCGTTTGCACCTGATTAGCCATGGCTATCCCAGCCGTGACGGCAGCCGCCGCTGACACTGCTACAGCGGTGACAATGGCTGCAGTATTACCAAAGTCATGTCATTCACGCAAAAGCATTGTGATGGGAAATTGGTCCGGGTCAGCTTGGACCGGGAGGGGTACGAAGGTTGGAACCTTCACCATTATAGCCAGCTTTTGGGTGCCATTCCAACATTCAGACAAGTGGCAATTAACTGATCCATTTGTGCAATCCAAGGTACCCGAGGAATCCGGGGTGGAATCAGTAAGCAAAAAGGAAAAAGGAGGGGTCACGCAGACCGCAGCTCCTCCTAGAGTGGCATTACTCAATTCTTCTTCTTGATAAATGTGAAGCCATCTCCCCTGGCCCAATGACTCTGATATGCTACCAGAAACATTAAGGAGCCAAGTCCTAGTTAACTGTAGCGTCACCAGGGCTGAGATGTCCGCCGTGGCTCCTACTTCATTAGAGAGCAGCCATTGATACCAGGACCATCCTGATCCGATAGTAGAATCTTGATTAGACTGGTTATAAAGGTATCTCCTCATAGATGGGGATAGGGAGAACCCATAGGCAACCTGTGTCTTTTCCCAAGTCTTAGCTTGGCAGGCCATAAATGTAGGTGGAAATGAAAAATCTGGAACACAGTGTGGTGATGCCCTAAAACGAGTGGCATTTTTAGGGGTGGATGCACCTCCCAATGGTACTAGGGACTCCACTCTCATAGCCAAGGTGGTAGCATTGATAGATGTAGTATTACTGGGCCCTCCTGACCCTGAGGTGATCCCCTGAGTCACCTGGGCTAATACTGCGCCCAGGGACCCTAATCCAACTTTACTCTGTATCAGGGGATCCATCCAATTGGTCAAGTTTTTGCGTAAAAGCCTTATGCATGGTGCCTTCTCCTCAAGGGAGAAGCACATAGTCCCATTTAGGGCTATCTTTGTAGCATTAAACAACTCCTGTTTAGCGTCTGAGTTAGGCAGACAGGGTGCCTCCAGATAGCAGGAGGTGGAAAACAATGTGGGCAATATGGAAGAGTTAGCATGAACAGGCATCGGCATGGGCCAGGCCCTCATTACGGTCAACAACGTCATTGGACTCGCGTTCAGCAGGGCTGTCTTCATTGCCAGGATCAGCATCCATGTTGTTGCAGCCCTCATCTTCAGCTGTCGGTCTCAGGCTCCTTGTCAGTCGTGTCGGTACCCAATGAGGGGCTTCTTGACTGTGGGAAAACACAAACAGTTCCCCTGGATCTCACAATGACTGGATCTGGTCCATACCATTTGTTATCCAACACATCTTTCCACATAACAGACACTCCCTTATCTTCGGGGGTCATGTTAGCATGTCTATCAGCTGCTGTTCAGCCTTGACCATCAAAAATTAAGAAATTAAATGTAAAAAGTGCCAAGGCAATTTTATCCCTGGGGGACGCTGTTTCTGCTATTCCCCCTTTTGTTTTGTTAGAATATCTTTGAGGCTTCTGTTAGTCCTTTCAATGATCCCCTGGCCTTGGGGATTATATGGTAGACCAAAAGTATGTTCAACTTGAAGCTGTGTGCAAAAGGAGTGAAAGCCGTGGGAGGAATATGCTGGGCCGTTGTCTGTTTTTAAATGCAGCGGTTTGCCCCAAGCTGCCCAAGCTTCCAGGCAATGGGTCTTTACATGGGTGACCTTTTCCCCCACCAAAGGGGTGGCATGGATAATGCCTGAACAGGTATCAACAGACACGTGTAAATATTTCAGCCTCCCAAATTCAGGGACGTGAGTCACGTCCATCTGCCATAGATCAGTCGGGCGCAGGCCCCGAGGGTTAACCCCTGTGTGAGGATGGTGAAGAAAAGTCACACAAGAGGAACAGGCCTTCACAATATCTCTTGCATTGCTTCTGGACAGGGCATATTTTCTACGAAGAGTATCAGCGGGTACATAATAGAGTCTGTGGAACTCTCGAGCAAGCTCCACTGGGTCCGCAGCAACCAAGGCCATAGCTCTGGTTGACTGATCAGCTCTTGCATTAGCCTCAGACATAGAACCAGGCAGTAGGGTATGGGCTCTAATATGGCCAATATAGAATGGATTACTCCTTTGAAGTATATGTTGTTGAATCTGTATTAGAACATTGGAAACCGGACTTGACTGGCGAATGGAAGCGGCCACCTCGAGAGAGGACACCGCATTAACTACATATTGTGAGTCTGAAAACAAATTAAAGGGCTCAGGAAATTTCTTAAAAACTTCCAATACCACCAAGCATTCTGTAGTCTGAGGGGCATCGGGTTGAAAATTAAATACCACCTGTGGCTGATTATCCACCACCATAGCTCCTACTCCTGTTTTTGAGCCATCAGTAAATATGGTTACAGCTCCTAATAAGGGCTTAGGGGAGGTAACTCGTGGAAAGTACACTAAATTCTTTTCCACAAAACTCAAAATTGGATGCTTAGGAAAATGATTATCAATAGTATTAGAAAAGGTACAAAGCAAAATAGCCCAATTGTCCACAGTGGCAGCCAAGACCTCCACTTGTTCCTTAGTATAGGGTATAATCAGCTTATCAGGCATCTTTGCAAAACAGGTCAAGCAAAATTTTATTCCCGTTAAGGCTTGATTAGCCACCAAGTCAGGATAATATCTAAGCATTTTTGCCCCAACTGAATTACCATGCAGCCACCATAGAGGTCCCTCTTGCCATAAAACTCCTGTTGGAATATTTTTTGTTTTTAATATACAAAGAGAAATTGGCAAAGACGGGTCATGGCAGCATAGCTGGGCCTTGGATATAGCCCCCTCAACCTTGCATAAAGATTGCATAGCGACAGGTGTCAACATCCGTGGGGAGGTAACATCAGGATCACCCTCTAAGATAGAAAATAGGGGCAGTAGCTCCGACCTTGGTACATGTAGATACCCTCAGATCCAATTAATATCTCCTAGTAACTGTTGGAAATCATTAAGGGTCCTTAAGTTTTGGGTACGAATAAGGACCTTTTGTGGTCTGATTGTATCTGGGGAGATAATAGAACCCAGAAACCGTGCTGGTGTAGAGCACTGTACCTTTTCAGGGGCTACAATTAGCCCTTGCTTTTCCAAGGTCTGAACAGTATTTTGAAAAGCTTCCCTAAGTACCTGTTGGGATGAAGCTGTCAACAGAATGTCATCCATGTAATGAATGATCTTTACAGTGGGAAACTGTCTCCTTACAGCCATCAGGGCAGAGTCTACAAATAGCTGGAATATAGTAGGACTGTTTGACATCCCCTGAGGGAGGGTTCTCCACTGATAACGGGCATCAGGCTGTTCATGATTTACAGAAGGCAAAGTGAAAGCGAACCTTTCCCTATCCTGGGAACACAGCGGAATGGAAAAGAAGCAATCTTTGCTATCTAGTACTATAATTGGCCAATCCTTTGGCAGAGCAGTGAGTAATGGGAGACCCTTTTGGGCTGCTCCCATGACTTGCATCTGACTGTTTACAGCCCGCAAGTCATGTAATAACCTCCATTTTCCTGATGCCTTTTTGATAACAAAGATCAGGGTATTCCATGGTGATACAGAAGGCTCAATGTGACCTAATTGCAATTGTTCCTCAATTAGTTGTTTAGCGGCTTCCAATTTCTCCTGGGAAAGGGGCCACTGGGGGATCCATGCAGCCTTATTTGTTGTTCATGGTATGGGTATGGAGCTCATTGTGGAAGCCGATATGTCAGTGGCCCCTAAGAAAAACCCAGTCCTTTGCAGTCTGTCTTACTGACCGGTATTATCGGGTCGGGTATGCCTTGGAGATTTTTTCCCAGGCCTCGAGAAGGAACAAATCCTTGCAACCTCATCATATCTTTGCTTTTATCTGAAAATTCATTAGTCAATCTGAGCTGTAATTGCTGCTGAACATCCCTTCCCCAGAGGTTAATGGGGAGGTCTACTACAAAAGGTTGTATTTTCCCATGCTGATCTTCTATTCTCCAAGTCAATTCCTTAGAACTGATGCAAGGTGTACGTGCATACCCTAGCCCCTGTAGGGACTGGCAGGATTGCTGTAAAGGCCATTGCTTAGGCCAGGATTGGGTTCTGATAATGCTTCGATCCGTGCCAGTGTCCACCAAGCCCAAAAAATCTTTTCCTTCAATAGTCAATTCTAAGATCGGTCTATCATTAAGGGCCATGGACAAACAGGCAAGGTCAACTCCTATGGACCTCAAGCCCTCATTCCCTCTTTCTCTGTCTGTAGAGGGGAATGATTCATGCTTGGAGGGCAAAACTAACAATTGAGCAACCCGGTCACCGGGAGCAACAGAAATTATGCCATGAAAAGCGTGACCAAGAATCTTAATCTGCCCCGTATAATCAGGGTCAATAACACCTGGGTGAACTATCAGTCCTTTCATAGTAGATGAGGAGCACCCCAAAACAATCCCTACATGTCCCTCTTACAAGGGACCGGACATGTCAGTCTCCATAATCTGAACTCCCATGTCTGGTGTTAATACCATTCCAGAGGTGGCACAGAGGTCCAACCCTGTGGAACTGATGGTGGCTCTCCGTACTGGTGGGTCTGCCTCTGGTGACTCAGAGGTGGGGCTGAAGCCTGAAGCGCCCCGAATATTTTTGGGCCCCGGTGACTGGGGCCCCTCATCCCATTTTTTGTCTCAGAACTAGAGACTTGTGGGATAGGCTGACCATTAATGTCCTTCATTGAGCGGCATTCATTGGCCCAATGCTTTCCCTTCTTACAGTGAGGGCAAGTGCCTGGCATACATGGACCAGGCCTTGTAGGTGGTTCAGATGGTCCGCTGCCATTAGGACAATTTCTTTTTAAGTGTCCCATCTGGCTGCACCGAAAGCATCCTTTGTTTTTTGTATCCCGGGCCGATCTAGTGGCCGAAAGCATTGCCGCTGCTAAGCCTGCATTTGTTAAAGGACCTCCAATTTCCCTACAAGCCTTCAACCAATCATCCAGTCCTTTATGTCTGACTGGTCCTATGGCTCGCTGACATTCTTTAGTGCTTTATTCAAAAATTATCTGTTGCACAAACGGCAGGGTCACATCTGAATTTCCAAAGATCTTTTCAGAGACCTCAGTCATCCTGGCCACAAAGTCTGCAAATGGCTCTGTGGGTCCTTGGATGATCTTAGTCAAATTGCCTGCCACTTCCCCTTTATTGGGTAGGACCTTCCAAGCACGGAAGTAAATATCACTAATTTGCTGGTACACCTCAAGAGGATGATCAACTTGGTTTCCAGCAAACTCCCCTTGTTCCAAAAGCATCTCGGCAGTCCAATCTGGGTGGCCATTTTGGTGGGTGCCTTCTCAGCAGCCAGGGATTTGAATTCCAGGAATTGTCCTCGGGACAGGCATGCCCTAGCAACCTCTGTCCAGTCTGTGGGTGTTAAAACCTGGGTACAGAGTCTGCGCAACAATGCAATGGTATAGTCTGCGGTGGGCCCAAAGTCCCTAGCAGCGGTCATTATGTCTTTCAGCTGTTTATAGGGCACCAGCTCATACCACCTATGATGTGTATCAGCATCCTCAAACACTGGGAAGGCTGAGGCCAAACGAGCCCAAGTGTTATTGCTGATGAAATGATAACCTCTGTCAGGCTTTGCTGCCTGCGCATAAGATGGCGGCAGTGGCGCTGTGGGTGGAGACTCACCCAGCAGCTGCCTAAGCCCTCCTCTGGCCCCGCCTCCAACTGCAGAAACCCGCGGCAGGCGTCTCTGCCCACACCGCTCGTCCTCACATCTAGCAATTTCCTCCTCTAAGTCCTCCTCTTCCTGAGGACTCAGCTTATAGTCCGACAAATCTAGGTCGGTGAACTCCTCAAGAAACGGATAAAGCAGGTTCCTCTCCTTCATTTTTGTGCCCAAGGGCTCTCTTTGGCCCTTTTCCCTGGGCTTAACTTTTGGATTCTTTTCTTTTTCCTTTTCCTTTTTTTCTTTTAGGCCTATCCAAGTCTCCCCCTTTTGATTCCAATTCTGATAAGCTGTCCTGGTATGCTATTAATGCCTCTCTACCTTTCCTAACAAGATCTGCATTATCACCACCTTGTAAGCAGTTCCTCACTAGACGCCATAGTGGCATAGTGCCACGGCCTATTTGGTCTTCATGTTTAGCCTTTTCCAAGTCACGTCCTAATTTTTCCCATGAGGCCAAGGTGAAATCCCCAGAGACTGTGAACCACGGTGCGTTCTGGTCAATGTCCTTCACGACCATATCGATTGTGCTCCAAAAAACCTTCAGGCCATGCTGTTTAAGCAGCGCCTGCAGGGGACTAACCAGGTCGATGGTACCAGGACCAGCACCATGAGTGTTGCCCATAATGCAGTCTTATGCATGGGCACCCTACCAGAGAGCCGTTTAAGCTACAGCGGACTTACTTCCCCCTCAGAGAAAAGCCGTTTTATCTACAACGGACTTACTTTCGATTCTGACTAGGCATGGTCACAACAGCAAAGGCACTCTTGACCAGGCTTATGGCAATGCAACCAAAAGCAACACAGGAGCACACAGATCACCATCACCACAAAAACAAGGTAGTACACTCCAGGCCCAACTCCAGCAATCATCATTTTTGGGAGACTTGCTTACCTATGTCGCCGCACCGCGTGTCGAGTTCTGAATCCTCCTTGACCCCTTGCCCGGTGACCGAAGGGTGTCCCGGCGTCCCGGGTTTCGCCACCAGTTGCGGCGAACCCCCCTGGCCAGCAGGGAAGAATGACCACCGAGTCGAGGATTCTTCTCAAATCACGCTTTATTGGAGCCTCTTGGTTGAAGGGAGAGCAGAAAGCAAAGGGCCCAGAGCACTAAACGGCAGCCACTTTTATAGGGAGAGCAGACACGGGTCGTGCCTGGATTGGCTACTTGCTCATCTTTCGATGCCCCCGGCCACGGGATTGGCCAAAATTACTGCGCACTACTGTGCATGCTAGAGGTTCAGTCTACAGCCTTGCCATATATAGAGTTGTTTACTTGGTGGTGCAGGGGCTCGGCGCCATCTTGTAATGGAGGCTAGCAAATTGGCTCCCTGCACACATTAGAAAAATTATCCACTATGATCAAGTAGGCTTCATCCCAGAGATTCAGGGCTGGTTCAACATATGAAAATCTATCAATGTAATCCATCATATAAATAAACCGAAGGATAAAATCCATATGATCATCTCATTATATGCACAAAAAGCATTTGAATAAATTCAACACCCCTTTATGATAAAGGTCTTGTAGAGATTAGGGATAAAAGGGTCATTCCTAAATATAATAAAGGCTATTTACAGCAAGCCGACTGCTAACATCAAATTAAATGGAGAGAAACTCAAGGCCATCCCACTAAATTCAGGAAAGCGACACAGCTGTCCACTCACTCCTTATCTCTTCAATATAGTGCTTAAAGTTCTAGCAATAGCAATAAGACAACACAAGGGGATCGAGGGGATTCGAATTGGAAAGGAAGAAGTTAAACTTTCGTTATTTGCAGATGATATGATAGTGTACATAAGCGACCCCAAAAACTCCACCAAAGAACTCCTACAGCTGATAAACTCCTTTAGTATCATGGTGGGATACAAGATCAACTCCAAAAAATCAGTTGCCCTCCTATATACAAAGGAAAAGGAAGCAGAGAAAGAAATCAGAGAAGTATCACCTTTCACGATAGCCACAAATAGCATAAAATATCTTGGGGTAACTCTAAGCAAGGAAGTGAAAGACCTATTTGACAAGAACTTTAAATCTTTGAAGAAAGAAATTGAAGAGGATACCAGAAAATGGAAGGATCTCCCTTGCTCTTGGATTGGGAGGATCAACATAGTAAAAATGGCAATACTACCAAAGGCAATCTATAGATTTAATGCAATCCCCTTAAAGATCCCATCAAAATTCTTCACAGATACTGAGAGGACAACAATCAACTTTATATGGAAGAACAAGAAACCCAGGATAGCCAAAACAATCTTATACAATAAAGGAAATTCTGGAGGCATTACCATCCCTGACTTCAAACTCTATTACAAAGCTACAGTATTGAAAACAGCTTGGTATTGGCATAAAAATAGAGAAGTCGACCAATGGAATAGAATAGAAGACCAGGATCTTAACCCACAAACCTATGAACACCTGATTTTCGATAAAGGAGCTAAAAGCACACAATGGAAGAAAGAAAGCATCTTCACCAAATGGTGCTGGCATAACTGGATGTCAACCTGTAGAAAAATGAAAGTAGATTCGTATCTATCACCATGCAAAAAACTCAAGTCCAAATGGATTAAAGACCTCAATATCAGTCTGAACACACTGAACCAGTTAGAGGAGAAAGTGGGAAGTACTCTACAACATTTGGGCACAGGAGACCGCTTCCTACGTATAGCCCCAGCAGCACAGACATTAAGGAAAACATTGAATAAATGGGACCTCCTGAAGCTGAGCAGCTTCTGTAAAGCAAAGGACACTGTCACTAAGACACAAAGGCAGCCTACTGACTGGAAAAAGATCTTCATCAACCCTGCAACTGACAAAGGTCTGATCTCTAAAATATATAAGGAACTTAAGAGACTAGACTTTAAAACGCTAATTAACCCAATTAAAAAATGGGGCACTGAACTGAACAGAGAATTCTCAACAGAAGAAGTTCGAATGGCCAAAAGACAGTTAAGGTCATGCTCATCCTCCTTAGCAATCAGGGAAATGCAAATCAAAACAACGTTGAGATACCATCTTACACCTGTCAGATTGGCTAAAATCAAAAACACCAATGATAGCCTTTGCTGGAGAGGTTGTGGAGTAAGGGGTACACTTATCCATTGCTGCTGGGAATGTAAACTTTTGCAACCACTTTGGAAAGCAGTGTGGAGGTTTCTCAGGAAATTCGGGATCAACCTACCCCAGGACCCAGCAATCCCACTCTTGGGAATTTACCCAAGAGATGCCCAATCATATTACAAAAGTATTTGCTCAACTATGTTTATAGCAGCATTATTTGTAATAGCCAGAACCTGGAAACAACCTAGATGCTCTTCAGTGGAAGAATGGATGAAGAAAATGTGTAATATATACATATTAGAGTACTACTTGGCGTTAAAAAAAATGACATCTTGAATTTTGCATGCAAATGATGGAAATAGAAAACACCATCCTGAGTGAGGTAACCCAGGCCCAAAAAGATGAACATGGGATGTACTCACTCATAATTGGTTTCTAGCCATAAATAAAGGACATCGAGCCTATAATTCGTAAAAAATCCTAGAGAAGCTAAATAAGAAGGTGAATCCAAAGAAAAACATATAGTTATCCTCCTGAATATTGGATGTAGACAAGATTGCCGGACAAAAAATGGGAACTTGGGGGTGGGGTGGGATGGGGGGATGGGGAGAGAAAAGTGTGAAATGGAGGATGGGAAGAGCTTGGGGGATTAGGATGGTTGGGATATAGGAAGGGTGGATATGGGAACAAGGAATTATATATCTTAATTAAGGGAGCCATTCTAGGGTTGGCAGAGACTTGACTCTAGAGGGGTTCCCAGGTGTCCAGGAAGACGCCCCCAGCTAGTTCCTTGGGCAGCTGAGGAGAGGCTGCCTGAAACGTCCAGATCCTATTGCCATACTCATGAATATCTTGCATATCACCATAGAACCTTCACCTGGCGTTGGATGGAGAAAATGACAGAGCCCCATATAGGAGCACTAGACTGAGCTCCCAAGGTCCTGATGAGGAGCACAAGGAGGGAGATCATGAGCAAGGAAGTCATGACAGTGAGGGGTGTGTTTACCCATTGAGACGGTGAGACTGATCTTACGGGAGACCACCAAGTCCAGTTGGAATGGGACTTATGGAACAGGTGACTAAACCAGACTCTGAATGTGGCTGACAGTGGAGGAGAACTGAGAAACCAAGGACAATGGCGATGAGCTTGATCTCTACAGCATGGACGGGCTCACTGTGAGCCTTGTCAGTTTGGTTGCTCACCTTCCTGGACTTACAGGGAGTTGGGGGGACCTTGAACTTAGCATAGTGAAGGGAACCCTGATGGCTCTTTGCCTTGGAGAGGGAGGGAGTGGGGTTATGGGTGGAAGGGAGGGGAGGGAAGGGGGAGGAGGAGGGGAGGAGATGGAAATTTTTAATAAAAATCGAAAAAGAAAAAAAATGTGTAGTTTTTGAAAAAATAACAATACCACATCAGAAAATGTTAAATGTTACCAGTTTTTAAAAATAAAACATAATCTTTTTGATCTTTGTTTCTTGACTGATTTTCCAAGGTTAGTTAGGAAAACAGTGTTTCCAAGCACTATATTGTCACTTTTTGGTAATGAAAAACTTCCTGAGTACTTCTCTTTCATAAGCTCAGTGTCTCTGTCCTAGTTATTATTATTATTATTATTATTATTATTATTATTATTATTATTATTATTGTGTGTCTTTTATTAGTTTGCTTGTTTTTTCACTTTGAAAAGTTCTATTATTTGGGAATTTGTTTTGAATGATTAGAAATTGAAAACAAAAATAAAAGCAAGATCTGGGGAATATGGCATATATGGAATTTGAAAATAAACATAAACCTTTCAGACATTCTAGAAAACCATGGGTTTGCTAAGGGCTGAAGTCTTAATGAAAATGCACGTCTGAATTACCCATCATCAATGACAGTCAGTGCTTTCTGAGGTGGTCATAGTCTTTGGTTTTTGTCTGCAAAAATTTCCAATGTTCTTCTAGTAATTCCTCTCTGAATTTGCACTATGGTAGGCTGGTGTACAACTCTGTGGCTGCACTTTGGAGGACTGATATTCAGCTCTGTGGCACTGCATATGCTTTGGCTACGGTAGGCCAAGTTTTTGAGTCCCTGATCTTCAATGAGAGTTGGGGTGTAACAGATCTTCCAATTCTTGGCAACCAAAAACTGCAGTTTTTTTTCCTTTGTTCAGGTTTAGTTAAATCTTTTATACTTAGTTAAATGCAGATACATTTGTCAAATTGGTACAAATATCTGAACAACTTGTAAAAGCTTTGAAAAGTTAATTATGACCTGCTTTTCATCAATGTTTTTATTAGTTATGTGATGGAACAGAATTTTCAAGACTGTCATTTTTACATTCTGGTAATGCTTCTTCTCATGCAATATTAGCTATGCTAAGGTAATGCTTATTAGCTATACCATGGTAATATCACACACTCAAATAAATTGACTTCACATAATTATCATAAAGAATCCTTCCTCACTCTCTCCCTTTTCTTCTCCATTTCCTTCTTTCTCATGGAAACCTTTAATTGCTCCCTTCCACAGTAATAAATATTAGAAAGACCCACAAATAGGAAAGCATAATGAAGAGTCTACCTTCATTCTGGTTTTTGTTTCCTCACCAAGCTTTATTGTTATTAAAAGCATTTAAAAGTTCCAAAGTGAAATGTCTGTGGGCACACATATGTTTGTTTCACAGTGTTTGAAACATGAAAGTGAATACATATATATATATATATATATGTACATATTTATACAGAAATGAATAATATCCAAGGGAAGACAATTGTAAGAACATACATTTATATGTAGGTATGTACATGTATGAAACCTTATTTTTTCATAAAATGAATCTATTATGAATTTATTTCTATGAACATGTATCTTTTCTAATCTTCAGATCGAAAATTGGTAAGATTTTAATCATTTTAGTTCTACTAGTTTATTCTGCATTATAATTATGTATATAAAATTGGATGTTTTCTAATTATGGATAATTATACTAAGCAATCAATCACAAACTAATATCCAAAATTAAACTTTCTGCAAAAACTTAATATTTGTAACAAGCAACTTTATACATTTGGAATTTGAATCCAAATAATCAGTAGTTTAGGAAATATTTAATGAGACCTGACATGAAAAGGGCACTGTCTTCTTAATGAACTATTTTGATAAAATGAAGTTTTTTTAAGCCAATATATTTGTGAAAAATATGTTAGCACCATTTTCATTTACAAGTCCAGATTTCACTCCGTTTCAGTTATAAAATACATATTTAGTATAATATAAAATATATCAACTCAAGGAGTTTATAATGTATGAGCATGTGGTGAATTTTTGAGAAGGTCTCATGAGGTGCTGAGAAGAAGGTATATTCTTTTATTTTGGGATATAGATGTCTGTTAATTCTGTTAATTCCATTTGTGTCATAATCTCTGTTAGTTCCCTTATTTCTCTGTTCATTATTTGTCTGATTGACTTGTCCTGTGGTGAGAGGGGTGTGTAGAAGTCTCCTACTATTAGTGTGTGGGATATAATATATGACAGCTTTAAAAGTGTTTCCTTTACATATAAGGGTGCCCTTGTATTTGGGGCATAGATGTTCAGTATTGAGATTTTCTCTTGATGGATTTTTCCTATGACTAATATGTAATGAAATTCCTTGTCTCTTTTGATTGATTTTAGCTTAAAGTTTTTTTTGTTAGATATTAGGGTAGCTACATCCACTGGTTTCTTAGGTCCATTTGATTGGAATATTTTTCCAAACCCTTAACTTTGAGACATTGTCTGTCTTTGAGGTTCAGATATGTTCCTTGTATGCAGAAGAAGGATGGATTCTGTTTTTGTATCCACTCTGTTAGCCTGTGCCTTTTATATTTGAGTTGAATCCATTTATATTAAGGGATATTAATGACCAGTGATTGCTATCTCTTTTTAATTTAGTCGTCATTGGTGGTGATGTTAATTTGTGTGTTTTTCTCTTTCTTGGGATTTGCTGCTGTGAACAATTGTCTGTGCTTTTGTTGGTGTAGCCAACTAATTTGGGTTGTAGTTTTTCTTCTAGTATTTTGTGTAGGGCTGGGTTTGTGGCTAGGTATTGGTGAAATCTAGTTTTGTCGTGAAATATCTTGTCTTGTCCTTCTATGGCGATTGAAAGTTTTGCTGGGTATAGTAGTCTAGGCTGGCATCCATGGTCTCTTAATGTCTGCATAATGCTTGACCATGACCTTCTGGCATTTATTGTCTCCAATGAAAAGTCAGGTATAATTCTCATAGGTCTACCTTTATATGTTACTTGGCCTTTTTCCTTTGCAGGTCTTAATATCCTTTCTTTTCTCTGTATGAGTAGTGTTTTAATTTTTATGTGGCAAGGGGTCTTTTTTTCTTGGATCCAGTGTATTTGGTTTTCTGTAAGCTTCTTGTATCTTCATAGGCATATCTTTTTTATGTTGGGAAAGTTTTCTTCTAGGATTTTGTTAAATATATTTTCTGTGATTTAGGTTGAAATTCTTCTCCTTCTTCTATACTTATTATTCTTAAATTTGGCCTTTTCATGGTGTTCCATATTTCCTGGATATTTTGGGTTAAGGTTTTGTTAGATTTAATATTTTCTTTAACTGATGAGTCTATTTCCTCTATTGTATCTTCAGTGCTTGGGATTCATTCTTCTGTCTCTTGTATTCTGCTGTTCATGCTTGTGTTTGTGGTTACTCATTGTTTTCTCATAATTTCTGTTTCTATAATTCCCTCGGCTTTCTTTATTGTCTCTATTTCAGTTTTCAAGTCTTGAATAGTTTCTTTCATATGTTTGATTGCTTTTTCTTGGTTTTCTTTAAGGGATTTGCTGATGTCTTCCAATTTTTTGTTTGTCTTTTCCTGCATTTCTTTGACAGAATTTTTCATTTCTTCTTTAAAAGTTACAAACATTCTCCTGAAATTAATTTGTAGGTCAATTTCTTCTGCTTCATCTATATTTGTTGTTCAAGTCTTGCTGTTGTAGGGTCTTTAGGTTTTACTGGTGTTGTGTGGCTCTTTGTGATGTGTGTGTTCTTACCTTTTATATTTATCCTTTCCTCTAATAGGTATGGTTGGGGCTGTCTTAGATTCTGTTGATTAATATTCTAGGTACCAGTGAATCCACAGCTCAGATGGTTGTTCCTGGTGGTACAGTCAGTGCCACAGTTCTAGTTACCCCATAGGGTTACTCTGTGTTCCTGGAGATAGCTCAGTGCTCCTGGGGTTTGGTCTGCTCCCATAGAGTTTGCTGTCTCAGGCCTACTTTGACCTAGGTTACTGGCTTTGACCTGTTTCTGTAAATCATGGTCTGGATCCCCTTCTGCAGAAGTTTCTGGCTTGGAGTTGGTCCTGCAGTATTCTCTGATTCCTGTCTACTGTCTCAGAGCTCCCAGGCTTGGGTGCCCTCAGAACTGCAAAGCACCTGGCTCAGGCTTACTCCATCAGTGGTCCCAGATTCATGCTCATATCTGCAGAGGTTTCAGGTTCTTGCCTATTCCTTTTGATTTCCCAGACCAATGCCCAGAATCACAGAAGTCCTGGCTCAGGCCTACTCCATCTGAATTCCCAAACTCATGCTTGGCCCTGCAGAAATCTCTGGTTCCTGACTACTCCTTCAGAGGTCCCAGATTTATGCCCCAACTGGCAAAGGTCCTGGCTCATGCTCAGTTTCTTGAGGGTCCTACAATCACACCCAGATACACAGGGTCCTAGCTTAGGTCTATTCCCTTGAAGGTTCTAGATTCATGTCTGGACCTTCAGCATTCTCTGGCTCTGGCTCACTCGCTCAGCGGTTACTCCCCTGTACTTCCAGTGGAGTTCACAGTTTCCTGTCTGCTCTGGAGCAGGTTGCTGGCTCAGTCCTTTTCCACCAGTATCCCAGGACTGGATTGGCTCCTGGTTCCCACTCCCATGGAACTTGCTTCCTTAAGGCCTCTCAGGTGTAGGTAGCTGGTTCAGTCCCACTCTTGAGGAATTTGTTGCCTCAATCATGCTCCAGCCCAAGGTGGAGATCCTTGCTTCAGGTTAGTGATAGGGATTGGGGTTAGGGTTATGTTTAGGGTTAGGTTAGGTCTACTCACTTGAAGGTCCCAGATTCATGTCTGGAACCTCAGCAGTCTCTGGTTTTGGCTTCACATATTTTTATTCTTAAAGTTATATTTTCTTTAACATAAAATATAAAAAATGGTCATCATTATTTATTTTCTTAATGTTTTATTTTCTTAAAAATAAAATGTAAAAATAGTCATCATTATTTATTTGTATGTCATGAAACTTTCTATTGAACTTTAACTTCTGAAAATTTTCTTTAAATATATTCTATCTCATATCAAACTTAAATTTTCTCTTGATAAGTGCAGTTTTAGGAATAGTAGAAGTATATCTTAAGAGTTTTACACAGAGAGAATATGCTTTACAGACTTACTTATTTTTCAAAATATTTTGTTTAATCAAAGTCATTTTACTAGAAGTTTTACTAATTGTAGTGACAATTTTTATCATAGTTCAAATAAGCTAAGGTACATAAAACTATTAGATCCCCTTTATATTTTCAATGTGTCTTGCAATGATTTACATTCAATAATAAGCTATAGTCATAAAACTTTGTGGATAGAGGAATATTTCTTATTTTTAAGTTTGTGTCTATGAAAAAGCAATATTTTTTGTTCCAGCTGAATGTTTTGTAAGTACATCACAATCTTTTTTATGCATACATATTTGATTAATAGTGTTTATTGACTCCAGCTACACAATTAATATTATTTTTTGGTATGAAAAATATACTTTTATATTATTTTTGAAGTACAGTTGATTTCATGACTTCATAGTTTTATCATGTGATTTTACTTAGCTATATGGATTTAAAAAATATTTCTAAGAATTATTCTAATGATGAACCATGCATAAGGTTACTCACTAAGGTTTCACTGTGGATACCAGTGTTTTGCTTAAAAAAATGACCAATTGGCTTGATTCTATGTCAATATGCTTCTGGTTATATTCAATGTATTTGACACATTTTATAACTATGTATGTGATTATAGGTATAAATGCATTTGGTATACTATTTACAAACTGAACTGAAATAATCATGCATGCCAAATTCCTGTCTTTCATAACATAAGTTCTTTTGAGAACCCTTTGTATAATTTTTTTATTGCTTGTTGGGAATGGCTGTCTCATTCTCTTTTCTACTTCAGTTTCATCTTCTTATAAAAACATATATTGAAATGACTTAAACACAATGTTTTTAGTTTTCCTTAAATCTTTTCAAGCTACAATTTAGGATAGAAAAAAGACATTTCTTAAAAAGCACATTGTAGATTTCTTCAAGGATAATATGACCTGGACTAGAACTGTTACTCTAAAAATTATATGGACAATAGAGATATTGTGTCCATTTCTAAAGGAAAGTACACTCTGCCTCTTCAAAAGAGTTTAAATACAGATTGACAAAAGTAAAGAATGTATTCTGGGTTTTCATAAGCAGCTTAATCAGAGGGGGTACAACTTGAGTACCAGAAGTCAAGTGGAGGAGTTTATCAAGCTTTTTAAAAGTAAGTATACTTTTGTAATTTCACTTTCCTACTGTTTTGAATTTTTAATGTAGAGATATCCATCAAAGGGTGTTTAATAAGAGAATAAACTCTAAATCCATTGACATAATGGAGAGCCAGACATAATACTGTCAATAGTAAATGAAGTATCACCCATGACTTGAATGTCAAAATAGATGTAGGAGGTTAATGAATATCATATAATTTATACAATACAAACTAAATTAAGGGAACTGAACCTTTGAGACATTAGTTTCTCAATTACTTATTAACCACACAGATTCTGTTTCCAAGATAGGATAAAACAAAACAAAGCACAACAGAAGTGTGCTCACTTTCTTTTTTGAGATGAATATTGATGTTTGAAGAAACAGTATGTAATAAGTGTCTGGGAAAACAGAAAGATGTGTTAGTTTCTTCATTACTGTTCTGAATGAGTCATGGAGAAAAATGAAATTTATTCTTCCCAAGGGGTATAATATAGTAAATTACAAGGTTGATTGCAACAAACAATATTGAGTAGGAGAAGGAGAAACAGATAGGAAGAGATAGAAAGATAAAGCCAGAGGATAAGGAAAAAGAGGAGGAATGATTGGGAGAGAGACAAAGAGAGAAAGATTGAGACAAATAAGAAAAGGGACAGAAAGCTTTTGTCTGTGGGGTCCTTTGACCTCCAAGAGTCCTGTCCCTGTGCTGAGGACAACCTTTCAGACCAGTGAGTGGGTGCCTTCCCAGGGTGGGGCGGAACAACCAGGAAAGGAGCACTGGGCTCCGTCAGCTCCTGCCACAGGATCTTCTTTGTTCCACACATCCCTGTCCCCACCTGTTGCAGGAGCTCCTTCCACTCCTTCAGCAAATAGCCGCTGAGATACCAGCCCATTGAAGTGTGGTCTCTCCTTTAAAAAAAGCAGCAACTGCCCTCCTCTCACTCTCTGGCTTCCGGTTCTGCTTCTGGCAACTAGGCTCCCTTCCTGATTGCACAGAGGGCTGTTGGCTGGGCCGGTGATCTGTAAGTTTTTCCCCTTTAAATAAATAACCATTCTATTAATCATAATTCCAAACTGGTGCAGGATTGTTTGTGATTTACACCTTCATCTGGCACCTGAACATTTGGTTTTAGAACCCATTCTTCCCCCGTTCAGCTGCCTGCCACCAGCTCAGCTTGGCACGAGCCCTCCCTCCTTCAGCTGTGGCCTGTGCCTTGTGCGTGGAGCCAGCAGTTTAATATAAATTATCATGCAGTGGTTTTTCTTGCTGAAATTCTTTATATTTTCCCTTTACACACCTCAGATTGACTTGAAGTCCTCACACACCTTATCGTTTGCCTCCCCACATGGATTTAAACTCCACAGGCCTGCACAGTCTTTGCCTGCCTGGCCTACTCTTTTCTGAGACGTTTTTAAATCTCCCTTGTAAGTGCAGCGCTTAAGTGGCACAAACCAGAGCACAAGCAGTTGCTGAAATCTGCAACCCCTTGGGGCGACTCTGTCACATGGAGGCATATGCGGCTTCCAGGTTGCTCTTCTCTACCCCTGGATTCTGGGTTTTTGGTTCCATGTATGGAATTGATTTAATTACATTTTCTTTGTTGAACAACTCGCATTTCCCAGTTTTTAACAAATACTAAGGCAGACACTAAAACAGGACCTTGTTTTCATCACCTTTGCAGCAGTTCTATTGGTGACTCTGCAACAGCGCCACCTGCTGGCTAATAGGTAATATGGCAGTTTTCGTTTCCAATGCAAATTTTGCTGTTTTATTAACACAATGGATTATATCATACAAGGTTTATATGACTATGGGGATACCTTAATTTACTGGTTATTAACTTTCAGTATTCTTTTCAATATTCTATCATTAAGGAAGAATATGGCACTGCTAAGAACCATACAATCTTTACTAGAAACTCATGTAGGTCAGGAGATTCAGGATTTAAGAGAGACAATGATAAAAAGGTTTGAAAAGATTGAAGAAATTATTGGAGCTGGTGAACAGAGTAAGGAGGCACAAGGGCAGGATACAATGCCACAACCAGCTATTAGAACTGGCTTACCCAGGGTATTAGCAACATACCCTGTAATTTATTCAGACAAAACATCAACTTCTAAAGGCTCAAGGGGAGTCAAAGAAGCTAGATGGAAGCCAATAGAACTGAATGATCTAAAAGAAATTAAGCAAGCTGTCATTAATTATGGCTTGCACTTTGCATTTGTAAAGGAAATGATAGGGACTTGAGCTTCTAATGGCAGAGCTACCCCCATGATTTCTCTCAGTTAGTGTCTGCAGTTTTAGATGATGGACCTTCCTTGATGTTTGGTATTTATTTCAGAGAAGAATCCAAACATATGGAACAGCAAGGAAGAGTAAAATGTGTGGAGGTTTCCCAAGATCAAATTCTTGGTGTAGGAGCATATGCTGATCCACAGGTCCAAGCTCTTTATGACGAAGAAGTATTGTCATTATGTCACAAGGCAGCCTTAAATGCTTGGAATAGAATACAAGATCCAGCGAAAAGGGTCTAATTATATACCAGGATTAGGCAGGGACAGAGAGAACCCCTTGTTGACTTTTTGCAGAGATTAATTAAGGCTCTGGACAAAGAGGTAACAGATCCAGAAGCTAGACGAATACTTCTTGAATCTCTAGCTTTTGAAAATGCAAATATAGATTGCAAAAAGATAATTGGGCCTTTAAAGTCTAGATCAGCACCTATGGATGAATGGATTCAGCATACAATGAATGTTGAGATGTTTAGCTATAATGATGAATCTTGGGTAGGAGAAGCAATTTCCAAAGCAATGAGGAGACATCAAACTGCCAGGTGTTTTAATTGTGGTAAATTAGGACATCTGCAAAGGGATTGCAGACAAAGAACTTCTAGAAATAATATCTCCTCTGGGAATGACAAAAAATAGGAGACCTCTGCCTTCAAGTATATGTAGGAGATGCGGTAAAGGCTGACATTGGTCCAACAAATGCAGGTCAACAACAGACAGACAAGGCAACCTGATACCTTTGGGAAACCCCTTGAGGGGCCTCTCACAGGCCCCAAGCCAATAGTGGTGCAGACATTCCCAGTCACAGTGTGGAACATACCTTACCAAGAAAATTAAAAGCTCCAATTACTGCTGTAAAAAGTAATACTGGTCTAAATGATGAATTACATGTGGAGGATACGTCAAAAAACCCAGTAGGACAGAGTAAACGTATATTTTGGCAGACTTCTATTAACAATCAAAGATCAAAGCTAATAGTTGTATAAATGGCATTTTTATTGAAGGCTTATTAGACACAGGCACAGATGCAAGTATCATTACTCCAGAATCTTGGCATCCGAATTGGCCTCCTCAAGAGGTCGATGTTCAGTTCCTGGGAATTGGAACCCTATCTCGTGTAAAACAAAGCACAAGATGGGTTGAATGCATATGGCCTGAAGGGCAAATAGGAAGACTAAGGCTATATATAGCCAATATTGCAATAAAATTTTGGGGCCGTGACTTGCTACAGCATTGGAATACTCAGATTAACATTCCTGTAGTTCCAGGAACTCATAATTCTGGGAAGGATATGATGAGGTATTATGGAAAAAGGTCACCATCCACTCAGGATGTACAAGAACATACAGCAAATAGAAAACCTTTAGAGGTACCAATAGCCCTACCTTTAAAATGGCTAACTGAGAAGCCAATATGGATCAAACAGTGGCTGCTAGCTGAAGATTAATTACAGGCTTTTGAACAGCTGGTACAAGAGCAACTAGATGATTACCATATTGAAGAATCAACAAGCCCTTGGAATTCTCCTGTATTTGTTGTAAAAAAGAAATCTGGTAAATGGAGAATGGTGACAGATCTAAGAGCTGTCAACAAGGTAATTCAGCATATGGGCCCACTACAATCTGGAATTCCTTTGCCTTCTCCATTACCAAAAGGGTGGCCTCTTATACTTATTGATTCGGAAGACTGTTTTTTCTCTATACCTTTACAAGAAAAGGATAGAGAAAAATTTGCCTTCACAGTGCCTACTTATAATAATTCTCTGCCTACTAGGAGATATCAATGGACTGTCCTCCTATAGGGTATGCTCAATATTCCCACATTGTGCTAATATTTTGTAAGTAAGCCATTGGAAATAATTTGTAAGCAATTTCCCCAGTCCATAATTTATCATTACATGGATGACATTTTGTTATCTGATTCAAATAAAGATACTTTAGAAAGTATGTTTGAAGAAGTAAAGTAAGTCTTTCCTAAATGGGGATTGAAAAGATTCAAAGAGGAAATTCTATTAATTACCTAGGTTACAGAATAGGGTTAGAGAAAATTAAAATGCAAAAAGCACAAATTAGGAGAAACCAGTTACAGACTCTTAAGGACTTCCAAAGATTTTTAGGAGACATTTCCAGTCTTCAACCAGCTGTTGGGATAACACCTGATCTAATAGTTCATTTAAACAAAACCTTAGATGGTGATAAAGATTTGAATACTCCCAGAAAACTAACAGCTGAAGCAGAAAAGGAACTGACAATGATTGAGGAAAAATTACAGAAGGCACATGTGGATAGGGTGAACCCAAATCTTAGCTGAATTCTAGTCATATTGCCTTCCAGAATTTCTCCTTCAGGAATTTTAATGCAGAGGGAAGATATTATTTTAGAGTGGATATTTATACCTAATAAACCAAGTAAAAAATTAAAAACTTATGTGGAAAAAGTCTCTGAATTAATTATAAAAGGTAAGCTGAGACTTCGTCAACTAGCAGGTATAGACCCAGCAGAAATTATAGTGCCTTTTACTACTAAGGAAATAAAAAAGTTATGGGAAGACAATGAACCATGGCAAAGAGTTTGTGCTAACTTTTTGGGAGAAATTAATAGCAACTATCCCAAAAATGATAGACTTAACCTCATAAAGAGAACTTCTTGAATTCTTCCTAGAATTGTGTGACATGCTCCAATAACTGGAACCCGTATGTTTTATACTGATGCAAATAAATCAGAGCAAGCAGGTTACAAGTCAGATGAATTGAGTAAGGTGGAACAAAGCTCTTATAATTCTGTCCAGAAGGCAGACTTATATGCCATTCTTATGGTGCTAAGTGATTTTAAAGAACCTCTTAATATAGTTACAGATTCACAACATGCAGAAAGAGTTATCTTGCATATTGAAACCACTGAATTTATACCAAATGATACAGAGTTGACTTCATTGTTTATCCAGGTACAAGACATAATCAGGAATAGGCTTTGTCCAATGTACATAACACACATCTGGTCCCATACGGGTCTGCCTGGTCCTCTAGCACAAGGTAACGCTGAAATTGATCAATTATTGATTGGAAGTGTGTTACAGGCCTCAGAATTTCATAAAAAGCATCACATCAATAATAAAGGCCTAAAGAAAGAGTTTTCCATTACATGGTAACAAGCTAAGGACATTATAAAGAGATGTCCTACTGGTTCTTTCTATAATCAAACACCATTGCCTGCGGGTAGTAACCCAAAAGCTACTCAAAGGAATGAAATCTGGCAGGTGGATGTGTTCCACTTTATGGAATTAGGTAAATTAAAATAAGTACACCACACCATAGACACATATTCAGGTTTTCAATGGGCCCTGAGCTCAGAAAATGCTGATTCAGTAATCACACATTTATTGGAAGTTATGGCCATCATGGGTATACCTGCACAAATAAAGACAGACAATGGTCCAGCTTATGTATCTAAGAAAATGAAATGCTTTTTTGATTATTATAATATAAAGCATATTACAGGTATACCAAATAATCCTACAGGTCAGGCAGTTATAGAAAGATCAAATCGTACTATAAAGGATATGCTGAACAAACATAAAGGGATGGAAAATACCCCCAGAAATAGATTGCATAATGCTTTATTAACCTTGAATTTTTTTAATGCTAGTGAGAAAGGAACAACAGTGGCAGAAAGACATTGGATAATGGAAAAGTGTGCTGAACTAAATCAACTGATTTATTTCAAAGATGTGCTGACCTCTCAATGGAAGCCAGGAGATGTGCTATGTTGGGGAAGGGGTTTTGCTCTTGTTTCCACAGGAGAAGAAAAATTGTGGATACCATCAAAATTAATAAAGGTTCGATTTGAAGAGGAGAAACCTCTTGGAAAGGTGAAATGACAGCTCATCCACAATGATGATATTCATACAGGTGGTAAGAAAAACATATAGAATGGGGGCAGGGTTCTGTTCTTATCTCCACAGGTAAACATTCATCTTTGAAAAATTCAAGGGACCCTAGATGTTTGAATATTGACAGATGGAACAATAACTGCCCAATAGGGACTATCAAGAAAACTGAATAGGTTCCATAAATAAAATATACTAAATTATATTTCTAAATTTATAGAGCTAGTTTTAGAGTTGGACTCTGGCTCAGTCCCACTCTAATTCCAAGTCTGTTCTTAAGAGAAAAACCCAGAGTTTCTGGAGTTTCTGTCTCATGTCAAGAGCCATGATATGGGACAGAAAGAAATATGAGTTTAGAAAACATCTTTGTTTTTCTTCATATCTATCATACGTTTCATTGAATATATCTATCATGCATTTCATTGAATATATATATATATATATGTCTATATATGTCTATACATGTCTATATGATTAATGTTTAAGTTTTTCACAATGAACAACGAGTTTTTCCTGCAGTGATATTTGAAGTTTCCAGGAAGAAGATGTGGCCCCATAACAACTCCACTTGGTTGATTTGACGTCATGATACTGATAGTGCTACTACAAGACCTGTTTTGGGTACCAGTTACACAAGACGGTTCCAACTTGGTTAGCTGAAATGGTGCACACCTTGTACAACATTCTGGCCAGACCTGCACAAAATACTCAGAGACTATTTACAATTTTAAAAGACACTGATCTTGAACTTTAACCATCATTTTACTTTCACAGGATCCCCCAGAAAGAACGTCACCCCCATGACAGCTGGATGTAATTCTAGAGGACGATGTCCCCTCTCCCAGTGATGTTTGTCCTTGGGTTTAGATATATCATTTAAGGGTTGATTATAATTACTATGCTTTTGAGGGTTGGGGGATTAGGGGAGGAATTTTATAAGCTCAGGGATCTTTTTGAAAAAAAAAAGAGGGATAATTGGATGATGGGATAATAGATTTGTAATTGTGAGTTACTGTTTTTAGACAAATATATTAGTATCAATCTTTGTATATTTATACAAAGTTAAATTATATTGACTATTATATGCATGCATGTTTCTACCTCTGTTTAAAACATTTTTTATGTATTTATATATATACATATATATATATCATATTGAAGTATACATTTCTACCTCTGATTAAGATACTTATATATTGTTTATGTAGTAATATATATTTATTATATTGCATTGTATATTTGTCCATTGCTTATATTTGGAGGTCACTCATTTATTGCACAGTTGTTTATTGTCTTAGTCTTTAAGTTGGTTCAGAAAATCAAAATATTTACAAAGCCTTATCCAAATTAATCAAAAGCCAGTTAAGAAACATCCAAATTAACAAAATCAGAAATAAGAAGTGTGACATAACAATGGATACTAAGGAAATTCAGAGAATTATTAGGTCTCACTACAAAAACCTTTACTTCACAAAATTGAAAAATGTAAAAGAAATGAACATTTTTAGATAAATATCATATACCCAAATTAAATCAAGACCAGGTGGGCAATTTAAATATATCTATAAGCTGTGAGGATGTAGAAGCTGTTATCCACCCCCCCTCAAAAAAAGCCCAGGGCCAGATTATTTAAGTGCAGAATTCTACCAGAACTTCTAAGAAGAGCTAATACATATACTCCTCAAAGTGTTCTACATAATAAAAACACAAGGGACATTGTCAAAATCTTTCTATAAGGCTACATTTAATCTGATACCCAAATCACACAAAGAATCAACCAAGAAAGAGAATTACAGACCAAACTCACTCATGAACATGGATGCAAAAATTCTTATGAAATACTTGCAAACCAAATCCAAGAACACATAAAAAAATCATTCATCATGATCAAGTAGGCTTCATCCAAGAGATGCAGGCCTGGTGCAACATATGAAAATTTAACAATGTAACCCATCATATAAATAAACTAAATAAAAGACATATGATCATTTCATTAGATGCTGAAAAAGCATTTGGGAAAATTAAACACCCTTTATGATAAAGGTTGTGGAGAGATTAAGGATACAAGGATCTTATTTAAATATAATAAAAGCAATATACAGCAAGTCAACAGCTAACATCAAACAAAATGGAGAGAAATTCAAACAGATTCCACTAAAATCAAAAACAAGACAATGCAGTTCACTCTCTCCATGTCTCTTCAATATAGTTCTTAAAGTTTTCGCAATAGCAACAAAACAACACAAGGAGATCAAAGGGATTCAAAGTTGAAAGGAAGAAGTCAAACTTTTGTTATTTGCAGATGATATGATAGTGTACATAAGTGACCCCAAAGACTCTACCAGAGAATTCCTACAGCTGATAAATACCTTCAGTGACGTGGTAGGATACAAGATCAACTCAAAAGAAGTAGTAGCCCTCCTATTCACTATGATAATGAAGATGAGAGGGAAATCAGAGAAATATTACCTTTCACAATAACCACAAATAATATAAATATCTTGGCATAACACTAACCAAGGAAGTGAAAGACCTATTTGACAAAAAATTTTTTAAGTATTTGAAGAAAGAAATTGAAGAAGATAACCGAAAAGGGAAACATCTCCATGCTTTTGGATAGGAAGGATCAATTGTAAAATTGTAAACATTGCAATTCTATCAAAAGTAATTGATAGATTCAATGAAATCTCCTTCAAAATCCCAACACAATTCTTCACAGACCTTGATTGAAAGAACAATTATGAACTTCATATCGAAACTGTAAAGCAAAGGACATAGTCATTAAGACAAAAAGACAGCCTACTGAGTGGGAAAAGATCTTCACCAACCCCACATCAGACAAAGGATTAATCACCAAAATATATAAAGAACTCAAGAAATCGGACGTTAAAATTTCAAATAACCCAATTAAAAATGGATTACTGAAATAAACAAAGAATTCTCAACAGAAGAATTTCAAATGGTCAAAAGATACATAAGGAAATGTTCAACTTCCTTAGCTATCAAGGAAATGCAAATCAAAACATCTTATACCTATCAGAATGGCTAAAATCAAAAACACTAATGACATCTTATGCTGGGAAGGATGTGGAGTAATGATAACACTCATTCATTGCTGGGGGGAATGCAAACTTGTACAACCACTTTGGAAAGCAGTATGGTGGTTTCTCAGAAAATTGGGAATCAACCTACCTGACAATCCAGTAATATCACTTGGGAATTTACCCAAGAGATGCCCAATCATACTACAAAAGCATTTTTTCAACTATGGTCATATCAGTATTATTTGTAATAGCCAGGACATGAAAACAACCTAGATTCCCCTCAACTAAAGAATGGATAAAGAAAATGTTTTTTACACATTTACACATTAGAGTATTGCTCAACTGTAAAAATAATGACATCTTGAATTTTGCATTCAAATGGATGGAATTAGAAAACATTATCCTGAGTGACATAACCCAGACCCAAAATATTGAATATGTTGTGTACTCATCCATAAGTGTATACAAGCTATAAACAAAGGACACTGAACTTATAGTTTGTGATATTAGAGAAGCTAAGTAATAAGGTGAAATCAAACAAAACATATATACATAAACCCACCTGGAAATTAGAAACACATGAGATCACCTGACAAAATTGGAACCATGGGGGCAGGGGGTAAGAGGAAGTGGATAAGGGGAAGAGGAGAGGGAGAAAAAGAGGGTTGAGAAGAACTTGTGGGAATGGGATATTTGAGATGCAGACATGACAAATAAGCAAGCAAGGAAAGAGATATCTTGATTGAGGGAGCCATTATGGGATTAGCAAGAAATCTGGCTCCAGAAAATTTCTCAGGAATCAAAAAGGATGACCCCAGCTAAGACCCTAAGCAACAGAGGAGAGTGTGCCTGAACTGGCCTTGCCCTGTAATCAGACTAATGATTATCTTAAAATCACTATAGATTCTTCATCCAACAACAGATGGATACAGAGACAGAGACCCATATCAGAGCACGTGACTGAGCTCCCAAGATCCAGTTGAAGAGTAGAAGGAATGAGAATATGAACAAAGCAGTCAATACCATAGAGGGTTTATCTACTGAAACAGTTTACCTGAGTTAATGGGAATTCACCAACTCCAGTTGGACTGGGAAGAAACAAGCATAGGACCAAACTAGTCTTTCTGAATGTGGCTGACAGTTGCATGGCTGGAACAGACTTAGGGGCCACTGGCAGTGTCCCTGGGATTTATCTCTACTGCATGTGCTGTTTTTTTGTATCCTAATTTCTTTGGATGTATACCTTGCTTAGCTTAGATGAGGTAGTGAGGGCCTTGGACTTTTCACAAAGCAAAGTGCCTTACCCTCTCTTAGGATTAGAAAGGGATGGGGTGTGAGGATGTGTGGAGGAAATGGGAGGAGAGAAGTGAGAGGGAATTTAGATTGTTTTTTTTTTTAAAAAAATAATCTAATAAACAAAAGTAAAAAAATAATTTGAAGAAAAAAACTGAGTCCCATAGTATTAGCAAAAAAGTTACTAAAAGTTTCAGTGTTACTGTAGTCTGCCATTACATATCTTTCAGGTTTATTGAATTATTACTTACCTGTTAAGAGATCCCATAAATTGTTTTAGGTGTAATAACCTTTATTTTCCAGCAGGTGTCATGGTTGTGACTAACAGCTATGAAAGCAATGGTGACAGAAATGGAATGATCCTGAATCACTTTGGTTTTTTGCCTTGGTACTGGTTAAATACTGAGAAATATGCTTTGATTGACAAATTAAAAACAAATAAATTACATACATGGAGCAAGAAGTCGAGAATTCACTGGCAGGTAGCACAAACCAGAAGCTGCTCAATGCCGTGCCAGCACGACAACTGTAGTTCCTCTGAGCGATGGACGTTGCGATTAACACACTAAACAACTTCAGGTTCTGCAGACAAGCCTTTATTCCACTTTCTCACACAGTATATATAGCCCTCAGCAGAAGAGGCCAAGCCAGCAAAAACAAGAAGCTCATCACCATAGGGGTAAACATCTTTAGAAACATTGCTGAAAACAACAGATTGTTTTGTTCTTGTTTTTTCTCTTGTTTTCAGAACAACCAACCACAATACTAAAAAACAGATCAAGTGGGGGTATGAAGGCCTGTCCTCTAAGGACCCAACACACAAATTGCCACATGTCAAGGAATGCAACAGTGGGGAAGGGGATGTTCTGGAGCTTGGGAAATTTCCAAGTGGCTGCATGCAGTTAGCACTACTGTGGCAGGGGGTTTACATTAACTGCTTATGTAAAAGCAAGCCAAGAGAGCAAGGTTGGGGAACTTTCTGGACTGTGGACCAGTTAGGCCTTTAGGTTGGCCACCCAATCAGTGGGGATTCCTAATCCACATGAGGCACCAGATGAAGAAGGACACTTAAAAGAAATTCCACATTAGCCCAGAATTGAGTAAAATAGTGGGTTATTATTGTAGCGTGAAGCGGCGGGGCTGTGTTCCGCCACCCGGCAGCCGGCTAGCTTTACACCCGAAATAATTACACGGAAACTGTATTCTTTTAAAACACTGCCTGGCCCATAGTTTCAGCCTCTTATTGGTTAACTCTCACATCTTCCTTTAACCCATAATTAGTAATTTGGGTAGCACCTCGAGGTGGATCGCTTACCAGGAGAGATCTTAACCTGCGTCCATCTCGGAGAGGAGCAGCATGGAGACTCCTATGGAGACTGCCTGAAGCGTCTCCCCGACTCTACTTCCTTGTTCCCACAATTCTGTTCTGTCTACTCCACCTACCTAATTTTCTGTTCTCTTAAAGGGCCAAGGCAGTTTTCTTTATTAATAATGAAAGTAACACATAGACACTCCTCCATCATATTATTTAGGGGTAGACTCACAGATCACAATCCTTTTCTGGAATGGGGAATAGTAATCAAGTCCCTCCGCTGGAGAAGAGGCCAGATGCATGCTTTAAAACAGCATAAATAGTACAAGAGGCCACGACCAAGTGGGCAGGCATCTTAAAGGCTATTGACAGTAGGAATTTCTATAGAAATGAAACCCCAATAAATTGAACAAATTATTTCATAATACAGTTTCAATAGAAAATGTGTAAATAGCCAATAGGCAGCATCATAATGAATCATGAAAATGTTCAATAAAACCACTAGATTTTTCATGAGTCAATTAAATGTCACATATTTACTAATATATAGCATTACCTACTGGCACATATTCTATCATATACATTAATATATACATATATATCCACATATACACACACACATATATATATAATTTACAATATTTTATTCTCTAACATTTAAAGTACCAAATTATAAGCTTATTTTCAAAAAGGTTATCTTGTGAATAAGTATAATGCCATTTACATAAAATTATCAAATTGCTAGGTAAAACACACTCAAAAAAATGTGAGAATGAGTAGAAAAAATTCAGATAAAATATGATGGAATAACAATTTCTTCATTAAAATATATAACTGGCATAATACACAACAAAGAAAACACACAAATCTCTCTCTGTATATATATTCCTATATATATAATTCTTATTATATTAAATATATATCAAATTATATATTACAATTCTTCTCTGAATGGACAAGAAGTTATTACCTAGATGTTTTACACCACAGTCTATAATTTCATTAGTGACTCATAAGTCAAAGCAAGGGAAATTTCAGTTTTTGATTGCATGAAGTTCAAGGACAAAGCTAAGTGATAGTTTCTGGAAAATCAAGGGAAATAACCAGAATAATGCATGATATTACATTTTTATGTTTATGCAAATTGTAAGACTTATGTTTGTTATCTTAAATGGTAGTAAGCATTTAAACATAAATGTTGTATGTTATTTAATCATATAATTATTGTTTCAAATTTATTCAAATTTTAAATTCTTTTTAAAATAAGAAGTATGCAATGTTAAATATTGAAGGAGGAAAAGTCAGGGATACGCATGTATGATCTTCACATATATTCAGTTGAAGCCTGGTACTCCAGATAGCAGAAGATCAATAGCTAAAGGTCATATCACTAAACTATATCATATCCCAGCTTTCTGGGCAGAAGACAGCTACACATATCCTTTTTTTGAAGAAACAAGACTTTGTGCTTAACTTTCCCTTATGTCCTAAGGGCTTTCATAAATGCACAAGAACTTTGTAATTTATTTACGAAAAGTTTAGGTTAAAACACTTTACCTTTTTAGATGTAAAGATTGTGAAATGTAATCTTAAAAAAATATGAAAAGTTTAAATTAAATTAAGCTATCATTATTGGAAATATGCTAAAGAAGTAATAAGACAACTAAAATTAAAATGTAGGAAAATGACAGTGAAAATTCACAAAAAACAAGTTTTAAATACATATACATAACAACTAAAGTAAAGTTTGAAGAACTTTAAAAGCCTGAAAATAATTTCATTGATAATTTTTTCGTTTTTTACTGAAAATTTCTGCCTTCTCCCCACATCCCATTTACCTCACCCTCCCTCACCTGTCTGAAGAGCAGTAAGGGATCCCTGCCCTGTGGGAAGTCCAACATCCTCCCCCTCCATCCAGGTCTAGGAAGGTGAACATCCAAACAGACTAGGCCCGCCAAAAGCCAGTATATGTAGTAGGATCAAAATCCAGTGCCATTGTCCTTGGCTTCTCAGAAGCCCTCATTGTCAGACTTGTTCAAGGAGTCTGGTTTTATCCCCTGCTTTTTCAGTCCCAGTCCAGCTGGCCTTGGTGACCTCCGATTAGATTAGCCCCACCATCTTGGTGGGTAGGTGCACCCCTCGCCATCCTGACTTCCTTGCTGATGTTCCCCCTCCTTCTGCTCCTCATTTGGACCTTGGGAGCTCAGTCCGTTGCCCCAATGTGGGGCTCTGCCTCTATCTCCATCCATGAAGATGAAGGTTCAATGGTGATATGCAAGATATTCATCAATATGGCTATAGGATCTGGCCATTTCTGGCTCCCTCTCTGTAGCTGCCCAAGAAACTAGCTGGGGATATCTCCCTGGACACATGGGAACCCCTTTAGAGTCAAGTCTTTTACCAAACCCAAAACGGCTCCCTTAATTAAGATATATACTTCCCTGTTCCCATATCCACCATTTCTCCATCCCAATCATCCCATTCCCCCAAGCTCTTCCCTTCTTCCCCTTCACACTTTCTCTCCTCATCTCCCCTCACCCCCAACGCACTCCACTCCCAAGTTCCCAATTTTTGCCCGGCAATCTTGTCTACTTCCAATATCCAGGAGGATAACTATATGTTTTTCTGTGAGTTCACCTTCTTATTTAGCTTCTCTAGGATCATGAATTATAGGCTTGATATCCTTTATTTATGGCTAGAAAACAATTATGAGTGAGAACATCCCATGTTCATCTTTTTGGGTCTGGGTTACCTCAGTCAACATAGTGTTTACTATTTCCAACCATTTGCATGCAAAATTCAAAATGTCCTTGATTTTACCGCTGAGTAGTACTCTAATATGTATATATTCTATACTTTCTTCATCCATTCTTCCATTGAGAAGCATCTAGGTTGTTTCCAGGTTCTTGCTATTACAAATAATGCTGCTATGAACATAGTTGAACAAATGCTTTTGTAATATGATAGGGCATATTTTGGGTATATTCCCAAGAGTGGAATTGCTGGGTCCTGGGGTAGGTTGATGCCAAATTTCCGGAGAAACTGCCACACTGCTTTCCAAAGTGGTTGTACAAGTTTGCATTCCCACCAGCAATGGATGAGTGTTCCCCTTACCCCGCAACCTCTCCAGCAAAGGCTATCATTGGTGTTTTTTTTTTCTTTTTTCTTTTTTTATATTTTTCCTCATTTTTTTATTAAAAATTTCCATCTCCTCCCCATTCCCTCCCCTTCCCTCCACCCATACCCCCACTCTCTCCCTCTCCAGGCCAAAAAGCCATCAGGGTTCCCTACACTATGTTAAGACCAAGGTCCTCCCAACTCCCCCCAGGTCCAGGAAGGTGAGCATCCAAACTGACAAGGATCACACAGAGCCCGTCCATGCCTGAGCATCAAAGCCCATCACCATTGTCCTTGTCATTTTAGTCAACCTCCACCATCAGCCACATTCAAAGAGTCTTGTTTGATCGCATGTTCCATTAGTCCCATTCCAACTGGTCTTGGTGATATCCCGTTAGTTCTGTCCCATAATCTCAGTGGGTGAATGCACCCATCACGGTCCTGACTTTCTTGCTCATGTTCTCCCTCCTTCTGCTCCTCATCAGGACCTTGGGAGCTCAGTCTGGTGCTCCAATGTGGGCTCTGTCTCTATCTCCATCCATTGCCAGATGAAGGTTCTATGGTGATATGCAAGATATTCATCAGTATGGCTATAGGATCTGGCCATGTCTGACTCCCTCTCCTCAGCTGCCCAAAGAAGTAGCTGGGGCATCTCCCTGGATACCTGGGAACCCCTCTAGAGTAAAGTTTCTTGACAACCCTAAAATGGCTCCCTTAATTAAGATATATGCTTCCCTGCTTCCATATCCAGCCTTCCTATATCCCAACCATCCCATTCCCCAAAGCTCTCCCCAGCCTCTCCTTCACACATTTCTCTCCCCATCTCCCCTTGCCCCCATCCAACCCCGCCCCCAAATTCCCAATTTTGCCTGGCAATCTTGTCTACTTCCAATATCCAGGAGGGTAACTAAATGTTTTTCTTTGGGTTCACCTTCTTATTATCTTCAATATGATTATGAATTATAGGCTCGATGTCCTTTATTTATGGCTAGAAATCGATTTTGAGTGAGTATACCCCATGTTCATCTCTTTGGGTCTTGGTTACCTCACTCAGCATAGTGTTTTCTATTTCCATCCATTTGCATGCAAAATTCAAGATGTCATTTATTTTTTTGTCGCTGAGTGGTACTCTAATAGGTATATATTCCATAATTTTTTCATCCATTCTTCCACTGAAGGGCATCTAGGTTGTTTCCAGATTCTGGCTATTACAAATAATGCTGCTATGAACATAGTTGAACAAATGCTTTTGTAGTATGATTGGGCATTTCTTGTGTAAATTCCCAACAGTGGAATTGCTGGGTCCTGGGGTAGGTTGATCCCGAATTTCCTGAGAAACCGCCACACTGCTTTCCAAAGTGGTTGTACAAATTTGCATTCCCAACAGCAATGGATGAGTGTAACCTTTACCCCACAACCTCTCCAGCAAAGGCTATCATTGGTGTTTTTGATTTTAGCCAATATACAGGTGTAAGATGGTATCTCAAAGTTGTTTTTATTTGCATTTCCCTGATAACTAAGGAGGTTGAGCATGCCCTTCAGTGTCTTTTGACCATTTGAAATTCTTCTGTTGAGCATTATCTGTTCATTTCAGAGCCCCATTTTTAAATGGGTTAATTAACAATTTAAAGTCTAGTCTTTTGAGTTTCTTATATATTTTGGAGAACAGACCTTTGTCAGTTGTGGGGTTGGTGAAGATCTTTTCCCAGTCAGTAGGCTGCTTTTGTGTCATAGTGACAGTGTCCCTGGCTTTACAGAATCTGTTCAGCTTCAGGAGGTCCCATTTATTCAATGTTGCCCTTAATGTCTGTGCTGCTGGGGTTATATGTAGGAAGCGGTCTCCTGTGCCCATATGTTGTAGAGTACTTCCCACTTCCTCCTCTATCATGTTCAGTGTGTTCAGATTGATATTGAGGTCTTTAATCCATTTGGACTTGAGTTTTGTGCATAGTGATAGATATGGATCTACTTTCAGTATTCTACAGGTTGACATCAAGTTATAACAGCACCATTTGTTGAAAATGCCATCTTTCGTCCATTGTGTACTTTTGGCTCCTTTATAATAAATCAAGTGTTCATAGATTTGTAGGTTAAGATCTGGGTCTTCTATTCGATTCCATTGGTCGATTCTCTGTTTTTATGCCAATACCAAGCTGTTTTCAAAACTGTAGCTCTGTAATAGAGTTTGAAGTCAGGGATGGTAATGCCTCCAGAATTTCCTTTATTGTATAAGATTGTTTTGGCTATCCTGGGTTTCTTGTTTTTCCATATAAAGTTGATTATTTTCCTCTCAAGATTTGTGAAGAATTTTGATGGGACCTTGACGGGGATTGAATTGAATCTATAGATTGCTTTTGGGAGAATAGTCATTTTTACTATGCTAATCCTCCCAATCCAAGAGCAAGCAAGATCCTTCCATTTTCTGGTATCCTCTTCAATTTCTTTCTTCAATGACTTAAAGTTCTTGTCAAATAGGTCCCTCACTTCCATGATTAGAGTTATTCCAAGATATTTTATGCTATTTGTGGCTATCGTAAAAGGTAATGCTTCACTGATTTACCTCTCTGCTTCTTTATCTTTTGTGTATAGGAGGGCAACTGATTTTTTGGCCTTAATCTTGTATCCTGCCATGTTACTGAAGGAGCTTATCAGCTGGAGGAGTCTTTGGTGCAGTTTTTGCAGTTGCTTATGTACACTATCATATCATCTGCAAATAACAAAAGTTTAACTTCTTAGTTTCCAATTCAAATCCTCTTGATCCGCTTATGTTGTCTTATTGCTACTGCTAGAACTTCAAGCATTATATTGAAGAGATAGGGAGAGTGTGGACAGTCTTGTCATGTTCCTGAATTTACTGGGATGGCCTTGAGTTTCTTTCCATTTAATTTGATGCTAGCTATCTGCCTGCTGTAAATAGACTTTATTATATTTAGGAATGACCCTTGTATTCCTAATCTCTCTAAGACTTTTATCATAAAGGGGTGTTGAATTTTGTCAAATGCTTTTTCAGCATCTAATGAGATGATCATATGTTTTTTTCTTCAGTTTATTTATATGATGGATTACATTGATAGATTTTCGTATGTTGGACCAGCTCTGCATCTCTGGGATGAAGCCTACTTGATCGTAGTGGATAAATTTTCTAATGTGTTCTTGGATTTTGTTTGCCAGAATTTTATTGAGATTTTTTACATCAATGTTCATGAGTGAGATTGGCCTGTAATTCTCTTTTTGGTTGAGTTTTTGTGTGGTTTAGATATCAGAGTAACTGTAGCTTCATAAAAGGAATTTGGCAATGACTGTTCTGTTTCTATATTATGAAAAACCTTAAGAAATATAGGTATTAGGTCTTCTTGGAAGTTCTGGTAGAATTCTACATTGAAACCATCTGGTCCTGTGCTTTTTTTGGTAGGGAGGTTTCTGATAACAGTTTCTAATTCTTCACAACTAAGAGGACTATTTAGATTGTTCACCTGGTCCTAGTATAACTTTGGTATATGGTATTTATCTAAAAAAATGTCCATTTCTTTTACATTTTCCAATTTTGTGTCATACAGAGCTTTGTAGTAAGATCTAATTCTCTGAATTTCCTCTGGGTCTGTGGCTTTGTCCCCCTTTTCATTTCTGATCTTATTAATTTGCTTGTTCTCTTTCTGCCATTTGATAAGTTTGGATAGGGGTTTTTCCATCTTGTTGTTTTTCTCCAGGAACCAGCTTTTTGTTTCATTGGTTCTTTGGATTGTTTTCTGTGTTTCTATTTTGTTGATTTCAGCCCTCGTTTCATTATTTCTAGTTTTCTACTCCTTCTAGGTGCATCTACTTCTTTTTTCTAGAACTTTCAGGTATGCTGTTAAGTCTCCAATATGTGCTTTTCCTTTTTCTTTAAGTGGGCACTTAGTGCTATGAACTTTCCTCTTAGCACTGCTTTCATTGTGTCCCATAGGTTTGAGTATGTTGTGTCTTTATTTTCATTAAATTCAAAAAAAACTTTAATTTCTTTCTTTATTTCCTCCTTGACCCAGGTGTGGTTCAGGAGTTGACTGTTTCCATGAGTTTGTGGGCTTTCTAGGGTAGCATTGTTGTTGAATACTAATTTTAATCCATGGTGATCCGATAAGACACATGTGGTTACTAATATTTTTTGTAACTGTGGAAGTTTGCTTTGTTACCAAGTATGTGGTCAATTTTTGAAAAGGTTCCATGAGCCGCAGAGAAGAAGGTATATTCTTTCCTATTTGGGTGGAATGATCTATATATGTCTCTTAAGTCCATTTGGTTCTTTACCTCCATTAAGTCATTTAATTCTCTGTTAGGTTTCTGTCAGATTGACCTGTCCATTCGTGAGAGATGTGTGTTGAAGTCTCCTACTATTAGTGTGTGTGGTTTGATGGCTCCCTTGAGTTCTAGTAATGTTTCTTCTACATAAGTGGGTTCTTTTATATTAGGGGCATAGATATTAAGGATTGAGACTTCATTTTGATGGATTTTTCCTGTTATGTGTATAAAGTGTCCCTTTCCATCTCTTCTTATTGATTTTAGTTTGAAATCAACTTTGTTAGAAATTAGTATGGCCATACCCACTTGTTTCTTAGGTCCATTTGCTTGATAAACCTTTTTCCAACCCTTTACTCTGAGTAGATGTCTGTCTTTGTGTTTGAGGTGTGTTTCCTGTAAACAGCAGAATGTTGGATCCTGGTTTGTATCCAATCTCTTAGCCTGTGCCTTTTTATAGGTAAATTAAGTTATTCATATTAAGTGATATTAATGACCGGTGGTTGTTAACTCCAGTTATTATTTTTTGGTAATAGAGTTTGTGTGTTTCCCTTCTTTGAGTTTTGCTGGTGAAGGGTTGCTAGATATCTGAATTATTTTGGGCAATGTTGGATTCCTTGGTTTGTGATTTTCCTTCTATTGCTTTTTATAAGGCTGGATTTATGGCTATGTATTGTTCAAATCCTGGAATCTTTTATTTTCTTCATTGATAAAGAATGAAAGCTTGGCTGGGTATAGTAATCTGGACTTGCCTTCATGGTCTCTTTGTTTCTGCAGTACATTCTTGCTTTCATAGTTTCCATAGAGAAGTCAGGTGTAAATCTGATAGGTTTACCTTTATAAGTTACGTGAACTTTTTCCTTTGCAGCTTTTAATATTCTTTCTTTATTCTGTATGTTTTGTGTTTTGATTAGTATATGGTGAGGGGATATTTTTTGATCCAGTCTATTCAGTGTTCTGTATGTTTCTCGAACCTTCATAGGAATATCTTTCTTTAGATTGGGAAAGTTTTCTTGTATAATTTTGTTGAATATATTTTCTAGGCCATTGAGCTGTAATTTTTCTCCTTCTTCTATTCCTATTATTATTAGATTTGGTCTTTTTATTGTGTCCCAGATTTCCTGAATGTTTTGTGATGAGAATTTGTTGGATTTGCTGTTTTCTTTGTTCAGTGTGTTCGTTTTCTCTCTGGTGTTTTCAGAATCTGAGATTCTTTTTTCTATCTCTTGTCCTCTGTTGGTTATGCTTGTTTCTGTAGTCTCTGTTCATTTAACTAGATTTTCCATATCCAGCCAGCCCTCACTTTGTGTTTTCTTCATTGCCTCCATTTTAGTTTTCAAGTTTTGAACTGTTTCCCTTATGTGTTTGATTGTTTTTTCTTGGTTTCCTAGGGTATCTTTTACAGATTTACTCATTTCTTCAAACTTTTTGTTATTGTTCTCATCCATTTCTTTATGGGAGTTGTTCACATCCTGTTTAAGGGACTCTATCACTTTCATAATGTCAACATTTTTCTACTTCTTCTGGATTAGGGTGTTCAAGTCTAACTATTTTAAGTTCGCTGGGCTCTGGTGTTGTCATGTTGTTTTTCAGATTGTTGGAGGAATTCTTGCATTGGTGCCTGCCCATGTCTTCCTTCAAATGTTCTTGGATGCATCTTCTGGTACAAGATCATGGCCTCTTGCTGGCCAGGGACCTCGCAGACAAAAGGCCTATCTTGCTGCTGACAGGCTATTGAAACAAAGGAACTCCCTCCTGGTTGCACTCACTACCCTGTCCCAGCACCCAAGCAGGATGAGCTGGGGGATCTTGTGGCCCCGAAAAAGGGAGGATGAAGGGAGGAGGTGCCTGGGTGCATGATGCGATGGGATAGGAAGAGAGGGGCAGAGAAGCCCCTGCAGAATGACCAGGAAGTTTAGGGAGTTGAGAAATGTCTGTGCTCCATTTTCTGGGCTTCTGCTGCAGGTCAGGAACTTACTCACCCTTCTGATAGATCTTTTGCTACAGGATCAGAGCTTGTTGCTGGCCAGGGACCTCACAGACAAAAGGCTATAAAAATATTTGGAGAAAACTCACTATCTAATTAATAGCACACTTGAAAGCATAGAACAAAAGAACAAATACACTGAGGAGAAGTAGATGCCAGAAAATAATGAAACTTGGGAGCCAAATCAATAAAATAGAAAGAAAGAGAACAATACAAAGAATCAGTGAAACAAGGAGTTGTTTCAACTAACAAAAACAGGAGAGACAGAATACTCAAATTAGCAAAGTCACAAAGGAAAATGGGGACTTAACAATAAATACTGAGGTAATTCATAAAATCACTAAGTTATACTTCAAAAACATGTACTCCAAAAAATGAAAAGCATATAATACATTGACATTTTTCTTGTCAAGAAGAACATTCCAAAATTATATCAACAGCAGATAAACATTTAAATAGACATATACACCCTAGAAGCATAGAATTAGTCATTAAATGTCTCCCAAAGTAAAAAAGCCCAAGGCCAGATTATTTCTGCACAATATTATTTAAAGAAGGAACGAATACCAATACTTTCCAAATTTTTCCAGGTATTAGAAATAAAAGAACTATTGTTAAATTCCTTTTATGAGGATACAGTAACCCTGACACCCAAACCACACTCAGAAGTTAAAGAGAAATAGAGAATAATTTACCTTATGAACATTGATGAAAAATTCCCATAAAATTTGGCAAACCAAATCCATGAAAACATCAAAAACATCCCCACCATGATCAACTAGACTTCATCCTAGTGATGCATGGATAGTTCAAGATATGAAAATCTGTCAACATAATACATCACATTAAAAAAAGTAAAAGGAAAAACCACATGAACATCTCATTAGATGCTAAAAATAGCCTTTGACAAATCCAACTTCCCCATTATGATAAGCATCTTGAAGACATCAGAGATACAAGGAATATATATATATATATACCTATTAAAAGCAGTATATAGCAAGCAGACTGCCAGTATCAAATTAAATGTAGAATGTCAATTCAAGTCCAATAAAACCAGACTCTAGCCTACATTAGCCTGCCTGCGGCAAGGTAGGCCTTTGTCAGAGAGCTGCTTGGCCTGCAAGGGGACCTGACAGTCTGCCAGAGGATCCATCATTCTTTGGGGTGAGTGAGGAGCGAGTGCCCGAAGAGGGACCACCGACATTCCACAACTCCCCCCCCCCCCCCGCCACCCGCACACTTCCTGCTCTTCCTGCAGGGGTTATTCTCCCCGATACTGCCTCTCTCTTCCTGTCCCCTCCCAGCTTGCACCCAGAATCCCCCCCTCATCCTCCCGTCTTTGGGGCCACAAAATCCCACAGCTCAGCCTGTTTGGGCGCTGGGGACCTGGAATTGAGTACACCCAGGCCGGTGGGAGGTCCCCTCCTTCATTAGACTGCCTGCGGCAAGGTAGGCCCTTTGTCAGTGAGCTGTTTGGCCTGCAAGGAGACCTGACAGTCTGCCAGAGGATCCATCATTCATTGGTGTGAGTGAATTTAATTCATTGGGGTGAATTGAACTTCTAAAAGAAGACCCAAAGGGGATTATTCAGAGGAACAAATGGGCAGGCGCCAATGCAAGAATTCCTCCAACAATTTGAAAAACAACATGAAAGCACCAGAACCCAAGGAACTTGTAAGAGGAGGACTTGAACACACTAATCAAGAAGAAGTAGAAAAAATTGATTTTATGAAAGTAATAGAGTCCCTTAAACAGGAGGTGAAAAACTCCCTTAAGTAAATTGACGAGAAGAATAACAAAAAGTTTGAAGAATTGAGTAAATCCGTAAACGATATCCTAGGAAACCAAGAAAAAACAACCAAACAGATAATGGAAACAGTGCAAGACTTGAAAACTGAAATGGAGGCAAGGAAGAAAACACAACCCGAGGGCCAGCTGGATTTGGAAAATCTATGTAAAAGAACAGAAACTACAGAAACAAGCATAACCAACAGAATACAAGAGATAGAAGAAAGAATCTCAGATTCTGAAGATACGATAGAGAAAATAAATGCACTGATCAAAGAAAACAGCAAATCCAACAAATCCTCATCACAAAACATTCAGGAAATCTAGGACACAATAAAAAGACCAAACCTAAGAATAATAGGCGTAGAAGAAGGAGAAGAAATACAGATCAATGGTTCATAAAATATATTTAATAAAATTATAGAAGAAAACTTCCCAAACCTAAAAAAAGATATTCCTATTAAGGTTCAAGAAACTTACAGAACAACAAATAGACTGGATCAAAAAAAAAATCCCCTCGCCATATTATAATCAAAACACAAAACATACAGAATACAGAAAGAATATTAAGAGCTGCAAAGGAAAAAGGTCAAGTAACATATGAAGGTATACCTATCAGACTAACACCTGACTTCTCTATGGAAACCATGAAAGCCAGAAGGTCCTGGATAGATGTTTTGCAGAAACTAAGAGACCATGGATGCAAGCCCAGATTACTATACCCAGCCAAGCTTTCATTCACTATAAATGGAGAAAACAAAATATTCCAGGATAAAAACAAATTTAAACAATACATAGCCACAAATCCAGCCTTACAGAAAGCAATAGAAGGAAATTCACAAACAAAGGAGTCCAGCATTGCCCAAAATAACTCAGACATCTAGTGACCCTTCACCAGCACATTGCAAAGAAAGGAAACACAATCTCTACTACCAAATAAAAAATGACAACCGGAGTTAACATCCACTGGTCATTAATATCAATTAATATCAATGGATTCAATTCACCTATAAAAAGGCACAGGCCTAGAGATTGGATATGAAAACAGGATCCAACATTCTGTGTTTACAAGAAACACACCTCAACCACAAAGACAGACATCTATTCAGAGTAAAGGGTTGGGAAAAGGTTTATCAAGCAAATGGACCTAAGAAACAAGCCGGGCTGGCGATACTAATTTCTAACAAAGTTGATTTCAAACTAAAATCAATCAGAAGAGATGGAAAGGGACACTTTATACTCATTACAGGAAAAATCTATCAGAATGAAGTCTCAATCCTGAATATCTATGCCCCTAATACAAAAGCACCCACTTATATAAAAGAAACATTACTAGAACTCAAGACAGCCATCAAACCAAACACACTGATAGTGGGAGACTTCAACACTCCTCTTTCACCAATGGACAGGTCAATTCCACAGAAACCTAACAGAGAATTAAGAGACTTAATAGAGGTAATGAACCAAATGGACTTAACAGACATCTATAGAACATTCCACCCAAACAGGAAAGAATATACCTTCTTCTCTGCGGCTCATGGAACCTTTTCGAAAATTGTCCACATACTTGGTAACAAAGCAAACTTCCACAGTTACAAAAACATATTAGTAACCACCTGCATCTTATCGGATCACCATGGATTAAAATTAGAACTCAACAACAATGCTACCCCCAGAAAGCCTACAAACTCATGGAAACTGAACAGTCAACTACTGGACCACAGCTGGGTCAAGGAAGAAATAAAGAAATAATTTAAAGCCTTTCTTGAATTTAATGAAAATAAAGACACAACATACTCAAACTTATGGGACACTATAAAAGCAGTGCTAAGAGGAAAATTCATAGCACTAAGTGCCCACTTAAAAAAAACGGAGAAAGCACACATTGGAGACTTAACAGCACACCTGAAAGCTTTAGAAAAGAAAGAAGCAGACTCACCTAGGAGGAGTAGAAAACTGGAAATTATCAAACTGAGGGCAGAAATCAACAAAAGAGAAACAGAAAACAATCCAAAGAATCAATGAAACAAAAAGCTGGTTCTTAGAGAAAATCAACAAGATTGACAAACCCCTAGCCAAACTAATCAAACGACAGAGAGAGAACACACAAATTAATAAGATCAGAAATGAAAAAGGGGACATAACCACAGACACAGAGGAAATTCAAAGAATCATTAGATCTTACTACTAAAGCCTGTATGCCACAAAATTGGGAAATGTAAAAGAAATGGACACTTTTTTTAGATAAGTATCATGTACCAAAGTTCAACCAGGGCCAGGTAAATGCTCTAAATAATCCTGTTAGTCGCGAAGAATTGGAAACTGTTATCAGAAACCTCCCTACCAAAAAGAGCCCAGGACCTGATGGGTTCAATGCAGAATTCTACCAGAACTTCCAAGAAGACCTAATACCTATACTCCTTAAGGTAAAACAGAACAGTCATTGCCAAATTCCTTTTATGAAGCTACAATTACCCTGATACCTAAACCACACAAAGACTTAACCAAGAAAGAGAATTACACGCCAATCTCACTCATGAACATCAATGCAAAAATTCTCAATAAAATACTGGCAAACAGAATCCAAGAACACATTAGAAAAATTATCCACTATGATCAAGTAGGCTTCATCCCAGAGATGCAGGGCTGGTTCAACATACGAAAATCTATCAATGTAATCCATCATATAAATAAACTGAAGGATAAAAACCATATGATCATCTCATTAGATGCAGAAAAAGCATTTGACAAAATTCAGCACCTCTTTATGATAAAGGTCTTGGAGAGATTAGGGATACAGGGGTCATTCCTAAATATAATAAAGGCTATTTACAGCAAGCCGAAAGCTAACATCAAATTAAATGGAGAGAAACTCAAGGCCATCCCACTAAATTCAGGAACACAACAAGGCTGTCCACTCTCTCCTTATCTCTTCAATATAGTACTTGAAGTTCTAGCAATAGCAATAAGACAAAACAAGGGGATCAAGTGGATTCGAATTGGAAAGGAAGAAGTTAAACTTTCATTATTTGCAGATGATATGATAGTGTACATAAGCGACCCGAAAAACTCCACCAAAGAACTCCTACAGCTGATAAACTCCTTTAGTATCGTGGCAGGTTACAAGATCAACTCCAAAACATCAGTTGCCCTCCTATATACAAAGGATAAGGAAGCAGAGAAAGAAATCAGAGAAGCTTCACCTTTCACGATAGCCACAAATAGCATAAAATATCTTGGGGTAACTCTAAGCAAGGAAGTGAAAGAGCTATTTGACAAGAACTTTAAGTCTTTGAAGAAAGAAATTGAAGAGGCTACCAGAAAATGGAAGGATCTCCCTTGCTCTTGGATTGGGAGGATCAACATAGTAAAAATGGCAATACTACCAAAGGCAATCCATAGATTTAATGCAATCCCCTTAAAGATCCCATCAAAATTCTTCACAGATACTGAGAGGACAACAATCAACTTTATATGGAAGAACAAGAAACCCAGGATAGCCAAAACAATCTTATACAATATAGGAACATCTGGAGGCATTACCATCCGTGACTTCAAACTCTATTACAGAGCTACAGTTTTGAAAACAGCTTGGTATTGGCATAAAAACAGAGAAGTCCACCAATGGAATCGAATAGAAGACCCAGATCTTAACCCACAAACCTATGAACACCTGATTTTTGATAAAGGAGCTAAAAGCACACAATGGATAAAAGAAAGCATCTTCAATAAATGGTGCTGGCATAACTGGATGTCAACCTGTAGAAGTATGAAAGTAGATCCGTGTCTATCACCATGCACAAAACTCAAGTCCAAATGGATTAAAGACCTCAATATCAATCTGAACACACTGAACCTGTTAGAGGAGAAAGTGGGAAGTACTCTACAACATTTGGGCACAGGAGTCTGCTTCCTACGTATAGCCCCAGCAGCACAGACATTAAGGGCAACATTGAATAAATGGGACCTCCTGAAGCTGAGCAGCTTCTGTAAAGCAAAGGACACTGTCACTAAGACAAAAAGGCAGCCTACTGACTGGGAAAAGATCTTTACCAACCCCGCAACAGACAAAGGTCTGATCTCCAAAATATATAAGGAACTCAAAAGACTAGACTTTAAAATGCTAATGAACCCAATTAAAAAATGGGGCACTGAACTGAACAGAGAATTCTCAACAGAAGAATTTCAAATGGCCAAAAGACACTTAAGGGCATGCTCAACCTCCTTAGTTATCAGGGAAATGCAAATAAAAACAACTTTGAGATACCATCTTACACCTGTAGATTGGCTAAAATCAAAAACACCAATGATAGCCTTTGCTGGAGAGGTTGTGGGGTAAAGGTTACACTCATCCATTGCTGTTGGGAATGCAAATTTGTACAACCACTTTGGAAAGCAGTGTGGCGGTTTCTCAGGAAATTCGGGATCAACCTACCCCAGGACCCAGCAATTCCACTGTTGGGAATTTACACAAGAAATGCCCAATCATACTACAAAAGCATCTGTTCAACTATGTTTATAGCAGCATTATTTGTAATAGCCAGAACCTGGAAACAACCTAGATGCCCTTCAGTGGAAGAATGGATGAAGAAAGTGTGAAATATATACATATTTGAGTACTACTCGGCAGTAAAAAACAATGACATCTTTAATTTTGCATGCAAATGGAGGGAAATAGGAAACACCATCCTGAGTGAGGTAACCCAGGCCCAAAAAGATGAACATGGGATGTACTCACTCATAATTGGGTTCTAGCCATAAATAAAGGACATCGAGCCAATAATTCGTAAAAATCCTAGAGAAGCTATATAAGAAGGTGAACCCAAAGAAAAACATATAGTTATCCTCCTGGATACTGGAAGTAGACAAGATTGCCGGACAAAAAATGGGAACATAGGGGTGGGGTTGGATGGGGGCAGGGGGATGGGGCGAGAAAAGTGTGAAGTGGAGGATGGGAAGAGCTTGGGGGAATGGGATGGTTGGGATATAGGAAGGGTGGATATGGGAACAAGGAATTATATATCTTACTTAAGGGAGCCATTCTAGGGTTGGCAGAGACTTGACTCTAGAGGGGTTCCCAGGTGTCCAGAGGACGCCCCCAGCTAGGTCTTTGGGCAGCTGAGGAGAGGGTGCCAGAAATGTCCTGATCCTATTGCCATACTCTTGAATATCTTGCATATCACCATAGAACCTTCACCTGGCATTGGATGGAGAAAATGACAGAGCCCCATATAGGAGTACCGGACTGAGCTCCCAAGGTCCCGATGAGGAGCAAAAGGAGGGAGATCATGAGCAAGGATGTCAGGACCGTGAGGAGTGCGTTTACCATTGAGACGGTGGGACAGATCTAACGGGAGACCACCAAGTCCAGTTGGAATGGAACTGATGGAACAAGGGACCAAACCGGTCTCTCTGAATGTGGCTGACGGTGGAGGAGGACTGAGAAACCAAGGACAATGGCAATGAATGTGAACTCTATAGCATGGACGGGCTCACTGTGAGCCTTAACCTTCACCTGGCGATGGATGGAGATAGAGACAGAGCCCCACATTGGAGCACCGGACTGAGCTCCCAAAGTTCTGATGAGGAGCAGAAGGAGAGAGATCATGAGAAAGAAAGTCAGAACCATGAGGGATGCGTTCACCCACTGAGACGGCAGGACAGAACTAATTGGAGACCACCAAGGCCACTTGGAATGGGACTGATGGAACATGCGACCAAATGGGACTCTCTGAAAGTGGCTGATGGTGGAGGCTGTCTGAGGAGCCAAGGACAATGGCGATGGGCTTGGTCTCTAAGACATGGACGGGCTCTGTGTGAGCCTTGTCAGTTTGGTTGCTCACCTTCCTGGACCTGGAGGGAGTTAGGAGGACCTTGGACTCAACATAGTGTAGAGAACCCTGATGGCTCTTTGGCCTGGAGAGGGAGGGAGTGGGGGTATGGGTGGAGGGGAGGGGAGGGAAGGGGAGGAGGAGGGGAGGAGATGGCAATTTTTAATAAAAAATAAACTGGGAAAAAAATAAAATAAAAAAAAAACCATACTCTATTTGATATTGTATTTGAACTTCTAGACAGAACAATAAGACAACCAAAGGAGATCGAGAAGATAAAATTTCGAAAGGAAGAAGTCAAACTTTTGATATTTGATGATATTAATCTACATAAGTGACTCACAAAATTCTACCAGATAACTCCTATAACTAATAAACTCATTCAATGATATGGCTGAATACAAGATACCTTTAAAACTCAGAAGCCCTCCTATATAGGTAGAATAAAAGGACTGAAAAAGACATCAGGGAAACAACACTTTTTGTAATAGCCACAAATAATATAAGATATCTAAATCTAACCAAACAGGTAAATGACCTATAACTCTAATAAATAAGTAAAAGACTTGTTGAAGAAAGAAATCGGATAGTTTATCAGAAGATGGAAAGATCTTGCATGCTCATGAGTTAATAGGATTAATATTAAAAGATGGTAACCTTACCAGAACCAATCCCCATGAAAATTGCAATGCAATGCTTCACATACCATGAAAGAACAATATTCAGCTACATATGAAAATGTTAAAAACACAAAATAGCTAAAACAATCCAGTATAATAAAGGAAATTCCAGAGGTAACATCATCCTTGATTTCAAGCTTTACCATAGAGATATAGTAATAAAAAAGCATGATATTGGCACAAAAATAGACAAGTGTATTAATGGAATTGAATCAAAATCCTGATGTAAAACCACACAACTATAAACTTTGTAATTTTGACAATAAAGCAAAAATTATGCAGTGAATAAAAGAAAGCATGTTCAACAACATTTATGCTGGCATAAATGGATATTTGCATGTAGAAGAATACAAAAGATTCATATCTATCACCTTGCACAAAAATGATGTCCAAGTGTATCAAAGGCTTTAACAAAAATTCAGTTACACTGATTCTAATAGAAGAGAAAGAAGTAAGATGCAACATTGAACACAATGGCACAGGATATAACTTCCTGAATAAGTAGAACAGACACTGAGATGGACAGCAAATGGGACCCCTTATAACCAAAAGGCTTCTGTAAGGCAAAAGACACTCTCAATAAGAAAAATGGTAGCCAGGAAAATGGAAAAATATTTTTACAAATCCCACACCTGACCTTGGCCTGAACTCAAGAAAATAGACATCAAAATACTAATAATCCAATTAAAAATTGGGTACAATTCTAAACATCAAATACTCAATGGAGGTATTTCAAGTGGCCTTGTTAAACTTAAAGAATTGTTCAACATCCTTAAGTATCAGGAAAACAAAAATCAAAAGGAGCCTGATATATCATCTTATACCTTCCAGAATGACAAAGATTAAAAAACAATAATCACAACTTATATTGAAGGAGATGTGAAGTAAGGGGAACAAACACTCTTCCACTTGTTGGTGGAAGTGACAACTTGTACAGTCATTCTAAAAACCAGTTTGAAGGTTTCCCAGATATTTGGGAATCAATCTACCTCATGACCCAGTGGCATCACTCTTGGGCTTGTATGCAAGCATACCATAAGAAGACTTGCTCAATTATGTTCAGAAAATAGCCACAACCTGGAAACAACTTAGATTCCTATCAAATGAATATTGGATAAAAATAATGTGGTACATTTATCCAATGGAATGTTACTCAGCTGTAAAAAAATGATATAAAAATTGCAGTTAATTAGTTAGAAATAGATAAAAATCATCCAGACTTAGGTAGCCAGACCCAGAAAGACAAAACATGATATGTATTCACTCATAAGTGAATTTTAGCAGTAAGTATAGGATAACCAACCTATAATCCATAGCCCTAGATAACCTTAGTAACAAGGAGGTCCTTAAATAGTAGCCCATGGATTTCCCTGAGAAGGAGAAATAGAAGAGAACTTCTGAGAACATTCGCATTGGGATTGTGGGGGTGGGATGGAAACATGAACAAACATGTTGATTGAGTTGGGGGCACGACAGAAAGGGAGGGTAATGAAAGAGATGTATTATCAGGGGACATTTTGTTATTAGGAAGAAGCTTGGTGCTGGGCAATCTCCCTGGAATCTACAAGTATAACCCCAGCTAAGACTCCAAGTAGGGTGCCTGAACTGACCATTTACTGTAATCACATTGGTGACTGACTACCCTAATTGCCATCATTGAACTTCATTCAATAACAGATGGAAATGAATACAGAGATCCACAGTCAAGTACTAAGCTAAACTCTGGGAATCCTGTTGAAGAGAAAGAGGAACAATTTTATTAACCAGCATAGGGGGTTCAAGTTCATCACAAGCTAACTGATAGAAACCACTATCCTGGGCTCTTTAGAACTCATAGACTCTGGGAGGATGGAGCTCATAGACTATGTTATGGGAAGTCTTTCTTCTATGTGTTGCTTTTATTGGTTAATGAATAAATCTGTTTTTGCCAGAAGCTTAGCAGAAATATAACTATGTGGGAACACTAAACTCAATGCTGGGAGAAAGAAGGCAGAGTCAGAGAGAAGCCATGGAACCAACAGAGAAGAGAGATACAAGTTGCAAGCCACAGCCAGAACCTTGCAGGTAGGCCACAAGCCTCATGGTAAAACATAAAAAATAGCTAGGTTAATATTAGATATAAGAGTTAGCTAGAAATAAGCTTAAGATACTGGCCAAAAATATTTCAATTAATACACATTTCTGTGCTATTATTTTGAGAGTCTGTGTGGCCAGGAAATGAACAACTGACTACCATCAACATGTCTCTAATATTGGAGCAGGCTTTGGGGAATCTATTCCCCATACTGGGTTGCTTTGCCCAGTCTCAAAACAAAGGGAGGAGGTTAAAAATACCTCAACTTGATATGTCATGCTTTGTTGATACTTTTGGGAGGTCTGCCCCTTTCTAAAAAACAACAGAAGAGTAGTTTAAGCAGGCAGGGAAGAAGGGATATATGGTGACAGGACAGGAGGATAGGAGGGAGTAGAAATTTCAGTCAGTATGTAAAATAAATAAAAAAATTAAATAACAAAAATAAATGTGTCATGTATATAATAAAAATTACATATGTAAAACATATAGTCTTATTTAAGTCCATATAAAGATAAAGTATATCTTTTAATATTTCTCTTTTTATCTTTGTGGCTTTGAGACCATTTCTAGTGTTGCATCTTTCCTTTATGAGAAGGTTCTCTATCTTGTATAAGTCTTCTTTCTGTAATTTTAAGATTACAGCATATACTTAATATTTGATTTCAAAATGTAATTAAAATATTTGTTGCATAAGAAGAAATTAAATCTCATTATAACCTTTCTTATCACTTTCATCAACATTTCTACAATATATTCATCATACTATTAGTGTATTTTAACTTCATTTGGGTTAGAAATATAACTCAGTTGCTAGATCACTCACTAGCATACATGAGACTTTGACTTTAATCGTAACACTTTTAAAATGTAATAACAAGGTTAAATTAAAATAATTTCATTAATGTTTTAGCTAACAATGGAAGCAAAATTATATTGGTGAAGAAGGTTTCTTTTGTTTTATAATTTATAGTCCATCATAAAAAGTAGGTGGTAGAAAGAACCACTGTAGGAAGCAAAAATTAAAGCAGAAAACACAAAAGAACATTGATTGCTTGTTTGCTACTCCTGACTGGCTTAGGCTGGTTTCTCATACAAACTACTACCAACCTTAGCACCCTCAGTGGGTCAAACCAATCACATTAATAATTTACATTATAATTAATAATTAATAATTATATTCCCCACAGAATTACCTAGAGGCAGTTTGCTAGAGTTAGTTCTTTTATTGAGATTCTCTCTTCCAAGAAGACTCAAAATGTGCCAAGTTGACAGAAAAGTAACCAAAACAATTTCATTCTTTGTTTTTTTAATAGTGTTATTTTTAGTATACAGAAAAATATTTCATGGCTATCTGAGGACAGGCAGAAACACAGTGTATTTTAGGAGAGTCTAGAGTACATTATGTGATTCTCTTGAAGAAGAAAACAAAAAATATAATGAAATAAACAAAAATCATTACACTATGTATGTACAGAAAACTGGAGAATGAGAGACTACAAACAATAAAAAAAACATTCTGAACATGTAGACTTCAGCACTGACAACGAAAAAAGGAATAGGTTTCATCAGTATGTTAATAAAATTTTTATGACAACTGTAATATACAAGAGTTCAGAGCCAAACAATGAAAAATATATAGAAGGAAGCTGAATTCTATACTTAGGATCTACCAATAAAAAGTTTATTAAATTTATATGTGATTGAGGTTCATAAGCAAAATTTCTTCCAACACTGAAAGGATGCAAATACTAATTCAATCTCAGAATGGATAATATACACATCTGTTTTGCTGAAACACAACAAAATTGGTAGGTAGTCTTAATTATTTGACTTCTATAGAATGCTCTAGAAAAGTCATTTTCTAGATTAGTTAAATTAATGTATGATTTTTTTAAGCTTTATTTTTAATTCTGTGGAAAAAATACAAGCTCAACTTTGCTATGTTTAAGGATTTTAAAACAATTTTGATGCATTAAATTAGTAACTGTTTTGTAGTAGTGAATTGTTTGACTATATAGTCCTCCATACTATCCATGTAAAATATATGATGCAATCAGTGTAACTGCTTTCTAAAGTAATAGTTTTGAAAGTTATTGACATTTGGACAGTTGTCATAAATTGTGAATATTTATTTGCACTCCTTGATCAAATATTTTTCAAAATGTTATCATGTAACATTCTTTTCCTACCCAAAAGAAGGTCAAAGAAATTATAGATAAATGTGCAATTATTGATACATAACACCTTAATAATTTTAATACTATAATTAAAAGATATCAGTTACACACCTCAGACTATTTTTCTCATAGTTCAGGGGCACCCTGGAACAAAGATTGCTTCAATACTTGGGGGAGCTGGGAGAGTATCACCCAAACCACACTCTCCCCAATCCTGTCTATTCACCTGTGAGCTTCTTGGGACCCTGAAACACAGCTTGCTACAAAACTGAGGGATCTACAAGACAGTCACAGCAAGGACTGGACCAAGATGCCAAGACACTGCCAGCCTCATTTGGAGGGAGATGGATAGATGCCAATGCAAGAATTCCTCCAACAGCCTAAAAGCAACATGGTAACACCAGAACCCAGTGAAAGACTTGATCATCCTCACCCAGAAGAAGTAGAAAAAAAATGACTTTATATGTGTAACTTTATGAACATGATGGAGACATTTAAAGAGGAAATAAAAAAATTCACTTAAAGTAATGGAAGAGAGGATAAACAAAAACTTGGAGGGAATTAAAAATCCCTCAAAGAAACCCAAGAAACCCAAGAAAAAGTAATCAAACAGATGAAGGAAGCAGTTCAAGACTTGAAAACTGTAATAGATGTAATAAAGAAAACATAAACCAAGGGAATTCTGGATATGAAAATCTGGGTAATGAACAGGAACTACAGAGACAATTAAAACCAACAGAATACAAGAGATAGAAGAAAGAATCTCAGACACTGAAGATACTATAGAGGAAATAGACTCTTTTTATTTCTATTGGTCAAAGAAAAAATTAAATTCAACAAATTCTTAACACAAAACATTCAGGAAATCTGAAACACCATGAAAAGACTGAGCCTAAAAATTAGAAGGGTAGAAGAAGGAGAAGAATGCCAGCTATATGACAAAGAAAATATATTCAATAAAATTATAAAAGAAAACTTTCCAAACATAAAAAGTATATCCCCATGAAGGTACAAGAAGCTTACAGAACTCCAAATAGATTGGATCAAAAAACATCCTCTTTCCACATAATAATCAAAACACAAAGCATACAGAGTAAAGGAATAATATTAAGAGCTGCAAAAGAAAAAGGTCAAGTAACATATAAATGGAAACCTCTCAGAATTACACCTGACTTCTCAATAGAGACCATGAAAGCCAGATGGTCCAGGATAGATGTACTACAGACTCTAAGAGACCATGGATGCAAGCCTAGATTACCATACCCAGCAAAACTTTTATTCAACATCAATGGGGAAAATGTGATATTCCATGACAAAAAAAAAATAGATTTAAAAATATGTATCTACAAACCCAGCCTTACAGAAAGCACTAGAAGGAAAACATTAACCCATAGAAGCTAACAATACCAACAATAACAAAGACCTCTGATAAGCCCCCCACCACCATAACCCAAAGAAGGGAAACACAAACACTACTACCAAAAAATAACTATAGTTAAAAACCACTGGTCATTAATATCACTTAATATCAATGGACTCAGTTTACCTTTATAAAGACACAGGCTAACAGAATGGATACCAAAACAGGATCCAGCATTCTACTGTTTACAAGAAGCACACCTCAAACTCAAAGACAGGCACTACCTCAGAGTAAAGGGTTGGGAGAAGGTTTTCCAATCAAATGGACCAAGGAAATAAGGGCTGTAGCTTTCCTATATCTAACAAAATTTATTTCAAACTTAAATCATCAGAAGAGATGGTGAAGGACATTTTATACTCAAGACAGGAACAATTCATCAAGATAAAATCTCAATCCTGAATATCTATGCCCCTAATAAAAAAGCACCCAAATGTGTAAAATAAACATTTCTAAAACTTAAATCACACATCAAACACCAAACACTAATAGTAGATTTCAACTCTCTTCTTTTGCAAATGGACAAGTAAACAAAACAGAAACTTAACAGAGAAATAAGAGAACTAACAGATGTAATGAATCAAGTGGACACAATAGACATCTATAGAATATTCCACCCAAACAAAACAGAATATACCTTCCTTTAAACACTTCATGGCACCTTCTCAAAACTTGATCACATACTCGGTAATAAAGCAAACCTCCCCATATATGAAAATTTTGATTAATTCCCTTGTCTTACTGGATCAACATGGGGTAATGTTAGAATTCAGCAACAATACTACTCCGAGAAATCCTACAACTACAAACTCATGAAAACTGAACACTCAACTACTGAACCAACCCTGGGTCAAGAAAAAAAATAAAGAAAGAAATTAAAGTCATCCTTGAATTCAACAAGAAACACAATATATCCAAAACTATGGGACACCATGAAAGCAGTGCTAAGAGGAAAGTTCATAGCACTAAGTGTCCACATAAAGAAAATGGAGAAAGCTCACATTAGCGACTTAACAGCACACCTGTAAGCTCTAGGAATAAAAGAAGCAGACTCACACAGAAGGAGTAGAAGACAGGAAATTATCATATTGAGGGATGAAATCAACAAATAGAAACACAGAAAACAATACAAAGAGTCAATGAAACAAATAGCTGGTTCTTGGAGAAAATCAACAAGATTGAAAAATCCTTATCCAAACTAATCAAAAGGCAGAGAGAACACCCAAATTAACAAAATCAGAAGTGAAAGGGGGACATAACAACAGATACTGAGGAAATTCAGAGAATCATTAGGTCTTACAAAAAAACCCCCACAAAATTGTACTCCACAAAATTGGAAAATGCAAAAGAAATGGACAAATTTTGAGATAGATACCACATACCAAAATTAAATCAAGACCAGGTAAGCAATATAAACACACTTATAAGCCAGGAGGAAATAGAAGGTGTCATCAAAACCTCTCAAACAAACAAACAAACAAAAAAAGACCAGGGCCAGATGATTTTGGTGCAGAACTCTACCAGAACTTTCAAGAAGTGCTAAGAAAACGGTATTCCATATAATAGAAACATAACAATCATTGCCAAACCCTTTATGAGGCTACAGTTACCTTGATACCAAAAATGCACAAAAACCCAACCAAGAAAGAGAATTACAGAACAATCTAACTCATGAACATGGATGCAAAAATTCTCAATAAGATACTGGTAAATTGAATCCAAGAACACATCAAAAAAATCATCCATAATGATCAAGTAGGTTTTATCCCAGAGATGCAGGCTTGGTTCAACATGCAAAAATTTATCAATGTAATCCATCTTATAAATAAACTGAAAAAATAGACAGACAATCATTTCATTAGATGCTGAAAAAGAATTTGAAAATTCAATACCCCTTCACGATAAAGGTCTTGGAGACATTATGGATACAAGGATCATATCTAAATATAAGAAAAGCAATATACAGCAAGCTGACAACTAACATCAAATTAAATGGAGAGAACCACAAAGTGATTCCACTAAAGTCAGGAATAAGACAAGTCTGTTCCCTCTCTCCATATCTCTTCAACATAGTTCTTGAAGTTTTAGCAATAGCAATAAGATAACACAAGGATATCAAGGTTATTCAAATTAAAAAGGAAGAAGTCAAACTTTCCTTACATGCAGATGATATGATAACATACAAAAACTCTACCAGAGAACTCTTAGAGCAGATAAATAGTTTAATGATGTGGCAGGTTACAAGATTAATTCCAAAAAAATCAGTAATCCTTCTATACACAAAAGATAAAGAAGATAAGAGGGAAATCAGGAAACATCACCTTTCACAATAGCCATAAATAACAGAAAACATCTTTGGGAAACAATAACCAAGGATGTGAAAGACCTATTTGATAAGAACTTTAAGTATTTGAAGAAAGAAATTGAAGAAGATACCAGAAAATGGAAATATCTCGCATGCTCTTGGATAGGAAGAATCAACATAGTAAAAATGGCAATCCTACCAAAATCAATATATAGATTCAATGCAATCCCCATCAAAATCCTAACACAATTCTTCACAAACATTGAAAAAACAACAATCAACTTCTTGTGGCAAAACAAAAAAAAAATCCAGGATAGCCTAAACAGTCTATACAATAAAGTAAATTCTGCAGACCTTACCAACTCTGACATTAAGCTCTATTACAGTAATCAAAACAGCTTGGTATTGGCATAAAGAGAGACATTGAAAATGGATCAAATTGTAGACATGAATATTAATCCACACATCCATGAACACCTAATTTTTGAAGAAGTAACTAAAATTATACATCGGAAAAAAGAAAGCATCTTCAACAAATGGTGCTGGCATATCTGGATGTCAACCTGTAGAAGAATGAAAATAAATCCATATCTTATTGCTATCCACTAAACTCAAATCCAAATGTATTAAAGACCTCAATATAAATCAAAACACAATGAACATGATAGAAGAGAAATTTGTGAAGTAGTTTTCAATGCATAAGCACAGGAGACCACTTCCTAAATATAACCCCAGTAGCACAGACACTAAGAGCAACAATAAATGGGACCTCCCAAAACTGTAAAGCAAAGTACATAGTCATTAAGACAAAAAGGCAGCCTACTGAGTGGGAAAAGATCTTCACCAACCCCACATCAGACAAAGGACTAATCTCCAAAATACATAACGATCTCAAGAAATCATACATTTGTAGATGGAGCTGCGGAGCTGCATCCTGCCGCCCGGCTAGCTTTACCAAAAAAAATTACATGGAAACTGTATTCTTTTAAACACTGCCTGGTCCATTAGTTTCAGTCTCTTATTGGCTAATTAACCCATATTTAGTAATCTGTGTAGCACCATGAGGTGGTCGCTTACCAGGAGAGATCTTAACCTGTGTCCATCTCAGAGAGGATAGGCATGGCGACTTACTATGGCTACTGCCTGAAGTGTCTCCCCACTGCCTTCTACCCAGCATTCTGTTCTGTTTACTCCGCCTACCTAATTTTCTGTCCTATTGGGCCAAGCAGTTTCTTTATTAATTAACCAATGAAAGTACTCCATCATACATTAAAATTCTAAATAGCCCAATTAAAAATAGAGTACTGAACTAAACAGAGAATTCTGAACAAAAGAATTTCAAATAGACAAAAGATACTTAAGGGCATGTTCAATTTCCTTAGCTATCAAGGAAATACAAATCAAAGCAATTCTAAGATACTATCTTACATTGGTCAGGATGGCTGAGATCAAAAACACCAATGATAGCCTATGCTGGAGGGGATGTGGAGCAAGGGGAACACTCATTCATTGCTTGTGGGAATGCAAACTTGTACAACAATTTTTAAAATCAGTATTTTCTCAGAAAATTGGAAATCAACCTACTTCAGGACGCAGCAATACCACTCCTGGGTATATACCCAAATGATGCTCTATCATGCTACAGAAACATTTGTTCAACTATATTCACAGAAGCATTATTTGTAATAGTCATAACCTGGAAACAACCTAAATGCCCCTCAGCTGAAGAATGGATAAAGAAAGTGTGGCACATATGCACATTAGATTACTACTCAGTGGTTTAAAAAAATGACATTTTGAATTTTGCATGCATGGAATTAGAAACACTATCTTGAGTTAGGTAACCCAGACCCAAAATAATAAATATACTTTGTACTCACTCATAAGTTTACACTAGCCATAAACAAAGGAAAATGAGCCTATATTTTATGATCCTAGAGAAGCTAAGTAGTAAGGCGAACCCAAAGGAAAACATATATAGACCCACCTTGGAAATGGAAACAGACATGATTGCCTGACAAAATTGGGAGCATGGGGACAGGTGGTAGAAGGAATGGGAGAAGATAGGATTGAATAGAACTTGAAGGAATGGGATAGTCAAGTTAGAGGAAGGACAGATATACGAGCAATGAAATAAATATCTTGATTGAGGGAGTTATTATGAGGTTAGCAAGAAACCTGGCTCTAAAAACATTACCAGGAATCCACAAGGATGACCCAGGTAAGAACCTAAGCAATAGAGGAGAGCGTGCCTGAACTGGCCTTGTCCTGTAGTCAGACTGGTGATTATCTTAAATATCACCATAGGACCTTTGTTCAACAAAAGATGGAGTCAGAGACAGAGAACCACATCAGAGCTCCCAAGGTCCAGTTGAAGAGTAGAAGGGGTGAGAACATAAGCAAAGGAGTCAAAATCATGAGGGGTTCACCCACTGAGACAGTTTGCCTGAGTTAATGTTAGTTCACCAGTATTAACTGTACTGGGAGTGAATGAGGATGGGAAAAATCTAGTCCCTCTGGATGTGGTTGACATTTGAGGCAGACTGAGGGGTCACTGACAGTGGCAAGAGGATTTGTCTCTACTGCATGTACTGGCTTTTTGGGATCCTATTCTCTTTGGATGTGTACTTGCTCAACCTAAATAAAGTAGAGAGGGCCTTTGACTTTCCACAGGGCAGGGTACATTGCCCTCTCTTAGTATTGGAGTTGGGTGGAATAAGAGAGTCTGTGGAGGGAGTGGGAGAAGAGGAGCAAGTGGGAATTTGGATTGATATTTCTAAAGTAATTATATAATAATAATAATAATAACAATAACAATCACAAAAAATATCAGTTACAAAAGTCTCATAGTCAAATCCAGCATCATTATTTAATAATATTCTTTGAGAGATTATATGCATTCATTAGACCAGTTAATGTAGAATTGAGAAGCCATTGTAGTATTCCTTATATAATATCATTTGAAGGGACTTTTCCCTCAAAGGAGAGTATAATCATTTTAATTGGTAATAAAACTTTTTTTATATTTTGTGATCCATATACTCTTCACTCATTTAAATATTTTTAGATCCATTTCAAGATTAAAAAAACACAAAAAACATGTCCATGCTAGTGCTTCATAGGAATTATAGTACATGTAATCACAGACATTAGATACTGCATATAAGAAATATGAATATTTGTCATTATAAAATATAAAAATAAATGTACAGACAAAATATCATTGAAAATATTTAATTTCTGACATATGCAAATGTTTCATTGTGTCTATTCTATACTTTGACAAGGAGCTGTGGAATGGAAAACAATAGTTCTCAGGTCACACTCAAGGATTAACAAAATGGAAAGCATAGCAAGAAGCTAAAGAAGAGTTCTTATTAACATTTTAGAGAGAAATCTGAAGAATTCACCTTTTGCAGGGAGCCAATTTGCTGGCCACCATCACAAGATGCCTCCAAGCCCCTGCAGCGCCGAGTAAACAACTCCATATTAGGCAAGGCTCTAGACAGAACCTCCTGCAGGCACGACCCGTGTCTGCTCTCCCTATATAAGCGGCTGCCATTTAGTTCTCGGGGCCCCTCGCTTCCTGCTCTCCCTTTAACCAAGAGGCTCCAATAAAGCGTGATTTGAGAAGAATCCTCGACTGGTGGTTGTTATTCCCTGCTGGTCAGGGAGTTCACCACAACCTTTCAAAGTCTTTTCTAAAGTCTTTATATTATGTTTCTGTTCATGAAATTGTTGATTAAGATCTAGATATCTTAGAGAAAGGGCTTGGTAGTCATTCATTGGACTGTCCATTCACAAAGGTGATGTGTTCCTGCAAATTATTGCCTCCATTTAAGCTTCTAAATACCACAGTACATAATTACAGAGAAAACATAGATTAAAAGTGATGGTGTTGGATGATTTAATTATATATCTTGCTAAGCACATAAATGTTGAAGCTGCTAACATTTGTTAGGTTCAGAATTTCAAAAAGTGAATATTTTACATTGGACATATTAATTCAGCAACTATCTGGATAGGTTAATGTATAGTGATTAACTTTTTATTATGGGGGCCAGAATTTTCAATTATTTAGATGGAATTCAAGAGTTATTTTTTAAATAACACAGATATATGTATTATGTCTTGCCTTTTTCTTCTATAGAAAAATATTCAAGTGATTTATGTCTTCAAATATCATCTTATTAATATTTTTCTCATATTATACACAGAAATGAAATGAATTATTTTCTGCATAGTCTCAATATTAAATACAGATGAAATTTGGGAGACAGAGACATGTTAATGAAAAATAAATTACTGAAGTATTACTATATGATTTTACATGTCTACAAAATATAAACAAGGAAAGTGATTTCACAAACTAACATTAGCATTTGGTAAAATTCTTATAAAACAGAATAATTGAACTTTATTCTAAATTGAGATAAACAAATCACAATGTTATAATTTATAACACTAATAGTTTTAGATTCTACCTATGAATATGACCATGTAACGTTTGTCTTTATTTGTATAGTTTTCATTGCTTAATTAAGTATTCAGAGATTATAACAACCTTAAATATTATATCACTTTTAAGAACTGCCATTATCTTTGGCACATTTTAACTAAACTATATCACTTGTTTTACTCCTTCCACTTATTCCCAGTCCTTGCCATGCTCCCCTCCAAACTCTTCCACTTTCTACTCATTCTCAAATTGATAATCTCTTTTACTTTGACTATTATTGTTACATATATTACATATATACACACAAATATGAAACTATGATTTGTAGAGTTTATCTTCATTGTATTTTGTGTATATGCTTTCCAGACTAACTACTTTGTATTAGATGATTATTCTTCATCTTTCTTTAGTCATAAGTTTCCTGTTTTTCTATCTAGGCCCATTTCTCTGAGTGATTTCCTTCTTTCCGTATTTCCTTATTAGCATATCTACTGAGAATTGTCATTTCTCACTTATCTTTTATATAGCTATTTTAAGGAGACAAATTCCACAACTGACTTCCAATATTCTGGCTCCTGGGCTGAGACAGTTAGGTAGGTGTAGTACTGGGCATGAATTTTCTCCTATAATGCAAGTGTTAATTCCAGTTAGGCTAATTATAGGCTATCACAAACTTCTGAATGCCACCTACTGATACTTTATAGAAATCTCATCATACTAGAATTGTTATGTTTCACATATTTTACAGTTGTATAAGACTATTAATTGGATTTTTCCTACAGCAGCTTGTTAATACTTTTTTTAATAAGAAAACTAGAGGCAGAAAGGGACTTTTAGGCTCAATCTTGCTTGAAATATCTGAATTCCATGTTGTTAGTATATAGTGTCTTTATCACTAAGGACAGAGTCTTCAACTTCTGGTAGAAAATTAATGGTAAAATTAATAGCCTATTTTTGGGGGGAGAAGTCATTTAGACTATCCAGATAAATCACTCAAAAAGGTGTTTTAGGTATCTGGTATTGGAGTTGTTGTCAGTGTATGATTCTGTAGGGAGCATTGTCAGTAGAAAACACTAAGATTCCTTGATATTTTATCAAAAATGTTTGTGTTAGGTTTCTTCCCTATACTTCTATATTAACCTCATGTTCCCATTCTGGGTCCCTCTTAATATCACCTGTATTGTGCCATTCATATCACTAGCCCTGTCCACCATTTACAACCATAGTCCCTTTATAATTTCCTGGTTTCTGGAGTTACCTCATCTGAGATATAGTCACATCAGGAAATTTTAAGTGAGCAATCTCAGATGATAAAGAATATGATATTTCTCATTGCAAATCTGTGTTTCCTTACTCAATATGATTTTTAAATAGTTCTGTCCACTTAGCTGAAATTTAATAACTGTTTCTTTATAACTTAATGGTATTCCATTGTTATTATCCATTTGTTGAAAGACATTTAACATCTCTCCATTTCCTAGCAATTGTAAAAATAAATGGCAATATACTCTGAGACGTTAGAGTAGAATGTCAAAACCTTTGGGCACATGCCAAAGAGAAGTGTAGTTGGGTCTTATTGTAGATTTTTTTTGAAGATATTTCAGAAGCCTTCCCACATTGTCTTCATCAGTTTTCAATCTCAACAACAGTTTTACCAACAACAAAAATTTCCCCACAGGGTTGCCAATATTTTTGTCAATTATTTGTTGGTTTGATTGTTTAATCTTAGTGATTCTCACTGGGGTTTAATGACAAATTTTAAAATTTCTCTAATACTCAAAACAGCTAAACACAAAACACCAAGAGACAGTAAATCTCTGCAACAATATCCAAGATGAATACAGATATAAAAAGTCCAAATAAAATAATAGTAAACACAATATAGCCAACCATTACATAAGTCAAGTAAAATGATCAATTTTGCTTTATCCTGAAAATGCAATGATTGTTTAACAATTGCAATTAAATAAGTATAATAAATCTCATAAATGGACCAGAAGACAAAAATAGTATAATCTTCTCAAGAGATGCATCAAACCTTTTGAAAAAAAATACAACATACATTCCTATCAACAGTCCTAAAGAGAATTGGACTGGGGGGGCATACCTCATTATATTAAAGATTTTATATGAAAATCCTATACCCAACACTATTTTAAATGGAGAAAAAATAAACAATTTTATTAAAATCAGTAATGAGTGAGAACTATCTACTATAGTCACTCAATTTTTATTTTTAAATTCTATTATTGTGAGGTTATAATGCAATTGTATAATTTTTCTCTTTCCTTTACAACTTCCTAACACACTCATTTATCCTTACTTGTTCTTCTTCAAATTACTGGCCTTTTTGCATTAATTAATTACCTGTATAATTACACATATGTTTAAATATATGCATACATATATCTTTCTAAGTATATTCTACTCAATATGCACAATACTACTTGTATGTAGGATTTCAGATCTGATCATTTGGCACAGATAATCAATTGGTGTACTCTTCCCTGGAGAATAACATTTCTCCCACTCTCAATATTTCTTCATTGACTGTAAATCTGTGTAATGGCTTGAAATATAATGGACATTCCTCCAATCATGTTAGCTTAGCTTCCTACTGTTCTTCGACTCATGTTGTAGCACTCAGATTAACACATACCAGTATTGTCTTAATAGATAAAAGAAAGAAATTAAATGAATACAGATAATAATAATAATAAAACTCAAATGAAAACATTGCTATTTGCAGAGGCTATGGTAATATACATAAATGATATCAAAAATTACTTCAGCAAGCATATAGAAACAATCAACACTTTCAGTAAATTAGGAGTTTATTATACTAACTAAAAAATCAGTAAATAAACTATCTAAGCATCAATAAGAAGAGAAAAAGAAAGAGAACACATACACAATCACAACCATGTGCACCACATGCACAAACACACATTTATAAAGAAAAAAAAAACAAAGAAAATAAAATATCTTGAGATAATTCTAACCAAAGGAAAAAGAAAACTTCAACAAGAAAACATCTAGTCCCTAAAGAATAGACTGAGGAAGATAATAAGAAATTGCAAGATATCTTGAATTGGTAGAATTAATGCTGTGATAAAGAACTGACATTATAACAAGACAGAAGGGCAACAAACACTTATTAGGACATGAAGAAAAGGGAATCTTGCACCCATGTGTTGGGAAGATAAAGTTTTACAATAATTATGGAAAAAATAGTGGATATTGCTCAAAAACAAAAACAAACAAAAAACACATAAGTACAGTCTGAATCAAAGTCACCACTGAAAAGTCATTTACTGAGTTGAAATGTGTGCTGTCGTCAACTATCACTGTGCCTTCCATGTTAATTGTTGAATTATTGACAGATGTGAATGTTTAGAGTCAGAAAAAGAATTCATAAGTTGGTAAATGAGAAAAGGAAATTTAAAATTCTTAATATAGCTGACAATATTGAACAAAATTTTCTCTGAAAACTAATATTTATATTGTTAGCAGTTGAATAAATAATCCATTTTATGTTTATCTTCATTATGATGAATAAGTGCTGTGTTTCATTGTGTTTGTATGAGTATATTACAGGTGTTTGTTGGTACTCACTGAAATCAGAAGATTGCATAGAATTTTCTATAGCTTGAGTTAGATTTGGTTGTGAGCTGTTCAGCATGATTGCATTAAGGTGGAATGGAATACTCTTGAAGATTTGGGAATATTCTTGAAAACTGAAGTGTCTTTCAAGTGCATACATTCTTTAAATATGTTTTTTTCTTAAAATAAATCTATGTATATATTAGAACAAACCTCATACTCTGGTGTACATGGTTGTTATATTTATCTTTTATTTCATACTATTATGTAACATTTTATTGCAGTAAGCATCCCTTTTAGGTATTGATTAAGACTAATAACTGGAATTTTACTTAAACTATTTAAACTTATTGTTTATTTCACATTTATTTATCATTCGTCACAAAGTTAGCTTAAGGTAATTCATAGACACAAAAACATCAAAGGAGAAGCAAAGTTTCTTTTGCTAATATATTCTTCTAATCACCTAGGGAGCCTGTGTAACAACAAAGATTAAACCTTTGTTGGAGACCAGTTTTTACAAGTATATTACTTACCTGGGAAAGGGCATGGGGATTTGAAAAGTTATTAAGGAGAATGAAGATAAAAAAATAAAAATAAAAAATAAAAAATAAAACATAAGCTAATACTGGAAGGGAATACTGAAATTGCCCACATTTAACTTTTCATGCAATTTCATAGCCCAATACAAGAGGGCGAAGAATGCAAAAGACTTTTTTAAACATGTTACAAAGGACAACTTGCCTTATCAACTCATTGATTCTTTTTCTAATTGATTTTTTTATGGAGTTGTACATTTTTCTCTGCTCCCCTCCCTGCCTTTCTCCTCCCCTTCAGCCCACTCCCAAGGTTCCCATGTCCCCAATTTACTCAGGAGATCTTGTCTTTTTCTTTTACCCATGTAGATTAGATTTATTTACATCTCTCAGACTCCTTATTGTTGTCTAGGTTCTCTGGGATTATGATTTGTGGGCTGGTTTTCTTTGTTTTGTGTTTAAATCCACCTATCAGTGAGTACATGTGATAATTATCTGAGTTTGGGTTACCTCACTCAAAATGATATTTTCTAGCTCCATTCATTTGCCCACAAAATTAAAAATGTCAGTGTTATTTTTCTGCTGTGTAGTACTCCATTGGGTAAGTATACCACATTTTTCTTATCCATTGTTTGGTCGAGGGGCATTTAGGTTGTTTCCTCATCCTGGCTATGAAAAACAATGCTGCCATGAACATAGTTGAGCACATTTCTTTGCGGCAAGATTGAGCATCCTTTGGATATATACCCAAAAGTGGTATTACTGGGTCTTGAGAAAGGTTTCCTAATTATCTGAGAAATCACCACACCTGACATCCAAAGGGGCTGTACCAGCTAGCATTTCCACCAGCTATGTAAAAGTGTTCCTTTTATCTCAGAGCCTCTTCAGCATAACTTGTCATCAGTGTTTTTGATCTTGGCCATTCTTATGGGTGTAAGATGGAACTCGTTTATTCTTGCAAAATGCATTCTGTTTTTCAGTCAGTGAACCCACACTAGACAAAGTATCCTGAAGGCAGACACTCCCTAGATAAAATTTCCTAAGTCAAAAGAAGGAGCAGAAGTATACTAGAGTTCTCTGAACATTGATCAGAGTAGAGTAGATCTACCTGTATGGACCATCTTGATATCCAAAATCACCAATTATCTGCACCCTAGATCAGGGTGTGTAGCCACACTTGTCGTCAACAACTTTGAACAAGCTAAAGCTCTCTGGCCTTCATACAAAGTGGAAAAGGTTAACATTTGGGAGGCCTCCACAACCCTAAATAAGACTTACCAAGAGACAAAATCCTTTTTTTGAAGATAATTTTGAGTGTATTGAATTAAATATTTAGCATTATCTGGTACAATAAAATTGGCCCAGACCTCCTAAAGTAAAGTAGTATGTGGAGTCAAAAATATTCTCAGACAATTCTGTTTGTCATGTAGGGAAGAAAATACATTAGGTTTGTTGAGAATGCCAGAATTATCTATGGTGGTTATGTGATACAGCTGAAAGTAGCATGCAAGCAACTTTAGTCATAGTGTCATAATTTATTTCAAAAAATATTTTAAATAATTTGGCATTTAAATAATTTTATATTTTTACTTTTATGCAATGTAAGCTTTGTTGAATTCATTAATTGAATTTGTACATTTTTCCTTAACACAGTCTTCTCTCCAGAAAAAGAAAGGCTTATTTAGTATTTGCAGAATTGAAACAAGTATATATAGTTTTTTGGATTGTTAATATATTCTTCAAGACTAACTACTACTGGCTTAGCATAACAGTTATTTAAATGCTTCTTAAATTAAGGTAGCATTTCCTTTCTTTCTATCTCTCTGTATCTTTCTATCTCTTTATTTCTCTTTCTCCCTCTCTTTTTATATGCCTCCATCTCTCTGTGTGTGAAGTGTTTTGCTGTCTCTTTCTATGTGTGCATCTCTCTGATGGAGGCGGGTCTTCTATCAATCTGTTGATTTCATTGGTTAACTAATAAAGAAAACTGCTTGGCCTAATAGGTTAGAAAATAGGTGGGCAGAGTAGACAGAACAGGAAGAAGGAAGTGAAGTAGACATTTAGCATCATAAAGCAAAAAGAAAATGAAGTATTATAAATATAAAATATTTTAATAAATGATTTATTTTAAATTTACCTAATATTAATAAAGAATATTTTATGCTGGATCTGGTATGTTCTTAAAAGTTACATTTTAGTCCAGTATAATTTATCTCTGATCTACTAAGTTCATATAATTTGGGATTTTAGTTATTTATGTATCTATCAATCTATCTATCTATTTATTTTTTGTTTATTTATTTATTTATTTATGATTTTTTGAATCAGGGTTTCTCTGTAGTTTTGGAGCCTGTCCTGGAACTAGATCTCATAACCAGGCTGACATCAAATTCACAAAGATTTGCCTGCCACTGCCTGCTGAGTGCTGGAATTAAAGGCATGTACCACAACTGCCCAGCTAGAGTTTTATTTTTATTAAAAATGAATCTCAAAACCATACATTCATTGTACCAAAAAAATCATTCAATTGATATTTTGATAATTGATATTAGTGTCAATTTAGTTTGACACTAATGAGCAGATACTAGTATCTCCAAAAGTTTAAGTTACCTTTGGCATGCCCCTTCATACAACAAATCCTGATTAAGTTTGAGCTATGTACATCATAAAGTGTGTATGTCTGATGTCATAAGTTATTTGTTTCTAGAACTAGCCAATGAAAAATTATAACCTAAATGCAAAATGAATTTTTAATATTTAATGGATTTGAATGACCTGGGGTTATACAGTTTTAATAATACACACACACACACACACACACACACACACAACTGAGCTACATGTTACATGCTGGTTGGTGTTCTCCCAGTAATTTTGTAGAAAATATAATAATAACATGAGCTTTGCATGTGTCTCAGTTAGTACATTGAAAGGAAAACAGGTAGAGGAATAGTGGTAGTGATTTTAGTAGCTATGAATCAATTGGCTTGCTTCTTCCCTTTATTGAAAATAGATATTTTTCTCAAATAATATATCCAGATTATGGTTTTCCTCAATGTACTCTTCTCAGCTCCTTATCAGCCCTCCCCCAGTCCAGATCCACTCATTTACTTTCTCTCATTAGAAAACAAACAGGCAATCCACCTCAAGATCCAGCATTACCTCTCTTGGGCTTATACTGAAAGGAGACTCAATCTTACCACAAAGAACTAAATTCATTGCAGCATTGTTCACTATAACTAGAACTTGCAAAAACCTAGATGCAACTCAATGGAAGAATGTATAGAGAAAATAGGGTGCACTTATGCAATGGAACATTCCTCAGCTGTGAAAAACAATGACATCATGAAATTTGTAAGCAAATAAATACACCTAGGAAAAAACATCCTGAACAAGGTAACCCAGAGAGATAAACATGGTATGAACTCACTGATAAATGAATGCCTGATGTAAAATAAAGGATAATCATACTACAATCCACAGATCTAGAGAAGCTACATAACAAGGAGGACCCTTAGAGGGATACATGGATATCCCTGGGAAAGGAAAATAGATGAGATCTTCTCAGTAAACTTGGGGTGTGGTATAAGTTGAAGGACACAGGAGATGAGAACATGAGGAAAGAGGATGATAGATTTGGGAGAGGAATGGAGTGGGGGGCAATGAAAGAGATATCTTGGTAGGGGGAGACATTATGAGGCTAGGGAAAAACCTGGTTCTAGTGAAATTTCCTGAAATCCACAAGGATGACACAAGCTATTACTCCTAGCCATAGTGGAGAAGCTGCCTGTACTGGCCTACTCCTGTAATCAGATTGGTGACTGCCCTAACTATCATCATAGCACCTTCATCTAGTAACTGATGAAAACAGATAAAGAGATCCACAATCAAGGACCACACTGAACTTCTGAAGTCCAGTCCAAGGGAGGGAGCAGGGATTACATGAACAAAGGGCATCAATATCATGAAGAGGAAACCAACAGAGATATCTGACTCAAGCTTGTGGGACCTCACAAACTCTGGACTGACAGCTGGAGAGGCGGGGAGGCTGCATGGGACAGAACTAGGTTCTCTGCATGGAGTGACAGCTGTCTAGCTTGATCTGTTTTTGGTACCCATGGCAGTAGAACCAGGAACAGTCCCTGGTGCATGAGCTTAATATTTGGATCCCATTCCCTATTCATGCCTTTTCTCAGCCTTGCTTGGGTGGGAGGAATGGCTTGGTATGTTTCAACTTCTTAATGTGCCAGATTTTGTTGTATCCCTGTGGGAAGCTGTTCCCATTCTGAGGAGTGGAGAGTGGGACAAGGGAGGGAGGGGAAATTGTGGCTGATATGTAAAAATAATAAAAATTAAAATAAACATAATAATAATGAAATATAATATAACAAAGCAATTGAGGGAGAATTTCATTTAGCCTACCTTATTCCCTAGGTGAAGTGGTCTGTGGTTTTCTCTCTAGATCTGCAATATAGCAATGAGTACAGGAAGAGAAGTTAAGAGAGAAATGTCTGTCATCTCTAGAAATGGCAGTAGGGGGAGAATATAGACATCAGTAGGTACTCTGCTGCCACTTGTATTTTTTTCTTGAAAGATTGTTAAGCCAGTGCTAAGCCATCAAGTGAAAATTTTTTTGTGGCACAATGAATTGGGGTTCAATTTGACAGAGATGATGATAACTTGGAAATACTATTCTGTAACTCAGACCATGCCTAATACAGAATCATGAATGGAACTTGGGGTGAAAGTGGCTTTATAGTGATGAGTCAGAGTTATTTGAAATCATTCTTTTTATATTCAAATCAAAGTAAATATTGGTTATAATGTAAGGGAGATTTCTGCTATCTTCATAGTGTATTCTTAATTAACCTTCAAAATAATCACATTGGAGTGATTATTCTTTTTTTTTTTTTTTTTTTTGTTTTTTGAGACAGGGTTTCTCTGCAGCTTTAGAGCCTGTCCTGGAGCTAGCTCTTGTAGACCAGGCTGGTCTCGAACTCACAGAGATCCGCCTGCCTCTGCCTCCCGAGTGCTGGGATTAAAGGCGTGCGCCACCACCGCCCGGCTTTGGAGTGATTACTCTTAAAATACCCATTTGTAAGGGAAGAATATCTTTCATTTGAAATCTAGTCATTATAATGGTAATTTGGTGTCAAGACCATTGTGTAAATTTCATAAACTACAGGGAAAGAGATTAATAACTGTATGCTAGAGATCAGGCATACTTCTCAAGTGGAAATCAGAAACAAATTCTTTCTCAAAAATGTGACATGAGGATTAGGAATTTAAAATAAAATTAGAGTGAAAGATATATTTTGAACACATAGACAAGAAATTTTAAAATATAAAACTATAAAGAATCTAAGTTGAAATTAAAATTAGGAATTAGAAAACTGATATAGGAGAATGCATTTTTGTATACTGTAAAGATTTGTCACTTTTGTTGGTTTAATAAAATGCTGATTGGCCAGTAGCTAAGCAGGAAATACAGTTTAGGAAACCAGAGTAAGGGAATTCTGGGAAGAGGAAAGGGAAAAACATAGAGGAAAGAGAGACATAGAGGAAACAAGATAAGAATTCCTTACTGAGAAAAAGTACCATGTCAAGTAGCTAAACACAAACAAGAAGTATGAGTATAGCACAGCCACCCTCCCCCAGCTCCTAGTACAGGGGTGTCTTTGTTACACATGTCCTTGCCTCTCCCAAGCCTTCCCTAGTGTATTCAAGGTCCTTGGCACAGGAACAGTGTCCTGCTCCTGAACGAAGGCCTGCCACCCAGAGGGGTGAGAGGCTGCCCTCCAGGCATGTCTGAGGATTCCCGCAAGGGATTGCAGGCACCTTCAGCTTGTACTGCAAGGTTCCCTGTGTGATACTCAACCCCACCCTGCCCCCACCTTTGCCCTTTTGTCCCTGCAGTGTCCTGGGGCTACCAGCATCACTGATTCAGTGCTGAGGAGTTCCATCCAGTCAGGAATCATTCCTGCTACTACACTGAGGCGATTCACCCAGAGTCAGTCACAGAAAGATTGGACCAAGACACCAAGTCTCTCCTGGCTCCATTTGAATGAAGAGATGGGCAGGGGACAATGCAAGAATTCCTCCAACAACCAGAAAGGCAACATGACATAACCAGAATCCAGGCATCCCAAAATAATAAGAATTGAACACCCTACTCCAGAAGAAATAGAAGAAATTGACTTTAAACAGTACTTTATGAAAATAATAGAGGACCTTAAACAGGACGTGAAAAACTGCCATAAAGAAATGGAGATAACAAACAAAAAGGTAGACAAAATGAATAACTCTCTCAAAGATACCCAAGAAAAACAAGAAAAAGCAAACAAACAGATAAGGAAAACAGTTCAAGACCTGAAAAATGAAATGGAGCTAGTGAAGAAAACACAATCTGAGGGAAGACTGGAATGGAAGTTCTGAGTAAACGAACAGAAACTACAGAGACAAGTATTACCAACAGAATACAAGAGATGGAAGAAAGAATCTCAGACTCTGAAGATACTATAGAGGAAATAAACTCACAGATTAAAGAACAAAACAAATCCAACAAATTCTTAAGACAAAACATCCACGAAAGCTGGGATACCATGAAAAGACCAAACCTAAGAATAATTGGGGTAGAAGAAGGAGAAGAATTACAACTCAAAGGCCCAGAAACTATATTCAACACAATTATAGAAGAAAACTTCCCCAACCTAAAGAAGGATATTCCTATGAAGGTACAAGAAGCCTACAGAACACCAAATAGACTGGATCAAAAGAAAGCATCCCCAAGTCATATAATAACCAAAACACAAAACATACAAAATAAAGAACAGATATTAAGAGCTGCAAAGGAAAAAGGTCAAGTAACATATAAAGGGAAACCTATCAGAATTACACCTGACTTCTCAATGGAAACCATGAAAGTTAGAAGGTCTTGGATAGACACTAAGGGAACATGGATGCAAGCCCAGACTACTATACCCACCAAAGCTTGCATTCACCATTGATGGAGAAAACAAGATATTCCTGGACAAAAACAGATTTAAACAATACCTAGCCACAAATCCAGCCTTACAGAGTAATAGACAGAAAATCACAAACCAAGGAGTCCAGCAATGCCCACAGTAACTCAGACATCTAGCGACCCTTCACCAGCACAAGTAGAAGAAGGAAAACACACAAACTCTACTATCAAAAAAAAAATGACCGGAGTTAATAACCACTGGTCATTAATATCACTGAATATCAATGGACTCAATTCACCTATAAAAAGGCACAGGCTAAGAGATTGGATATGAAAACAGAATCCAACATTCTGCTGTTTATAAGAAACACACCTCAACTACAAAGACAGACATCTACTCAGAGTAAAGTGTTGGGAAAAGGTTTATCAAGCAAATGGACCTAAGAAACAAGCAGGTGTGGCTATACTAATTTCTAACAGAGTTGACTTCAAGGTAAAATCAACCAGAAGTGATGTAGATGACATTTTATACTCATAACAGGAAAAATTCATCAGGAAGTCTCAGTCCTGAATATCTATCTATGCCCCTAATATAAAAGCACCCACTTAGGTAAAAGAAACATTACTAGAACTCAAGACAGACATCAAACCACACACACTAATAGTAGGAGACTTCAACACTCCTCTCTCACCAATAGACAGGTCAATCAGACAGAAACCTAACAGATTTTGAAAAAGGAGCCAAAAGTACACAATGGAAGAAAGAAAGCATCTTCAAAAATGGTGCTGGCATAACTGGATGTCAGCCTGTAGAAGAATGAAAATAGATCCATATCTATCACCATGCACAGAACTCAAATCCAAATGGATTAAATACCTCAATATTAATCTTAACACACTGAACCTGATAGAAGAGAAAGTGGGAAGTACTCTACAACATATGGGCACAGGAGACCGCTTCCTACATAGAACCCCAGCAGCACAGACATTAAGGGCAAAGTTTGAGTAAATGGGACCTCCTGAAACTGAGCAGTTTCTGTAAAGCAAAGGACACTGTCACTAAGACAAAAGGGCAGCTTACTGACTGGGAGAAGATCTTCACCAACCCCACAACAGACAAAGGTCTGATCTCCAAAGTATATAAAGAACTCAAGAAACTAGACTTTAAAATGCTAATTAACCCAATTAAAAAATGGGGCACTAATCTGAACAGAGAATTCTCAACAGAAGAAGTCCAAATGGCCAAAAGACACTTAAGGTCATGCTCAACCTCCTTAGCTATCAGGGAAATGCAAATCAAAACAACATTGAGATAGTATCTTACACCTGTCAGATTGACTAAAATCAAAAACACCAATGATAGCCTTTACTGGAGAGGTTGTGTAGTAAGGGGTACACTCATCCATTGTTGGTGGGAAGGCAAACTTGTGCAATCACTTTGGAAAGCAGTGTGGCAGTTTCTCAGGAAATTCAGGATCAACCTACCCCAGGACCCAGCAATACCACTTTTGGGGATAATGCCAAGACATGGCCTACCATATTACAAAAACATTTGTTCAACTATGTTCATAGCAGCATTATTTATAATAGCCAGAACCTGGAAACAACCTACATGACCTTCAATTGAAGAATGGATGAAGAAAGTGTGGAACTTATTCATATTTGAGTACTATTCAGTGATAAAAAACAATGACATCTTGATTTTGCATGCAAATGGATGGAAATAGAAAACACTATTCTCAGTGAGGCAACCCAGACCCAAAAAGATGAACATGGGATGTACTCACTCATAATTGGTTTCTAGCCATAGCTAAAGGACATTGAGCCTATTCGTGATCCTAGAGAAGCTAAATAAGGTGAACCGAAAGAAAAACATATAGTTATCCTCCTCGATATTGAAAGGAGACAAGATTGCTGGGCAAAAAACAGGGAACTTTGGGGTGGGGTGGGGTGGGGCTAAGGGGAGATGGGGAGAGAAAAATGTGAAGGGGAGGATGGGGAGATCTTGGGGGAATGGGATGGTTGGGATAAAGGAAGGGTGGACATGGGAGCAAGGAAGTATATATCTTAATTAATGGAGCCATTTCAGGGTTGGCAAGAGAGTTGACTCTAGAGGGGTTCCCAGATGCCCAGGGAGATATTCCCAGCAAAGTCCTCGGGCAGCTGAGGAGAGGTAGCCTGAAATGGCCTTATCTTATAGCCATACTGATATATATCTTGCATATTACCATAGAAGCTTCATCTGGCGATGGATTGAGATAGAGACAGAGCCCCACACTGGAGCACCGGACTGAGCTCCCAAGGTCCAAAGGAGGAGCAGAAAGAGGGGGAACACGAGCAAGGAAGTCAGGACCACGAGGAGTGCACCCACCTACTGAGATGGTGGGACTGATCTAATGGGAGCTTACCAAGGCCAGCTGGACTAGGACTGAGAATGCATGGAATAAAACCGGACTCCCAAAACATGGTGGACAATGAGGGCTGCTGAGAAGCCAAGGACAATGGCACTGGGTTTTGATGCTACTGCATGTACTGGCTTTGGAGGGGCCTAGCCTGTGTGGATGCTCACCTTTCTAGACCTGGATGGAGTTGGGGCGACCGTGGACTTCCTGCAGGGCAGGGAACACTTACTGCTCTTCAGGCTGGGGAGGGAGAGGGAGGGGAGTTGGGGGAGAGGGAGGGAAATGGGAGGCAGGGAGGAGGCTGAAATTTTTAATAAAAAAATTAACAAATAAAAAAAGAATTAGGAGTAAATGTATGTTGTAAATGCTTGTTAAAAAGAAACCTGTGCTAATAGACCAAAACAGTTTATAATTATTATAAGCTTCTGTGTTTCTCTTTGTGAGTGAATCACTTCAGGACCAGGTAGGACAGAAACTTCTGCCTACAAATGTTGCCCAAATATTTGACAAGAATATTTGTATAAAACCAGAGAAGGACTTAAATTCATGACAGACAAGAACAGAGTCAAGCATAGCTTCTTCATAACCAGTTTTGTTTTGATGCTCTCTTGTTTTCTAGAGGCAAGCGGAGGTACATCTTTAAAGGGGGCATCCTGACTCAGTATTAGCTGCAAAACTCTCACAGCTCTTTTAAAGGGTTCCTGCCACCAAGCCCTTAAATGATGTTTAAGAGAAGCCAGTGGCATGCTGTTTTGTGATGGTATGGACCTTCAAACTTCACAGAATTGTGACAATAATTATAAATCCCTCCAGTATGTTGACTATGAAGTTAGACTCTCAAAAAACTAAGGAATGAAGTGGAGCCAGGAAACAAAGTCAAAGTTTTATTTCTTATTTTTACTGTTTAGCAGATTAAAGATTTATGTGGTCAGAAAAAAATAAAGATACACATTAAATGCACATTCATACAGGAAAACAAATTTTAAATTGTTTATAGTTTTTTAAAAAAATGTAAGTAAGATTGGGAGAGAAAAGAAAATGGACAAAGTCCTAAAAAAAGAAAGAAAACAAATAGAGTGACGAGGTATGGTGGCACATAACTTCAATCCCAGCATTTACAATGCAGAAACAGGAGGATATCTGTCAATCTGAGGCCAGCTTGATCTACAGAGTGAGATTCAGTACAGCCAAAGAAACACAGAGAAACCCTGTGTTAAAAAACCAAAATATAAAAACAATAAAGAAATAGAAAAAATTAAAAGCCATGTAAAAATGGAAAATACACAGACAGTCTGGATATTGTATGATATTTTATTGTCTGAATTTTTTTAATTACTGAGGATGGAGCATCATCTGGTAAGTCATTTGATTATAAATATTGCTGTTATTTTAACCTATAAATTTTGAAAATGCTTTGACTTCAAAATTTATATTAAAAGGTATATACTTTGAAGACAAGATTTTGTTTGTATTTCTATAGGAAATTAGAGATTGTGTATTCATTCTGGGTTAAGAAAAATAAGGTTTGATCAGACGATCCCCTGAAAAATCTCCATTAGCAAGATAACCCACAAGATCCAAAGTTTTACAGCAGTTCTGTTGCAGTTTTTTTCAGAGTTCTATATCCAAAACAGCTTCAAGACAGCTGGCCAAGGTGATCCAGCCTCACACAGTACTCCAATCCAGACTTGACCATGATCCTAAATTTTCTTTGTGCCCCCATATGATTATTAATGTCCCCAATCTGCAGGAAAGAGCCTAGAAAACTACACTCACATTCCTAAAAATGGATGATGGATGTTTGTCTTTGTTTAGAGTGTTGGTTACATGTTGTTATGGATAATGGTCAGGAAAAAAGCTAAACAAAGGATATTAAATTCACAGTTCCTGTTTTGAAAATAAAAAATGGGAAATGCTGTGAGGGAATGTTCTTGTACACTGTAGATACTCATGCTGCTTCAATGAAATCCTGATTAGTCGGTGACCATGCAGGAAGTATAGGTGGTGCAACCAGAGTAGTTGAATTCTTGGAAGAGGAAAGGGAGAGACAAGGTCACCAGTGAGATGCAGAAGCAAGATGAGAATTCCTAACGTAGAAAAGGTACCAAGCTACATGGCTAAACACAGACAAGAATTATAGGTTACTTAAAGTGTGAGAGGTATTTAATAATAAGCCTGAGCTAAAAGGCCAAACTATATGTAGTTAATATAAGCATCTGTGTGTTTCCTTGGGAGTGAATGGCTGCAGGATCAGCCAGAACAGAAACTTCAGCCTACATAAAACAACTAATGTGACATTAAATTTTTAAATGAACCAATTCTGATTATTACTTTTGAGAATCAAATTTCTAGATTAATAGTCAACTGCCAGGCTGGAGAGATGGATCAGAGGTTAAGAGCACTGGCTGCTCTTCTGGAGGTCCTGAGTTCAATTCCCAGCAACCACATGGTGGCTCACAACCATCTGAAATGAGATCTGGTGCTCTCTTCTGGCCAGCAGGCATACATGAAGGCTGAACACTGTGTACATAATAAATAAATCTTCTTTCAAAAAGAGAGTCATTTAACAAAATAGTTAACTGTCTAACTTCACATCTATTTGTAATGTCAGCCTATACAATATACAGCTATGCTGAAGCAGACTCCGAAACCAAACAAACAAAAACCGAAGAAAAATAAAAAGACCTTCTTGACTTTGCTAGAGGAAATGTATAAAAACATATTTACCTGTGTTTGAAAATCTAATATATTCTCTAGACAACATTTGATACATTTTCTACCATGTGACAGGTTACATTTGACACTCTAATATGTTGGAGATGACAGACTCAAAAAATTATCTGAGAAGAGCTGTGTGTCACATATAGGACCTGACCCAATGAGAGATGTATGTTGCAAGCAGAGAAACAGGAGGCAACAAATCATCTCAGCCTTTGATATCTGACATGGAGCTCTACGATTTGGCATCTTTGGACCAGTATTTCCTTATTTGGCTACCATTCCTCTCTCATGGAATTTTAATGTATATTATGTGCCATTATAAGTTGGAATGATGTAATAACCATTTTGATTTCCAGGGTTTGTAATGAAGAGATTGCGTTGAGTCTCAGAAGAAAACCTTAGAAGGTAGATTGAAAGAATTATGTGTCTTTATAAAGCAGTGAGACGATAGGAGCTAGAAAGTGGAATGCAGTGTTGTGCATGAGAAGATTCCCTGAAGGCTCAGCTATTTGTACACATGGACAGATGTTGCTGGTCCTATATAGTGGTTCTGTTTAGCTGGTATGATTTAGATGAAGGACATAATTGGATGCATGATTTAAGTTTTCACCATCTCAATCCATTCCCTAGGAATTATTTGCTTCATGTTTGTGGTTGAGAGTATGAGCTCTCAGGCTCCTATTGTAGTTGCCATGTGTGCTGCATTCTGCCATCATTCCATGCCATGAAGGTCTCTTGTTCCTCAATATATGATTTTTATTGTCTAAGTTGTTTTTGGCCAGGATGTTTAATCACAGAAATAGAAATAAAATTAATACACATGTCAGTATGTCTTATGGAACATTTTCAGACTTGGTTAACAACTTTATTATTCTTAGTGATAGCATGTAAGTAAGCATTATATTAATTCTTTTTTTTTTTTTTTTTTTTTGGTTTTTCGAGACAGGGTTTCCCTGTAGTTTCTAGAGCTTGTCCTGGAACTAGCTCTTGTAGACCAGGCTGGCCTCGAACTCACAGAGATCCGCCTGCCTCTGCCTCCCGAGTGCTGGGATTAAAGGCGTGTGCCACCACCGCCCAGCTATATTAATTATTAAAACTTATTAATATATAAATTAAAGAATATTCCTTATTTACTATACATAAAATACATGCACATAGCAGTAAGTATTTATTAATTAAAATTTTATTTGGTTTACATACGGACCAGTTTCCCCTCTCTCCTTCCCTCCTTTTCCTGATCTTTGTCCCTCTTCTAAACTCTTGCCCATCCAGTCTTCCTACATCTCCATCAGAAAGGAGCAGAATTCCTTTAATAGTTAATAATGCACAGCCTTTCAAGTTGTGGTAGGACCAAACCCATTCCACTGAATGAAGACTGAGAGAGGCAACCCAGTATAGGGTATAGTTTTACAACCCAGATCAAGTCCCAGAAACAGGTTCTGATACCACTGTTGGAAGCCCCATAAACAGATCAATCTACACAATTGTCAAAGACATGCAGGTGGCCTAGTGTGGTTACATGCATGATTTCTAGCTGTTGTTTCAGAGTCCCTGAGTTAACAGGAGCTCAGATCAGCAACCTCTGTTGGTCTCCCTGTTATGACCTTGATCAGTAATTTTCAAATGTTCTTCAAATTTTTTATAATTAAGTTAATAAAATTTTATTTTATTTATTTAATCACAGAGAACTTCAAAAACTGATGTATTGTTAAGTTCATAAATGTAATAACTAATTTTCTAACAAAATAAATTAAAGAAAAAAGAGTTTATTCTGAGTTATATCCTGGTAAGGTGGGGAAAGCTTGGTAGCAAGACATAAAGGAGCAGGTCACAGTGCATCAATAGTCAACACTGAGAAAATGAATGATGGTGCTCACCATACTTTACCCTTTTTATTAGGTTTCTCACAGTAAGGATTTGTCTTCACACCTAAACTGAACTACCCAGAAACTCCCACGTTTACATGTTTGATGAGTGTCTCCACAATCATAAATCTTAAATTGATAAATATGACAATGAATATTAATCAATGCAAGTTCACACTTTTTCAACGTGACATGTAACACATTACAAAAGTCATGAAAAGAGGATTATGAAAATTCTAGTTGTAATTTTATGTAAATTTATCTAGCATTTTACAAAGGGGGGTTTGCTTCAGATACAGTACCTTGACTTACCTTCAGATTTGCTTGGATAGTGATGACTATGAAGATAAGAGACATTATTCATTTGTTGTTTCTATAGCATAGGATAAACTGGGTCTGTAAGATTCCATCAAAAATTTTGATAACCAGAATCACTTTGACTTGCTTGGGTTGCTTGAGTTTACATTTGAAATTAAGATTATTTTTTAATTATTGTGAAATTCCTTGGAATATTGATAGAGATTATAGTGAATCTTTATATTGATTTTCATAAGCTGATCATTGCTCCTGTCAATCTAAAATCATGAGAGCTCTTTTGAACTTCTGATATCTTTTTTATTTTATCTTTCAAAGTTTTGAAGATTTTATTATATAAACCTTTCACTTTGTAAGATAACATTTATTCCAAGATTTTATTTTTTCTGAGGTTATTCTGAATAATATAGTTTTTGTTATTTTTTTCTTGGTATGTTTATCTTTTGTATATAAGAAGACTATTGATTTTTGCATGTTAAATTTTGAACCTAACTAAGCTGTGCATTGCTAAATGTGTCTATAAAGCAGTGAGATCTTCAAGTGAAGTATTGAAGATCTTTTATGTAGAAAGTCATATCATCTGCAAATATGAATACTTTGAATTTTTTTCCATTTATTGTCTCTTTAATTCACTCTTATCTCATTTCTCTAGCTAGGACTTCATGCTAATGTGGATTGTGTATATCCCTATCATGCTTCTGATTTAAATGGAAATGCTTTCAGGATTTTAAACCTTTGAGAGGATTGTGTTTGTAAGTTTTCTATATACTCCTCTTATTATGTTGAGTGGCACTTCCTATATCCCAAGTTTTCTTAGAAATTTTATCATAAAAGATTGTTGGAACTTACCAAAGACATATTTTTGCATTTAGTGATATAGTCATATGTATCCTTGAATCATTTTATGTGGTGGATTATGATTGTTAGTTAATATATGTGGATCTGTGCATTCATCTGAGATGAAGTAGTCTTTATTGATCGTGATAGATAACTGTTGATGTGTTTTTGATTCTGATTTGCAAGCTTTTATTGAGAATTTTTATATCCATGTTCTTCAAAGAGTTTTGGGGTTGTGGGTTTTTGTTTGTTTTATTATTTCAAATAGTAGTGTCCTTCTATTTTTATAAGTTATTTTAAGAAAAGGACTCCTAATAACTCTATTTGTATTCATAAAATTATATATACCTCAGTCATAAGCAAAGAAGTTTTGTTTCTCATTATGTGGACTTTCATACAAACATCCACAATAATTATAGTCCACAGAGTAAGAGATTGAGAAACAATAAGTTCTAAATAGCATATCTATATCATTTGAAAATCACTTGAAAATACCAGAAGTCATTATGGAAGAGGGGTTGGTGAATTTGTAATAGCCTAAGGCTATAGATGACTACAGAAAAAAAAAACCATTTTGTACACATATTAGCAGTTGCTCATATCACTTCATAGTTGTTGTGACACTATATACAGTTTCTGCATAACCTCAAACCAGAGAATATCTCAGCATGGATTGGAAAAGTGCTCATGAGTTTGCAGCCATAGATGGGAAAATATTGATATTTGATAACTTCTGGGAGAGTGAGACTTATTTTTCTCTTTGTTTGTGTGTGATCTCTGGTGAATTAATCAAGCTCCATTAAGTAACCATGTATCCAATATTATAAAGGCAGTACAGATTACACTATATGTGTTTAGAAAGAGGGGGAACTTTAAAATTGTGTACATATGGAGAATATGGTGATATGAAAATGATCAATGTACACTGCATGAAGTTCTCAAAGAATTATTAAAAAGAGGAATATATAAATTAATATTAAGTTACAGATAATTTTGTACCAATGGGAATTCTCACACAGTTCTAAAATTCCTCTTAATGAGAGAGATGGTACAAATAATGAGTTTATATGTTTCCTTGTTTGAAAAAACAAAAATTTACAGAGTGAAATAGAATTTTCTTTGAAATGGTTAATTGTAGACAAATATGAAATGTTTACAACATTCTTTTAGATAATTTTGTCAAATTGTTGCTATCCCTGTGTGTAGTATTGAAACATTTTTTAATGAGATAATATTGAAAATGAAGCTAATTCCCAGAATCAAATGAAGAGATGTAGAAAGAAAAACACATAAGCCTTGCAGAATATTTTCTTTAGTATAAGCAAAGTAATTAGTGAACTTCAGGATTTTATCAGTCATTTTTTGTAGATTTTCAAATCTTACCTGTCATAAGGCAATTACAATGAACTGGTGTATGTGTAATAATCATTATTGGCCAGCAGGTGTTGCACTTGCAGCCATGTGGCCAAGAGATGCTAACAGCAGTGAACAGCATGTGTTGCTTATTAGGTACTAAAATATGCTTTGTTTGACAAATTAAGAGCAGTTATTAAGGAGATCAAATGATTCCAAGAGTTGTGGCCCAAGAAAAAGAGAAAACCCAAAGTTTCCTGTCAGTGCAAGTTGCTGACTGTGTGCATGATGGTGAAATCAGGCAGCAGTGTATGCTGCCATGTAATGAGAGAGGCAGCATGTGGGTCACATGCTGTGGAGCACTGAGCATAAGCCTGCTGTGTCTGAGGGCCTGCTAGAGATGTGGGTGGGAGGGTCAGTGTCCAATATATCACACAGCTGGTGGACCAATGCCAAAATATGTGGACTAGTCCCCACATTAAGGCACCAGATGATGGCAGAAGATACAACATTATTCCACACTAATTCAGAATTACAAATAATAAAGGGGTATTTATTTAGTGGATACTCACTGACCACTATCCTAGATCACAGTCCTCTGCATGAACAGGAAGCAGAAACTGAGTCTAGCAGCTGAAAGCAAGAACCAGAAGCAAGAGAGTGAGCACACAATTTACAACTGTGTTTATAGTATGACAGACCATGCCCAAGCCAACTGGTATCATAAAGGCTATTGGCTGAAGGAGCTGAAGGAGCTCCCACAGCATCCACATCCTTTTCTAAGCATCCTAGCAATGAGAATTAATATCAGAGAAGGCACTTGACAACAAATAGTGAATGTAGTAAAGGACCTGGGTACAGGGATTACTCTAAAATGATGTCACTTGTGATCCACTTCCAACCAATATCCACCTCCTAAATTTGTAGAATATTCAAAAATTATTCCACCAACTAATACTTAGCATTAAAAACATGAGTCTACATGAGACATTACAAATTTAAATATAATAATTATACAAACTCTAAATGTGAAGACTCAGTTGAGCATGATGTACTAAAAAGATCCCTTGAATTTTTCAAATTTATATCTTAAAAGGTAAATATTGCCTCAAATTTCTAATTATGCAATGGTTTTATGCATTACTCTGATATTCTGACTTTCTCTCTATAGCAGTTGAAAATATTGAGTATCACAGAAGAATTGCACTAGGACTTATTTGAGATACAGATAGTAGGTCGTGTGTTTACAGAAGAATTTATATGAATCTTCTTAAAAATATAAATGAAAATAAAAAAGATGTATTAGAAACAGCAATGACTGTATAAAGTCAAAAGTAACAAGGGATGGGTCTTCCATAAGTCTTGGCTTTTCTAGGTGGTACTGGCTTTGCCTTATAACTGGACCCTTGATTAGTTATCTCATCTGTGTAGAATATGTTCCTGCAATTCTCAGCATACCTTGCTTTTATCCTTTTCCTTGATAAAAATCACTGAAATTTCTCATATATATCACATTTTCCCTTCAAAATTTGTCTTCTACTCTACTTTCCTCAATATTATTTTTAAAATACCATCATCATGCATGTATATACATATGCATGCATTTCTATCTTTGCTCTCAAAATTGATTCTAGATTGTAAGGATTTCTTCTATGATATTTTAATACTCTTGCATACACAACACTCATTTTAAAGCAGTTTTACTTTTTATTATTTTTATTGTGCTTTATATTTTTTTCTTCTCTACCCCCTTTTCTCACCTCTCACTTTTTATCCTTTCCTGTGAGCTTCTTGCTTCCAATTTACTCAGGAGATCTTGTCTTTTTCTACTTTCTATTTAGACTCATGTATGTCTCTCTTAGGGTCCTTATATACATCCATACTTAAGGTCCAGGTTCTCTGGGGTTATGGATTGTAGACCCCCTTTTTTAGCTTTATGTATAAAAGTTACCTATGAGTGAGTATATGTGGATTTTTCTATATCCATCAATCTGACCGCAAACTTCAATATGTTAATATTTTACTGCTGAGTAGTAATCCATTGTGTATAGTTACCATATTTTTCATACATTATTCAGTTGAGGGGTGTCTGGGTTGTTTCCACATTCTGGCTATGACAAATAATTCTGCTGTGAAAATAATTGAGCTCATGTCCTTGTAGTATGATTTAGCAATCATAGTAATATGATTGATAATTTTTTGGATGTATGCCCAAGAGTGGTATTTCTGGGTTTTAATGTAGACTGTTTCCTAATTGTCTAAGAAATCATCATACTGATTTCCAAAGTGGCTGTACAAGTTTGCATTCATGCCAGAAATGAAGGAGTTTTCTTTTTATCCTACACCCTCTTCAGCATAAGATGTCATCAGTGTTTTTAATTTTGGCCATTCTGTCAGATTTTAGATGGAATCTCAGAGTTCTTTTAATTTGCATTTACCCGATGGACAAGGATATGATCATTTCCTTATGGAACCATTACCATCTCTGACTTCAAACTCTACTACAAAGCTACAGTTGTTAGAAACTGCCTGGTATTGGGATAAAACAGATAGGAGAATCAATTGAATAGAATTGAAGAACTGGATATCAGTCTACAATCCTAACAACACCTGATTTTTGACAATGAATCTAAAAATGTAAAATGTAAAAAGAAAGCATAATCATCAAATAGTGCTGGCATAACTGGATATCACCATGTAAAAGAATACAAATAGATCCATATGTATTTCTATGAGCAAAACTCAAGTCCAAATGGTTCAACATAAAACCAATCACACTTATCCCCATAGAAGAGAAACTTGGAAGTACACTTGAATGCATTGGCATAGGGGACAAATTCCAGAATAAAACTCCAATAATACAGATACTTAGAGCAAAACTTAAATTAATAAATGGGACCTCCTGAAATTGAAATGGTTTTGTAAAGTAAAGAAAATAGTCACTAAGACAAAATGTCAACATACAGAGTGGGAAAAGATCTTCAACAGCCCCACATCAGACAGAGGGCTGATCTCCAAAATATACAAAGAACTCAAGAAATTTGACATCAAAATAGCATATAATCCAAAAAATATAGTACAGACATAAGCAGAGAACTCTCAACACACAAATCTCAAATGGCTTAAAGCAGTTCTTAAACATAGTTGTCACTCATTTTAAGGTAATAACTTCCTTGACACTAATCTTGATATATATTTATCTCTTCAAGAAAGACAGCAATGTTTTTCTCAGTAATTTGGTTATTTTATCAATGCAACAGCATCTGAATAAAAGATGAAAGGTCTTCCTTATTTAAGGCCAATGAATATTTTTTAAACAGAATGAGATAATGTTGTGTGGGAGGTCTTTCTGTCTATGTGCTCCTTTTATTGGTTAATGAATAAACGAACTGCTTTGGACCGATAGCAGAGCTATAATAGGGAAACAGAGCTAGGTGGGTTAAACAAAACAAAATGCTGGGAAGAAGAAGGAGGAGAGAGAGGGGGGATGCCATGGAGCCATTGGCAGAGTAAGACATGCTGAAACTTTGCCAGTAAGTCAATGCCTCCTGGCGATACACAGCTTAATGGATATGGTTTAAATTAAAAGTTAGCCAATAAGAAGCTAGAGCTAATGGGCAAAACAGTGATTTAATTAATACAGTTTCTGTGTGATTATTTTGTGGCTCGGTGGATGGGACCAATGAGTATCTCCATCCCCCAACAATATTGGCACCAATGTGGTGCACTAAAACCACATAAAACCTAAGAGGGCTTGATAAAGAATTCTAGACAAAAAATACAGAGTTTAAGACTGCTTATTGCTGTTTGCGGGTGATGTGTTGCAGGTCTTTGAAGAGAGATTCTCATGACACAGCAGCAGCAAGAAGGAAAAAAAACTGTGCCATTTTGAAATGCAGGCTTTCTTGGATATGCTGCCAGTGTAACTGCTGGCTCTTTCAGGAGACCACTTGGATGGGGTTTGTGAGAAGACTGCTGCAACTTGCTTAATGGTGGCATGGACTGGCTCTGTGCCTGAGAATGGGACTGTGGGCATGGCTTCTCAGAGACAGAAAACAGCTCCTCCATGCTGGATCATGCAGAAAAATCAGGGAATAAGCAGGGAGTACCATATATTATATATATACATATATATATATATATATATGTATATATACATATATATATATATATATATATATATTAGTAATGGCACAGTTTAAGTTTTAAGCATTGGCACAGTTTAAGTTTTAAGCATTTAGCATTTTTCAAAGCACTCCTGAATAGTAAAATTTCACAGATATGCAATAAAGACAAATCCAGATGAGTCATAGAGTTGGATAAATATACTAGGCTTTGGAGAGAGAAGACAAAGTGCTTAAAGAGTTGGAAAAGAAGTGAATGGGTTTTTAAAAGGTCTTTAAAGAGAGAGTACAATTAGTTATAGATTGAAAGAATAAAGAAAAATAAGCCATGTAAAAATGGAAAATTCACAGAGTCTGGATTATGAATATTAGTGTGTCTTTAAAATTTTTGACTGTGAAAGAGCTAAGTACAGAGAGACATTTCATTGTATGGACTGCTAAGTTAAACCAACATAAAGGTATCTTGATTACAAAATTTGAGTCTAAGGATATGTTGTTTTGGAAAAGAGGTTCTTCTTTTGTTTTCACAGAAGATGAGAACCTGTGGGTGGCTTCCAGACCAATATAGTGTAATGGAACAAGACCTCCTGAGAGATTACTGTAAACATCACCACAAAGAAAACACTTCCCCCCCCCCAAAAAAAAACAGCAGGAAGAAGTTTGGACAGAACTGTGCCCATATTCCCAAATATTGTTTGTAAATATTTCTTTATATTTAAAGGATGATATGCTATAGAGATATATACATTTTATTGGTATGGATATTGCTTCATTGATACAAATTTAAGCTCAATTTTGTTCTATTATGCATATGTATTTCTGATCTTGATTAAGGTATTATGATGTTTGTCCAGCTCATTTAAAAATGTAATGTATAATTAAGAAATATAAGTGATTAGATACTCATCTATAGTAGTCATTCTTGGATACATGTTAGTTAGATTTTTCTAGATGTATAGAGATATACTTCAATTACATAGGTATTTTTCAAATCTTTCAGAAACCTTCAGAATATGGCATTTAAAAGGTTTAAAAACTTAAGACTTTTCATGACAGTGAGACACATCTGCTCCTGGCAGCACAAACTTCTTCAAGAGGAAGATGGGCATTGAAGAGGCTCCCTATGGAGTTGGTTAGCCATTTGCACAAGAAACTGCTCTTGATTGGACATTCAGGACCCACAGAGAAATGACTGTTGATCTTGCCTAAGGGTGAGATGATCCTGCAGCATTCCTGCTTCATGAAAGAGTCTGCTAGACATTCTGCAGGACACAGAAAAATGTGGTGGAAAAACTACCCATGTAGGTGGAACTGTGTTTGAAATATCCTGCTTTGTGTAAATGTCTGCTGGATACTATGGGCCAGTAGGCTGGAGATGGATACCCCAATGGTACAGAAGAACCTTGGGTGACTGTCCCGGCAGTGAGATGTCTTTGTCATCTCAAGATGTCTTTGTCATCTCAAGATGTCTTTGTCATCTCAAGATGTCTTTGTCATCTCAAGATGTGAGATGTCTTTGTCATCTCAACATCTCAAGATGTTGCTTATCATCTACTTTCTGTTTACTTAGGTAATATCATATACTATTGTAATCTTTGAAGGAGTTAAAGAATTTATAGTTATAGTTATAGTTTTCCTTAGTTATAATAAAATATAAATATTGTAACTGTAATTCTTGCTTGATAACTGTTTTTGTTATATGTAATCTTACTATGTTAAAGCCTTTCTTTTAATTTAAACAGAAAAGAGGAAATGGTATGGGAGGTCCTTCTGTCTATATGTTGCTTTTATTGGTTAATGAATAAGGGGACTGCTTTGGGCCTATAGCAGAGATAGGCAGAGAAACAAAATGGAATGCTGGAAAGAAAAAGGCAGAGTGAGAGAGACACCACGGAGCCACCGCCAGAGTAAAACATGCTGAAACTTTGCCAGTAAGCCAATGCCACATGACGATTACACACATCAATGGATATGAGTTAAATTAAGATGTAAAAGTTAGCCATTAAGAAGCTAGACCTAATGAGACAAGTAGTGTTTTAATTGATACAGTTCTTGTGTGATTATTTCATGGCTGGGAGGCCAGGACCAACTAGCAGCCTCTTCCAACACTAATGGATACAAGAAATGCTATTAAGTGGTCAAAAAATAATGGAAGGTAACTAAATAAAAGTGAATATATTAGGTATACATTTAATTCAACAGAAATTTAGAAACTGTAACAATGTAAAATTGTACAGAAAGAAGAAATCATACAGTAGACATAGGAAACTGAATACAGGCATGTTACAATTTTCTCAAAGACATTGTTTACAAAGTCAAAGAAACATTCACTCCTTAGTGAACTTACACATTTCTCTTAACTAAAAATTGCTTCAAGTTTTATTATGCACTATTTAAAAACAGTTTTATTTGGCACACTGTTAGACTTGTGTGCAGTGGCATCTTTAGTTTATAAGTATGGAAACAATAAAACTTCTGCAGCTCTTCCATTTACCTATCCCTACATATTTTGCCATGAATATGTTTATGCATACAGCCTCTGTAATCACACACACACCCTTTCATAAAACTACATATGTAAAGCCTTATATAAAATTCCATGCACAGTGGTTAGAGAAATGATGCAAACATTTTAAGAACTTGTGACTCTTACAGAGGATTCATGTTCAGAATCCAGTGGCCAGCTTGTGGCTCACAACTGTCTTTGCCTCCTGTGAAAAAAGATACAAACCTTTCTTTAATCTTTTCAGGCACTGATTACATATTTAGCACACATGCATCCATGCAGGCTAAAATATTTTTAGACATAAAATAAAATAAATTGACTTTTTAAAAACCTACACATAAAGACTAATATAAATGCCAGGAAAAAGATTCTTGGTGCTTGTGTTTATCTATTGAGAATACAGTTAAAATTTCATAATATAAACACCATTTAAAAATAATTTGTAAGTAACCCTGCATACTGTAATATAAACCAGTCAGGCAGGGCATGCCCACTGGTGTAATAGAGGAAAGGGAACATTCTAGAGAAGCCATATGTCATCACAAGAGAAACTTTTAATGCTTTGTTAAATGTTCATGTTGTCAAACTTCTTTCTAAATACTTTTGTGTATTCTACAGATAGTGCTGTTCCCAACCTTGGTTTCTTAGAAACTTGTTATTGCAGTGGGCAATGGTTAAAGAAGAGATGCCTTACTATTAAAGGTACTAGAATAAGTAAAAAAATGTAATTTGATGGAAGCAGAATATCAAAACATCCATCAGGCTATTTATTGTCTTCTGTACAATCTTGGTTCTATGTATTTTATTACCATCACTAAGGGAAGATTATGGACCATTACAAACAATAACAATGGGAGAAATTGCAGCCTTACATCTAAGCACTAATGAGTTTTTAATGAAACACTTATATTACTAGAAAATAGTTATTTAATATTTTAAGAATATGCTTATTTCTGTTAAAAATAAGTATAATTGAAAACACTTTTTTATGTAAGATGATTGTTTGAAAATTAGAATAGAATTATGAATTAATTTAACTAACATATAATATACCAAGAAGTTATATGAAACCATCAGCTTTTATTAGATTTCCAGAATAATATAAAATATAAGACCATTGCAACCACTTATACTATAGAGGATTTGAAATTACTTCTTCTATCTAAAGGTTATTATTTTGTGTTTACTACAACCCTCTAAAAACAAGTCCTCCTCATTGCCTTAGCATCTAGAACAACTCTTTCTTTTCATCTCTGAGGTCCCCTTTCACTGATACCTATGTAATCATGACACAGTTCTCTTTTTAATCAAGTTTTATCTGTTTTTACAAAATGTTTTTAGGTTTAAAGTTCCTTTCCATTGTGTAAAATTTTAAGAAAACTGCCATGTTTTCTCTAAATTATTCATTATTGTAATGGTATTGTGATGCTACCTTTTCAATTTTAAAAGACCTTCATTAGAAAGAAGTTTGATAATAACTTTGTAAATAACAAATTTTCAAAGACTTTCAGAACATTCTTTTCCAGTATTTAGAGAAGACTTATAGAAGCAGAGTGCATAATTTAACTTGAAATTGAAAGGTCAAATCTGTTATTTCATGATTGATTAGGTAAAAGTATGGGCTTTCTAATATTAAAGTTCAGAATTCATAGAATTCAGGAAAAAGTTTTAGATATGCCATACCCCTGGAATAACAACTATTAAAATCAAGAGAAAGATCAGGATTTTTTTTTAAAAAATGTAGTTCTCTGTTGTTGACCCAAATATCAATTTTATATAAATTAATAGACTTATGCATGTGCAATATTGTCATGCCATGTATATAGAGAGAAAAGGACAACTTTCAAGAGCTGAAGTCTTGGGGCTCCTTCAGATTGTGCTGCCAGGTTCACTGTGTGATATTCCATCCCGCCCTGCCCCCACCTTGGCCCTTTTGTCCCGGCAGTGTCCCTGGGCTGCCTGGAATACCTGATCCTGTGCCCTGAAGTTCCACCTGGACTGGAGAGTGAGTGCAGACCCTGGGGCAACCTGCCCTGGAAGAGAGCACAGACCCCATCCCCCAGCTCCCTCTGCAGGCTTGTCTTTGTTGCTCAAGTCCCTGCCTCTCCCAAGCCTTCCCTAGTGTTTTCAGGTGTCCTGCTCCTCTACTAAGGCCACCCACCCAAAGGGGTCAGACTCTGGCCTCCAGGCAGGTCTGAGGATTCCTCCAAGGGACTGCGGGCTTCTTCAGATTGTGACGCAAGAAATAGGTCCTCCTCTGGCACTGGGGAGATCAAACCAGTTTCAGTCACAGCAAAGATTGGTCTAGGACACCAAGCGCCTCCTGGCTCCTTTTGAAGGAAGAGATGGGCAGGCGCCAATGCAGGAGCTCCTCCAACAACATGAAAGGCAACATGACATCACCACAATCCAGACATCCCGAAACAACAAGAATTGAACACCCTACCCCAGAAGATATAGAAGAAACCGACCTTAAACAGTACTTTATGAAAATAATAGAGGACGTTAAACAGGAGGTAAAAAACTACCATAAAGAAATGGAGATGACAAACAAAAAGGTAGACGAAATAAATAAATCTCTCAAAGTACCTAAGAAAAACAAGAAAAATGAGAAAAAGCAATCACACAGGTAAGGGAAACAGTACAAGACCTGAGAAATGAAATGGAGGTAATGAAGAAAATACAGTCTGAGGGAAGACTGGAAATGGAAACTCTGAGTAAACGAACAGAAACTTCGGAGACAAGTATTTCCAACTGAATAAAAGAGATGGAGGAAAGAATCTCGGACTCTGAAGATACTATAGAGGAATAAATTCACAGATTAAAGAACTAAACAAATCTAACAAATTTTTAACACAAAATATCCAGGAAATCTGGGACACCATAAAAAGACCAAATCTAAGAATAATTGGGGTAGAAGAAGGAGAAAATTACAACTCAAAGGCCCAGAAAACATATTCAAAAAATTATAGAAGAAAACTTCCCCAACCTAAAGAAGGATGTTCATATGAAGGTAAAAGAAGCCTACAGAACACCAAATAGACTGGATCAAAAGAAAGCATCCCCAGGCCATATAATAATCAAAACACAAAACATACAGAATAAAGAACAGATATTAAGAGCTGCAAAGGAAAAAGGTCAACTAACATATAAAGGGAAAACTATCAGAATTACACCTGTTTTCTCAAAGGAAACCATGAAAGCCAGAAGAGCTTGGATACATGTGCTACAGACACTAAGGGAACATGGATACAAGCCTGGACTACTATACCCAGCAAAGCTTGCATTCACCATTGATGGAGAAAACAAGATATTCCAGGACAAAAAACAGATTTAAACAATACATAGCCACAAATCCAGGCTTGCAGAAAGTAATAGAAGGAAAATCACAAACCAAGGAGTAAAACAACACCCACAATAACTCAGGCATCTAGCGACCCTTCATCAGCACAACTAGAAGAAGGGAAACACACAAACTCTACTACAAAAAAATGACCGAAGTTAACAACCACTGGTCATTAATATCACTTAATATCAATGGACTCAATTCACCTATAAAAAGGCACAGGCTAAGAGACTGGATACGAAAACAGGATCCAACATTCTGCTGTTTACAAGAAACACACCTCAAACACAAAGACAGACATCTACTCGGAGTAAAGGGTTGGGAAAAGGTTTATGAAGCAAATGGCCCTAAGAAACAAGCCGGTGTGGCCATACTAATTTCCAACAAAGTTGACTTCAAATTAAAATCAATCAGAAGAGATGGAAAGGGACACTTTATACTCATAAAAGGAAAAATCCTACAGAATGAAGTCTCAATCCTGAATATCTATGCCCCTAATATAAAAGCTCCCACTTATGTAAAATAAACACGTCTAGAACTCAAGTCAGCCATCAAACAAAACACACTAATAGTTGAAGACTTCAACACTCCTCTCTCACCAATGGAAAGGTCAATCAGACAGAAACCTAACAGAGAATTGAAAGACTTAATGGAGGTAATGAACCAAATGGACTTAAGAGACATCTATAGAACATTCCTCCCAAATAGGAAAGAATATACCTTCTTCTCTGCAGCTCATGGAACCTTTTCGAAAATTGACCATATACTTGGTAACAAAGCAAACTTCCACAGTTACAAAAAAATACTAGTAACCACCTGTGACTTATCGGATCACCATGGATTAAAATTAGAATTCAACAACAATGCTACTCCCAGAAAGCCCACAAACTTATGGAAACTGAACAGTCAACTACTGACCCACACCTGGGTCAAGAAAAAATAGAGAAAGAAATTAAAGTCTTTCTTGAATTTAATGAAAACAAAGACATAACATACTCAAACCTATGGGACACAATGAAAGCAGTTCTAAAAGGAAAGTACATAGCACTAACTGCTCACTTAAAGAAAACGGAGAAAGCACTCATTGGTGACTTAACAGCACACCTGAAAGCTCTGGAAAAAAAAAAGAAGCAGACTCACCTAGGAGAAGTAGAAGACTGGAAATAATCAAACTGAGGGCAGAAATCAACAAAATAGAAACACAGAAAACAATCCAAAGAATCAATGAAACAAGAAGCCGGTTCTTGGAGAAAATCAACAAGATTGACAAACCCTTAGCCAAACTAATCAAACGGCAGAGGAAGAACATGCAAATTAATAAGATTAGAAATGAAAAGAGTACATAAACATAGACACAGAGGAAATTCAGAGAATCATTAGTTCTTACTACAAAAGCCTGTATGCCACAAAATTGGAAAATGTAAAAGAAATGGACACGTTTTTTAGATAATACCATATTCCAAAGTTAAACCAGGACCAGGTAAATGCTCTAAACAGTCCTGTTAGTTGCGAAGAATTAGAAACTGTTATCAGAAACCTCCCTACCAGAAAGAGCCCAGGACCAGATGGTTTCAATGCGGAATTCTACCAGAACTTCCAAGAAGCCCTAATACCTATACTTCTTAAGGTATTTCATAATATAGAAACACAAGAGTCACTGCCAAATTCCTTCTATGAAGCTACAGTTACCCTGATACCTAAACCACACAAAGACTCAACCAAGAAAGAGAATTACAGGCCAATCTCACTCATGAACATTGACGCAAAAATTCTCAATAAAATACTGGCAAACCGAATCCAAGAACACATTAGAAAAATTATCCATTACGATCAAGTAGGCTTCATCCCAGAGATGCAGGGCTGGTTCAACATATGAAAATCTATCAATGTAATCCATCATATAAATAAACTGAAGGAAAAAAAACCATATGGTCATCTCATTAGATGCTGAAAAAGCATTTGACAAAATTCAACACTCTTTTATGATAAAGGTCCTGGAGAGATTAGTGATATAAGGGTCATTCCTAAATATAATAAAAGCTATTTATGCAAGCCGACAGCTAACATCAAATTAAACAGAGAGAAACTTAAGGCTATCTCACTAAATTCAGGAACACGACAAGGCTGTCCACTCTCTCCTTATCTCTTCAATATAGTTCTTGAAGTTTTAGCAATAGCAATAAGGCAACATAAGGGAATCAAGGGGATTCGATATGGAAAGGAAGAAGGTAAACTTTCGTTATTTGCAGGTAATATGATAGTGTACATAACCGACCCCAAAAACTCCACCAAAGAACTCCTACAGCTGATAAACTCCTTCAGTAACGTGGCAGGCTACAAGATGAACTCCAAAAAATCAGTTGCCCTCCTATACACAAAGGATAAGGAAGCAGAGAGGGAAATCAGAGAAGTATCACCTTTCACAATAGCCACAAATTGCATAAGATATCTGGGAGTAACTCTAACCAAGAAAGTGAAGGATTTATTTCACAAGAACTTTAAGTCTTTGAAGAAAGAAATTGAAGAGGATACTAGAAAATGGAAGGATCTCCCTTGCTCCTGGATTGGGAGGATCAACATAGTAAAAATGGCAATTCTACCAAAAGCAATCTATAGATTCAATGCAATCCCCATCAAGGTCCCATCAAAATTCTTCACAGATCTTGAAAGGACAATAATCAACTTTATATGGAAAAACAAGAAATCCAGGATAGCCAAAACAATCTTATACAATAAAGGTACTTCTGGAGGCATTCAAACTCTATTACAGAGCTACAGTATTGAAAACAGCTTGTTATTGGTATAAAACAGAGAAGTTGATCAATGGTATCGTATAGAAGATCCAGATCTTAAACCACAAACCTACAAACACCTGATTTTTGATAAAGGAGCCAAAAGTACACAATGGAAGAAAGAGGGCATCTTCAACAAATGGTGCTGGCATAACTGGATGTCAACCTGTAGAAGAATGAAAGTAGATCCATATCTATTACCATGCACAAAACTCAAGTCCAAATGGATTAAAGACCTCAATATTAATCTGAACACACTGAGCTTGATAGAGGAGAAAGTGGGAAGTACTCTACAACATATAGGCACAGGAGACCATTTCCTACGCATAACCCCAGCTGCACAGACATTAAGGGCAACATTGTATAAATGGGACCTCCTGAAGCTGAGCAGCTTCTGTAAAGCAAAGGACATTGTCACTAGACACAAAGGCAGCCTACTGACTGGGAAAAGATCTTTACCAACCCTGCAACTGACAAAGGTCTGATCTCTAAAATATATAAGGAACTCAAGAGACTAGACTTTAAAATGCTAATTAACCCAATTAAAAAATGGGGCGCTGAACTGAACAGAGAATTCTCAACAGAAGAAGTTCAAAATGCCCAAAAGACAGTTAAGGTCATGCTCAACCTCCCTAGCTATCAGGGAAATGCAAATCAAAACAACTTTGATATATCATCTTACACCTGTCAGATTGGCTAAAATCCAAAACACCAATAATAACATTTGCTGGAGAGGTTGTGGGGTAAGGGGTACACTCATCCATTGCTGGTGGGAATGCAAACTTGTGCAACCACTTTGGAAAGCAGTGTGGTGGTTTCTCAGGAAATTCAGGATCAACCTACCCCAGGACACAGCAATTCCATTATTGGCAATCTACCCATGAGATGGCCAATCATACTACAAAAGCATTTGTTCAACTATGTTCATAGCAGCATTATTTGTAATAGCCAGATCCTGAAAACAATTTAGATGCCCTTCCGTGGAAGAATGGATGTAGAAACTGTGGAATATATACATGCTAGAATACTACTCAGCGGTAAAAAAACAATGACATCTTGAATTTTGCATGCAAATGGATGGAAATAGAAAACACTATTCTGAGTGAGGTAACCCAGACCCAAAAAATGAACATGGGATGTACTCACGCATAATCGGTTTCTAGCCATAATTAAAGGACATCGAGCCTATAATTTAGGATCCTTTAGAAGATAAGAAGAAGGTGAACCCCAAAAAAAGATATAGTAATCCTCCTGGATATTGGAAGTAGACATGATCGCCAGGCAAAAATTGGGAACTTGAGGGTGGGGTGAGATGCGGCCAAGGGAAGATGGGGCGAGAAAAGCGTAAAGGGCAGAATGGGGGGAGGTCGGAGGAATGGGATGCTTGGGATACAGGAAGGGTGGATATGGGAGCAGGGAAGCATATATCTTAATTTAGGGAGCCATCTGAGGGTTGTCAAGTGACTTTACCCTAGATTGGTTCCCAGGTTTCCAGGGAGATGCCCCCAGTTAGTTCCTTGGGCAGCTGAAGAGAGGGAGCCTGAAAAGGCCAGTTCCTATAGCCATACTGATGAATTTCTTGCATATCACCATAGAACCTCCACCTGGCGATAGATTAAGAAAATGACAGAGCCCCACATTGGAGCACCGGACTGAGCTCCCAAGGTCCTGATGAGGAGCAGAAGGAGAGAGAACATGAGAAAGAAAGTCAGGACCGTGAGGGGTGTGTTCACCCATGGAGACGGTGGGACAGAACTAACGGGAGATCACCAACTCCAGTTGGATTGGGACTGATGGAACATGAGACCAAACCAGACTCTCTGAATGTGGCCGATGGTGGAGGCTGACAGAGAAGCCAAGAACAAAGGCGCTGATCTTTGACTCTTCTGCATGGACAGGCTCTGTGGGAGCCTTCTCAGCTTGGTTGATCACCTTCCTGGACCTGGGGGGAGTTGGTAGGACCTTGGTCTTAACATACAGTAGGGAACCCCGATGGTTCCTTGGCCTGAAAAGGGAGGGAGGGAGGGTATGGGTTTAGGGGAAGGGAGGGAAGGGGGAGGAAGAGGGGAGGAGATGGAAACTTTTTAAATAAAAAAAGAAACACACACAAAAAAAGAGCTGAAGTCTTCCTTCTGTGTTTCTAGGAGACAAATTCACATTCCAGGCTTAACAGAAGACTTCAGTAAATTCCGAGTCATTGTACCCATCATTATTTTCATAATTTTTAAAATAAATAGTTGTAATCATTATATAAAATGTTAAAAAAGTCATATTACTATCAATTTTCTCTGAGGAAAAAGCATTTCCTAAATCAAAACAGAGAGAGCAAACCCTAGAAACATGAGAGTAATTTATTTGCTTTTATAACAAAACAGCAATTTGGTAATTTTAGTATTGGGTCTCTATAAGGAATCAATAGAAGAGAATACATGGATTACATATTTGTAGAGAAACTTAGAGATTATCTTACATTGCTGGTGGAGGACCAAGCTGACTTGGCTAGATGACAATTGCAGATTGTAGTAGACATAGAAGTGATTTTCCTTATTATTATCCCAAATATTACTAAAATTTTAACTTCCATTTAGATTTTCTTAAAGAGTGACCATGAATTTAATTATTGTTTTCATAATAACTTGATACTTTGGTCATGTGATTTCAATATCAGCTGACTATGAATACTACAACCGTACTTGTGGGGAAAATAACAACAAATGCATAAATGTTCTTTGATTTTCATTTCCAGATTTGCAAATCAGTTTTTCTGAGCATTGGAAACCTGAATAAAAGCTGTAAAGGTGCACACAACATTGTTAATAGAATTCTGTAGTATTGGTAGCTATCCCTGTTTTAAAACCTTAAACACTGAGCCATCTCCCTAGCCCATTCTCCCAGACTTCTAATCCACACTTTGAGCTCTTTGTTACTGGCTTGTGATTCCTTTTGGATCCCAGTATTTTTCTATTGCTAACATCAAAGGACAGGGCCTACAATATCTACTCTTATGCTCTTGGAATCTTTCTAACAGGAGAGATCAGCATCAGCCCCCTCTTCCTGCCTTATACTTAAGAGAACAGTATTTGTCTTCCACCACCTCAGGCTCATGGGGATTGCTCGACAGGGGACACACAACACTTGAAATAATATATCATGATTTTTCTCTTAATAAAGACACCTCCTCCTCCTTCCCTTCCTGCACCACCAAATGCAAGGGGCATTCGGTAATCAAGGCAGACTTACCCTTATGTCATGAAAGATGTTGGGGAAATCCTTTATGGGCAGATTCTCCCAGCCAAGCAGCAAAGAGAGATGATTCGGTGGTTAGGAGAGACCTCTGTTCAATTCCCAGCAATCACATGGGGTGACACATAAGCACTTATAACTCCAGCTGTGTGAGATATGATACCCTTAAGATTGCACTACCATATACATATGGACACACATAATTAAAAATAAAAATAAATCTTGGAATAAAAAAGAGAAGGCTTAGAATTAAGGCAGCAAAGACCATTGGAAACTGGGCACCAAGAACTCACATCCTGACAGTACAGGACCAGTCAAGGTGAGAACCCATGAGAACCAGTCAACTGAGTGCTCAAGCACAGCTCCAGAGGTAGGGGGAAAATAAATACAACCTTAAACAATTTTTTTGCATTATCTTTAATCTATTTCCTATGTTTTACAATTACCTCTTTTATGATGCAATTTCTTTTATAGTCCCTTTTCAACTCTGACTTAAAGTTTAAAAGGCATTTTAAACAATTTGATATAGTTAAGGGAAATCTTGCTTAAACTATTTCTGAAAGAAATTTGAACTTGTTTTGCTTTCTCTGAAATTTTCCAATATGCTTTGTTCATGAAGGATTAAGTTTATAGAAGAACCTCAAGATTTACTCTTACATTTTAAACTAAGTTCTAGACAATTGATATCACCTATCATGGTGGGGAGTTACAGCTTCCAGTGCTAAAACAGTATACAAAGATATTTTCTAGTATTTCCAATTTTTATCATCACTGTGGCATGACCAGCATTTGGCACAGTACTCTTCCTCAGGGAACAACCTGAATCTCCAAACTTTCTCAGTGCTAGCTACTAGTTACCTCTACAACATGGACAAGGTGTCATTTTCCATGATTGTCTGCTTGTTTCCTCTCAGTGTCCATTTGTATGAGGATTAATGTTTTTGCAAGTGATTGGAAAGATCAATCTACTTTATAGTGCTGTGTTAGTAAAATCAAAAGTGTGAAGTTTTGTTTGTTTGTTTGTTTGTTTGTTTTGTGGTTGTTTTTGCCCTTGGATTAGTGGCCCTTAACAAATATAGGAGAAAAAGGGGGGAAGATCTTAGTTCAGTATGCTAGCCTTTCAAGCCTCAGATGGAGTGTTAAAATATAGGGAACACATGTGGATTACTGCTGAAAAACTGAGACATTTAAGTATAACATTACTCTTGAAAAATTAGATCAGTTGAAAGGATTTGCTCCATTAATTCTTAGACAGTTAACATTTCATAGAGAAAAAAGATTAATTAGTACCAGAATTCTCTTCAATCCCTTGAGAAGTTTTTGGCCTTAATACTGCCAAAAGCTGTGCTGCACAAAGGTTACTGTTATTTATTGCCATTTCTTCCATCCTTAAAGGAAATTCTTTCAATAAAAATTACTGTGCAGACATTTTTAACATCTTAAAATCAAGGACTTGAAATAAGTCCATCTGTTAAATGCTAAAATGGTTTTTCAAAGATATATTTTTGCTGGGAATATAAATTGTCTTTTAAAAGAAAAAAGAGTAGTGAATAATTATTTAATTTTAAAGGGGAAAGGTATTCAAAGAGTTAGGATGTAAGAGTTATAGTGACTTTCACCACTAGTAATGAACAGTGTATTGTTGAATAACTGAAATGAAATGCCATTCTTAATATGACACACATTTTGATAGTAAAAAGTAGGATTTTGTTTAGTGGTAGCAAGCATACCTTTTTATATGGTTCAAGACTACAAGTACACCCACCAGAAAATTAAGTTAATTAATAATATATTATGTACTCACATCTTGGTCTTCACCTTAGATAATAATGTGTTGTTTCCATTTCCCCTTATATTTCTACTTCAATTGTAAATTGTTCAGCATCTATGCTTTATACTTGATAAAGGTCCTGGAGAGATTAGTGATATAAGGGTCATTCCTAAATATAATAAAAGCTATTTATGCAAGCCGACAGCTAACATCAAATTAAACAGAGAGAAACTTAAGGCTATCTCACTAAATTCAGGAACACGACAAGGCTGTCCACTCTCTCCTTATCTCTTCAATATAGTGCTTGAAGTTTTAGCAATAGCAATAAGGCAACATAAGGGAATCAAGGGGATTCGATTTGGAAAGGAAGAAGTTAAACTTTCGTTATTTGCAGATGATATGGTAGTGTACATAAGAAACCCCAAAAACTCCACCAAATAACTCCTACAGCTGATAAACTCCTTTAGTAACATGGCAGGATACAAGACCAACTCCAAAAAATCAGTTACCCTCCAATACACAAAGGATAAGGAAGTAGAAAAGGAAATCAGAGAAATATCACTGTACATGATAGCCACAAATAGCATAAAATATCTTCGGGTAAGTGTAAGCAAGGAAGTGAAAGATCTATTTGACAAGAACTTTAAGTCATTGAAGAAAGAAACTGAAGAGGATACCAGAAAATGGAAGGATCTCCCTTGCTCCTGGAATGGGAGGAACAACATAATAAAAATAGCAATTCTACCAAAGGCAATCTATAGATTCAATGCAATCCCCTTAAAGATCCCATCAAAATTCTTCACAGATCTTGAAAGGACAATAATCAACTTTAAATGGAAAAACAAGAAATCCAGGATAGCCAAAACAATCTTATACAATAAAGGTACTTCTGGAGGCATTCAAACTCTATTACAGAGCTACAGTATTGAAAACAGCTTAGTCCTGGCATAAAAACAGAGAAGTCGTCCAATGGAATCGAACAGAAGACCCAGATCTTAACCCACAAATCTATGAACACCTGATTTTTGATAAAGGAGCTAAAAGTACACAATGGAAGAAAGAGGGCATCTTCAACAAATGGTGATGGCATAACTGGATGTCAATCTGTAGAAGAATGAAAGTAGATCCATATCTATCACCATGCACAAAACTCAAGTCCAAATGGATTAAAGACCTCAATATCAATCTGAACACACTGAGCCTGACAGAGGAGAAAGTGGGAAGTACTCTACAACATATAGGCACAGGAGACCGTTTCCTACTTATAACCCGAGCAGCACAGACATTAAGGGAAGCATTGAATAAATGGGACCTCCTGAAGCTGAGCAGCTTCTGTAAAGCAAAGAACACTGTCACTAAGACACAAAGGCAGCCTACTGACTGGGAAAAGATCTTCACCAACCCCCCAACTGACAAAGGTCTGATCTCTAAAATATATAAGGAACTCAAAAGACTAGACTTTAGAATGCTAATTAACCCATTTAAAAAAATGGGACTCTGAACTGAACAGAGAATTCTCAACAGAAGAAGTTCAAATGGCCAAAAGACACTTAAGGTCATGCTCAACCTCCTTAGCTATCAGGGAAATACAAATCAAAACAACTTTGAGATACCATCTTACACCTGTCAGATTGGCTAAAATCAGAAACACCAATGATAGACTTTGCTGAAGAGGTTGTGTGGTAAGGGGTAGACTCATGCATTGCTGGTGTGGATGCAAACTTGTGCAACCACTTTGGAAAGCAGTGTGGTAGTTTCTCCAGAAATTCGGGATCAACCTACCCCAGGACCCAGCAATTCCACTCTTGGGAATTCACCCAAGAGATGCCAAATCATACTAAAAAAGCATTTGTTCAACTATGTTCATAGCAGAATTATTTGTAATAGCCAGAACCTGGAAACAACCTAGATTCCCTTCAGTGGAAGAATGGATGAAGAAACTGTGGAATATATACATATTAGAGTAGTACTCAGTGATAAAAAAACAATGACATCTTGAATTTTGCATGCAAATGGATGGAAATAGAAAACACTATTCTGCATGAGGTAACCCAGACCCAAAAAGACTAACATTGGATATACTCACTCATAATCGGTTTCTAGCCATAAATAAAGGACATCGAGCTTATAATTTGTGATCCTAAAGAAGGTAATAAGAAGGTGAACCCAAAGAAAACCATATAGTTACCCTCCTGGATATTGGAAGTAGACAAGATTGCCAGGCAAAAATTGGGAATTTGGGGGCGGGGTTGGATGGGGGCAAGGGGAGATGCGGAGAGAAATGTGTGAAGGGAAGGATGGGGAAAGCTTTGGGGAATGGAATGGTTGGGATATAGGAAGGCTGGATATGGGAGCAGGGAAGCATATATCTTAATTAAGGGAGCCATTTCAGGGTTGTCAAGAGACTTGACTCTAGAGGGGTTCCCAGGTATCCAGGGAGATGCCCCCAGCTAGTTCCATGGGCAGCTGAGGAGAGGGAGCCAAAAAAGGCCAGATCTTATTGCCATATTGATGAATATCTTGCCTATCACCATCGAACCTTCATCTGGCGATGGATGGAGATAGAGACAGAGCCCCACACTGGAGCACCGGACTGAGCTCCCAAGGTCCTGATGAGGAGCAGAAGGAGGGAGAACATGAGCAAGAAAGTCAGGACCGTGAGGGGTGCATTCACCCACTGAGACGGTGGTACAGAACTAATGGGAGATCACCAAGTCCAATTGGAATGGGACTGATGGAATATGCGACCAAACTGGACTCTCTGAATGTGGCTGACAGTGGAGGCTGACTGAGAAACCAAGAACAATGGCGATGGGCTTTGATTCTACGGCATGGAAGGGCTCTGTGTAAGCCTTGTCAGTTTCGATGCTCACCTTCCTGGACCTGGGGGGAGTTGGGAGGACCTTGGGCTTAACATAGTGTAGGGAACCCTGATAGCTCTTTGGCCTGGAGAGGGAGGGAATGGGTGTATGGGTGGAGGGGAGGTGAGGGAAGGGGGAGGAAGGGAGGAGATGAAAATTTTTAATAAAAATTGAGAAAAAAAACCTTGCCTTAATTCTTATATATAACCCAGGAAGAGTTTGATCACAGAATACTTCTATCTCTACATCTTATATAGCAGAATTACCTACATGCTACATGTACCACTGGAAACAGAGATTTACTATATGTATATATATTCTAACAGATTCATTGACTCTAAAACTTCTAACTCCACCTCACAAACACCCAAATTACAGGATGCACCACCTTTTTACATGAGAGTGATGATTCAGAACTCTAATAATCATGTGGGTGAAGGAAGAACTTCACTGGTTAAACCATCTCATCCTTTATCCTGTTACTCCTTTGATACATAATTAACAGTGGACCCCAAAACATTCACTTCTGATTTTTAAAGGTAACTTTATTCCAATTTTCTGAAAAGTTGTTGAGTTGTAACTCAAAACAACTCTCTTACTAAATCCAGACAAATACCATGCTATGCTGCATCTTTAATAGTACAGATAACAATGTAATATTGTCATTTTGTGACTGGATTATTTCTCTTAGCCAAGTACTTATTAATTAAATATTCAATATCTACTTCAAGCATATACAACTTTTTCATAATCTACCCATTCTGTGAAAAGATAATGAATTCATAATATTCCTTTATGATTGCTGCTGTAATTAATAGGTAAGTTTTAATTTCTTTTGAATATTTTAATTTCAATTAGTTTTTGATAGATTTATAAAGTATACCAATGTATCAAATGTGGTGTCACTTTAGTTTTGAAGCAGACTCCATCCTATTCATTAATGTTATCAATTGTTAGTTTGATGTTTGTTTTTAGTTGACTATTAGTCATTTTAATTGGTGTCAGGAACAATTCTAGTTTTGATTCTATTCATAATGTTTGCTTAGTGTTTTCAATATAACATCTGAAAATACTCTGTTCTGCCGTTTTCATCTCTGTTAGACTAGATCTGAAACCAAGCTGTAAATTCAAATTCTTCATATGTGTCCCACAGTTTTATGATTCTGAAGTAACAAACTACTATTAACTGTATGGCCTTATGCATACTGAACAAAATGATAGTGTTTTACAACACTCTCTGGATTAAATTTAAGACATAAACAGGTTATATAGTTCTATTGCTGAATATGCTTCAGTGAATATGTGTAACATCCATGTTTTTTGTATGTATGCATTCATGCACAGGTGCATTTACTTATAAAAATTATACAATGGCTAGAGTTTAATATAAGTGCAACTTCTTCAATTTCTTCTTCTTCTTATTGTTTCTTTTGAGACAATTTTGTCACTGACTGTCAATGTTTTGGCTATATTTGTTGATGAACATGTTTTCCACAAACTATAGATCCTCCTGTAACTTAGATCAAGTGTTGAAGTTATAGACATGTACCATCACTTAAAATTTATATACAGATTCTGTGGATTTTATCTCAAGTCATGGGTTTTTCACATCAAGTTTTACTCACCCGGATTTCTTATTTACCTTAATATATTTCTTGATCTTTGATGTTGTTAAGAGTATTCAACCTCTTCTCATTATTAAAACTGAAGTCTCTATGATCTTTCTCCTTATGGGTGTACATTTTGGCTACTTCTTGTATTACCTCAATGGAAAGAAGGTAGAATTATATTCTTCCCATTAAAGTACCTGAAAGGTAAAGGAGAAATAGAAGAAGAGATGAGGGGGAAAGGGAAGAGCTATCATTGAAAAGGGACAGTAGTAAACAAGTCAAAAGTAAAGTGGGGTAGAAGTGAAAGGGAAAGTGAGTAGAGAGCAGAAAGTTGAAGAGATAATAAGAAATAGAAAAGGAGAAAAGATATGATAGAAGAGGACAAAAAAGGAGTGAGAGATGATTTTTAAAAGGCAGATAGTGTTTTGGCATAATGGCTTTGTACATTATAAAGATGTGTCACTCATATTGATTTAATAAAATGCATAGTGTCCAGTAGCCAGACAAGAAGTACAGGCAGGGCAACCAGACTAATTGAATTCTTTGAGGAGGAAAGGCAGAAAAAAATGTCACACGCCAGATGCAGAGGAAAAAAGTATGCCTCACTAATTTTTGGGCCAAAATTATTTCTGGGCCTGTACTTCAAGACCTGTAGGGCAGAGAAAAGCCTGTCTCAAGTTTGAAGGATAGTCTTAAAGTTACTGAGGGGGGATGAGACAGCAAAACCTAGGTAGACACCCCTCCAGCCAGAAGGAGGGCTTAGCTGTCTGTCATTGGCTAGAGGTACGTACCTCTACAACCCATGATGTCACTTAACCTATATAAATTGATGCTTACAGTAATAAACTGAATTCCTGCTTTGACTTGACTCCCTATCGCTTCTGATTGTCTTGTGTTGTGGGGCAGTGGAATGGGTAGATAGTGCACTCACCTTTTCCTGGGGAATACGGTTAAGGAGGCCTGGCATCTGATAAAAAGTATCAAGCCATGTGACTAAACATTGACAAGAATTGTGGGTTAATTTAAGTTGTAAGAGCTAGTTAATAATAAACCTCAGTTAATTGGTCAAACATTATATAATTAATAGAAGTCTCTGTGTTTCTTTGGGACTGAAAGGTTGTGAGACTGAACAGGCAATATCTTCCATCTACAAATCATGCCCACACATTTGGTAAGAATTTACATGTAAACTTGAGAAAAACAATCTGAAAAATGAGATTCTAGACAGACAAGAACAGATTGAAGCACAGATTCTTGGTAACCATCTTTTTTCTAGGTAGGTTTGGTTTTCTGGCAGCGAGTGGAGACTCAGCTTCTTTAAGAGATGCTTCCTGACTCATCATTAATAAAAAATAAAAAATAAAACTTGGAGCTCTTTTAAATGTTCTGCCTCCACATTTAAATGGTGCTTATGAACAGCTGGCATCTGGCCTCTTGGTGGTGGCATGGACCTAGAAACTTCATAGAAATGTGCAAATAAATCTGGCTTCTGCCAGTATCTCTGCCATGAAACTAGACTTTTAAAAATCTAAGGAATAGACTGGAGTTGGCTGCCAAAGTTGCAGCTTTAATCCTAGCCACATTGTTTAGGAGATTAAAGACTCATGTGGTCAGAAAAAAAAAATACACAGTGAAAATTGAATCAAATATAAAATGACTCCAAACATTTTACAGTGTGTTTAAAACTGAAAATTGTCTGTACTGCATGTACTGGCTTTTTGAGATCCTATGCTCTTTGGATGTATACCTTGCTCAGCTTAGATGTAGTAGGAAGGGCCTTGGACTTTCCACTTAGGTTTGGAGGAGGTGGGGTGGGACGGTATATGGAGGGAGTGGGAAAAGGGGGGTTGGGCATTGGATTTGTATTTTTAAAGTAATACAATAGAATAGAATAAAATAATAAAAGTAAATAAAAAACAAAAATGTGCATAGGCTTGAGAGAGAAAAGAAACAGAGTAGTTGGATGTGGTGGCACACATCTTAAATCATCGCTTGGGAAGCAATGGGAAGGACCTCAGTGACTTCAAAGCCAACTTGATCTACAGAGTGAGATACCAGACAGTCAAAGGTATACTGAAAAACCCTGGGGGGGGGGAAACATAAGTTAAAGAATAAAAATGAATAAATAGAGTAAAAAAACTAAAAGTCATGTAAAGATGGGAAACACATAGAGAATTTGGATACTGTATATTATTCTGTTTGAATTGTTTGATGGCTAAGGAAGGAGCAACAGCTTTTAAAAGATATTTGATTATAAATGTAGTTGGATTATTCAAATGTATAAATTTTGAATATGCCTTTTCTTTAAACTTAAGTCAAAAGGTATGCTACTTTGAAGAAAAAGATTTTGCTTTTGTTTTCACAGGAAATGAGAGACTCTGTATTTATTCTGGGTTAAGAAAAATAAGGTCGGATTGAGGATGATCCCCTGAAAAATCTCTATTAGAATTGGATGACACATCTAATCCAGTGTTTTAGTGCAGTTTCCTCTGAGTTCTACACCCAGAACACCTTCAAAAGTTCTGGCAGAGATTATCCAGCCACACAGAATACTCCTGTCTGAAATAGACCATAATCCTAAATTTTCTTTGTGTTTCATAATATTATCAGTACCCCCCAGTCAACATGTTGTAGCCTAGAAATCTATATCCACATTGCCCAGAAATAGGTTTTAGATATTTGTTTAATATGTTGTTTGCATGTTGTTATAGAGAATGTTCAGGGAAAAAAAGCTAAACAAAGGAAAATAGATTCAGTGTCTTATTTAGAAAAGAAAAAGGGGGGACTGCTGTTGAATAATGCTTTTTTATAATGTAAAATTTGTCATTTGCATTGGTTTAATAAAACACTGAATGGCTAGTAGCTAGGCAGGAAGTATAGGTGGGTCAACAAGACTAGGAAATTTCTGGGGAGGGGAAAGAGAGAGAAACAGTCACCAGTGAGACACAGAGGAAGCAAGATGAGACTGAAACACTAGGAAAAGGTATTAAGCTAGTGACTAAACATAGATAAGAATTTGGGATTAATTTAAGTTATAAGAGTTAATAATAATGCTGACAGACAAAAGAGTTTATAATTAATATGTTTCTTTGGGACTGAATGGTTGTGGGTATAGATGTGACAGAAACTTCTGTCAATATCATAGCATAAGAACGACTTCAGGATCAGTGAATTCAGAATGTCTGGAAGCAGGATTATCTCCTCAACAAGGTGTAAAACAGTATTTCTCCATGAATCTAGGATCAGTGAACTAACCAAAATGATAGCTTAAATCCTTAGATTATATTCATTTCTAAATTAGACTAACCTCAAAATTGTAAGAAATAACTTACTTATTCTGTATAATGTTAATTTACTCTAATGATAGGAGAAGAGAACCTGTCTAATAATACCATTACTAGATAAACTGACATATTATAAAGATGGTAAATTTGTTCATCAACATTATTTATTTTGTCTTTTAATATTTGATTGTCCTATATATGTATATAACCCCCACATATATATGTATACACACAAATATATATATATATATATATATATATATATATATATATATATATATTCCTGTTATCCTTTGTGTTCTCAAAAGATCCTTTCTTTTCATTTACTCTGCCATTATCTACATCACTAGAAAACCTAGTGTTGGGCCAAAATTTTCTCAGGGTCGGTACCATCAGGCCTATAGGACAGAAAAAAAGCCTGGCTCAAGTTAAAGTAAAGATGAGAGAGAAAAAATTAGGTAGATGCCCCTCAGGCCAGAGAAAGTGCTTGGATGTCTCTCATTGGCTGGAGGTACCCCCACATCACATGATACCACTTAACCTATTTAAGCTGATGCTCAAAGTAATAAACCGAGTTCCTGCTTTTACTTTACTCCCTATCTCATCTAATTGTCCTGTGTCATGGGGCTGCAGAATGGAAGCATGTCCATTCACATTTCCCTGGTTAATAAGGAGGCCCAGGATGCCCAGCGACTGGTGTAGAACATTGGTTGACTGGTCCCAGGGAAAAACAGTTGTCAAGGTGAGTGGGACTCCATGATCGGTAACACAACTTGGTGGGGGGAACAAGAAAGGTGAGGAGGTGCAGGAGAAAGTCAAAGATTTGGAGAGGTCTGAAGAATCTAAAAATAACCAACTATTCAAAAAAATGGGAGAAAAGGAGAGAGATGAGAATGAAAATCAAAAATGGGCAAAATTTACTGAAGCGTGGCTCCAGGGGAAAGAAATATGTCAGGCAGAGGCAAAGACAAAAAAGTAAGTAGATATTGCCTGTGACAAGAAGTGGCCCCAGCCACCCTGGAAAGGATAAAATGAGAGAAGGTAACAGGACAAATAAAGGGGCTTCATCCTTGACAGAGAAAATAAATATACCAGCCTCCACAAGGAACTGCAAAGTTGGGACTCTCACACAGAGGAACATGGCGCAGAGCCTCCTGGGAATACTTATGTTGAAGCCTATATGGCTAAGTTCCATGTCCCCAAGCCTTCCATGTCAATGTTGCCCAATCACTAATTGCTCCCTAACTTTGGTAAGCTAAGGACCTGAAAGATTTGAGGAATGCAATGATCATGGATGGCTTTAACTCCCCTTGGGCCATGACTCTCCATTAGGAGGTAGCCTACCATCCTTGTGTCCCAAAAGGCTAGAATAATATGGCTAAGGCTACTCTGGGGGAGGATCCCAATATGTTAAATGGATGGCCTTCTTTAAAAAGGCCTGTCACACAAGGGCATAGTTCAATAGAGTGGCTGACCCCAATTTCCATCATTTATTTGATGATAACTGGTATAGGGGAAGGCTTTTCCACTGGGGTCCAACAAGCCAGGATTATGGCTCCATCTTGGGACCAAGTTAGACAAGGAGGCCTGGAGGTCTGGGCCAAGCTAGAGGAGGGACCCACTGAATCACCTATAACTGGCATGATGTAAAATTCAGAGGAGCCACTTCCAGACTTTATTGTTCATTTGCAGACCAGTCTTAAGAGGAATTTGCCCTCTGGTGGGCTTAGAGACCAATTTACTAAGCTCCTAGTCTGGGAAGGTATGAACCAAGATACTAGGATGGTTTGTGCTAGCCTTAGGGAAGGGTCCATGAGTCAATGGGTTGTGGCATTGCAGAATGTTGGGACTGAATCACATGCCAACCAGACTCTTGTGGCAGGCCTTCAGGCCCAGACCCACACTCTAACCTCTCTTATTACTAAAGCCCTGCTGGCTGGACAGCAAAAGCAAACACTTGGGAAATATTTCTTATGTGGTCAACTGGGAAATTTTAAGAGGGATTGTCCACAAAAGGACAATCAGACCCAGGTTCAGAAGGAACTCTCTTTGTCTCTCTGTCCGCTCTGCCACAATGGGTACCATTGGGGCTCAGAATGCTAGCCCGAATTTGATAGAAATGGGAAATTCATTGCAAATCAACATTTAGAGTAAATGGGAGCACTTTCCAGCCCCCTTAACCACAGGAATGAAAAATGCACCTTCAGTTAACTGTGCCATTCCAATGGTAGAGGGGTTCTGACCCAATATGTCTATAATCTTTGGGTGACACAGATTCCAATGCCTGATAGACAAGAAATGACAGGACATCCTCAGAAAAAATAATTCCCAATCAGCTGGCAAATCATAACTGGGTCACCTATCATGGAGCTTGGGAGAAGGTCTATCTCTCAAGAAACGGCCAGTCCCATAACTTGGGTGGGACTAGAGAGAGATAAAGAAAAGTTCAGACCTCTTATCTTCTTGGAGTTGTCTGTATACCTCCTGGGACAAGATTTGTTAGGATAAAGGGATGCCATTGTTACCATTGACCACCTAGCCTTTTATGATGCTAAAACTGAACAAGATGTTATCAGGCAGAACCCCAACACCTGAATTCACCCCCAAGAGTAGAGACCACTGATCCAAACGTGTCCCCCATTAGGTGGGCACCTGGTAAGCTGGCATGGGTAGAGCAGTGGCCATTACCTGAATTTAAACTTAAGATGCTCAAGGAAATCACCAGAAATATGCTTAAAGAAGGATGGATAATGCCCTCGATATGCCCATGGAACAGCCCTGTTTTTGTAATATGTAAGCCTAATGGGACCTGGAGAATGCTCCAGGACCTACAAATAATCAATGCCCTTATGGAGCTAGTAGGAACCCCTTTAAGATGCTTACCTTGGGTCTCAGAAGTCTCCTCCCAGTTTCACTTTACTGTAATCGATCAAAAGGACTGCATCATCTCAATTCCTTCCTCTTAGAAGGATTGCAAAAAGTTCTCCTTTTCCATTCCTACAGTTAATTCCTCTCAACTTGACCAGAGATATGAATGAACTATTCTCCCCCAGGAGATGGCCAATAATCTGAAATTATGGAAAGATTCCTCTAAATTAATAACTCCATTTAAAATTAAGGATTTAGAATGGGAGGCCAGACATTGTTTGTAGAATGGAGCGGCGGGGCTGCGTCCTGCCACCCAGCTAGCTTTACCCAAAATAATTACACGGAAACTGTATTCTTTTAAACATTGCCTGGCTCATTAGTTTCAGCCTCTTTCTCACATCTTGACTAACCCATATCTAATAATCCATGTAGCACCACGAGTGGTGTCTTACCGGGAAAGATTCAGCATGTCTGATCTGGCGGCTGGCTTCATCGCATCTCTCTCCCTGAGGAGAGGCACGGCAGTCTGACTAACTTAGGAGAGGCATGGCATCTGACTGAGCCAACTACCTCACTTCTTTCTTCCTGTTCTGTCTACTCCACCCACCTAAGGGCTGGCCAAGGCAGTTTGTTTATTAGCCAATGAGAATCCTCCATCAATTGTTCTAGATTAAGCCTTGCCGTAGAGGGATTTCTGTTTACCCTGGACACCCACTTTGGGGAGTCTTAGTTAGTTAATCTATATCAAGAAAATATATTGAAAAGTGCTGTTAGTCTTTTCTTCTAGGCACCTGCCCAAAGCATCCACTGTTTGCACAGATGGCAGGAAGAATGGGATTGCCTTTGTAGTTTGCCCTGCAGTGGGGAACAAGACAAACATTACCAAAATTCTCCCTTGTGAAGGGTCACCTCAATATAAGAAATGATGGGCATATATTGCCCTACAAGAGTTCCTAGAACCCTTCAACCTCTATTCAGATAGCTCTTATGTGGTGAACCTACTGCCACACTTACCCTATGCCTATATCAGATCGGATGCTAATCCTATTTCTGCCTTGATGATACAACTCAGAATACTCCTAGAAGGTGAATATATATATATATATTCGGCATCTCAAAACCTCCCTGGCCTAACTTCCCAAGGGAATGCTGCTGTGGATGCTGTAGCTTCAGGGCCCTATCTAATAGAGGTCTCAATTCTGCTCACAGAAAATGCTACCCAAAATGCATGACTTAACTCATGTCAACTGGAGAGGATACAAGTACCTACACCCCCAGATCCTCACAACAGAATTAAAGAGAATTATGCCTACAATGTAAGACTTGACAACAGTTTTTTCACAACCGCCCTTTACAAGGGCTGGGGGTGAACCCAAGAGGATTAGGACCCAGTATCATCTGGCAAAGAGATATGACACATAACCTTCCATTTGGCGTATTTACTGCCCTTTACAAGGGCTGGGGGTGAACCCAAGAGGATTAGGACCCAGTATCATCTGGCAAAGAGATATGACACATAACCTTCCATTTGGCAAATTAAAATACATGTTTGTGACCATAGACATGTACTCTATGGCATACTCAGTATCACACACTCAGGGGAAAATGTAATGATGCCAAAAGCCTCTTCTTACAATGTTTGCTAAGTTGGGACTACGACAACAGGTCAAGACAGGCAACAACCCCTGTTTTATGAGTAAAACATTAAAAGAATTCTTCCAGATATGGAGTATATCCCATACCACTGGTGTTGCGGGCGCTCCTTCTGCTCCTTCAGCCAACAGCCCTCTGCACAATCAGGAAGGGAGCCTAGTCGGAAGCAGAGCCAGAAGTTTTCCAAAATGAACAATGAGGTCTTCTTGCAGTGATATTTGAAGTTTCCAGGAAGAAGATGGGGCCCCATAACAACAACTCCATCTGATTGATATGACGTCATGATACTGATAGCGCTACTACAAGACCTGTTTTGGGTACCAGTTACACAAGACGGTTCCAACTTGGTTAGCTGAAATGATGCACATCTTGTACAACATTCTGGCCAGAACCACACAAAATACTCAGAGACTATTTGCAATTTTAAATGACATTGATCTTGAAATTTAACCATCATTTTATTTTCACAGGATCCCCCAGAAAGAACGTCGCCCCCATGACAGCTGGAAATAATTCTAGAGGACGGCGTCCCCTCTCCTAGAAAAGTTTGTCCTTGGGTTTTGGGACATCATTTAAGGGTTGATTATAATTAGTATACTTCTGAGGGTTGGAGGGTTAGGGGAGGAATTTTATAAGCTCAGGGATCTTTTTGAAAAAAAAGAGGGATAATTGGATGACAGGATAATAGATTTGTAATTGTGAGTTCCTGTTTTTAGACAAATATATTGGTATTGATTCTTGTATATTGACACAAAGTTAAATTATATTGACTATTGTATGCATGCATGTTTCTACCTCTGTTTAAAACATTTTTATGTATATATATATACATACATAAAATATATATATTATATATAATGTGTTATATATATAATATATTTACCATACTGCAGTGTACATTTCTACCTCTGATTAAGATACTTATATATTGTTTATGCATTGATATATATTTACCATATTGCATTGTATATTTGTACATTGCTTATATTTGGAGGTCATATTGTCCTCATTTATTGCACAGTTGTTTATTGTCTTAGTCTTTAAGCTAGATAAGTATTGAGAATTATATAGATCAATAGTCATCTATGTTTGTCTTTTGTAATTAGATTAATCAGGTTCATTAGATACATAGAGATTATACTCAGTATAGATAGATAATCTTCAACCTCTTCAAAGAGCTGTAGAAAATAGCCTTTAATTTAACTCAGAGTTCCGTGGTAGTGAGACACAATTGCTCTTGGCAACACCGATCTATTTCTGAGAGAATGTTGAGCACCAAAGACACTCCACATGGAGCCTTTCTTCTTGGCAGAACTGGCCTTTGGGCAAAGAAATGCCCATACCTCAACCACTGACAGATACAGAATATCCATAAATCGATAAAACAGGACTGTCATATCCTGCCAAGACAGGGTAACCTAGTTTTGAAAAGTTTCTTTCCTTTGAAAATGGTATGTCAGTTATGTTAGGCCTTAGCCAAAGTTGGTTGCTTCAACGCTGCAAATGTGACTTTGGGTGATTGTCCAGGTAGCTAGTTTGTCTCTGTGATTTGTTGCATGTTTTGGAAGTTGTTTGAATGCACTTCCGAATTACTCAGGTAACATTATTTCCCTTCTCAGATCTTCGATGGGGTTGAAGACTATATAAATGTAGTTACTTTCCTCTCATGACTTGGCCAAGTTATTTATTATACAAGACTTAAACTAGTTGGAATAGGATATTTGTACTTATTGTATATAATTTCATAGTAGGTTTAGAACTCTCTTACTTAAACAAAAGGGGGAGGTGTTGCAGGAGCTCCTTCTGCTCCTTCAGCCAATAGCTGCTGAGATACCAGCCCATTGGGGCATGGTCTCTCTCTTTAAAAAATGTGGCCCCTTCCCTCCAGTGGTGCTCTGGCTTCCGGCTCTGCTTCTGATGACTAGGCTCCCTTCCTGATTGCTCAGAGGGTTGTTGGCTGGGACGGTGATCTGTAAGTTTTTCCCTTTTAAATAAATAACCATTCTATTAATCATAATTTCAAACTGGTGTGGGATTGTTTGTGACATACACCTTCACACTGGAATCCCATACAACCCTCAGGGTCAAGCAATTGTTAAAACACATCATCAGTGTTTCAAAGAGTTCCTTATAAAACAAAAGGGGCGTTATTAACCATCAACATTTTAAATTTTCAAAAATCAGATTAACAAAATAGATTCCAGAATCATTAGTGATCCCTACCCTAAAGGTTAGGTGAAAGGATCCTCTCACTAATCAATGAATGGGCCCAGATTCCTTATTAACACAGGGCCAAGTATATAGATTTGTCTTCTCAAACAGAGGGGAAACACCTATATGGCTACTTGCTAGTAACTTAGAATCGCTCCCCTTCCCTCGGAACAATGGGAAAGACCTATATGACCAATAAGGAAAGAAAGAGATTATGGTGTACAACCCTTAAATTCAAACACAAGAAAAGAAAATAACCACTGCCCATGGGAGATTAACCCTTGACAAAAGTGTTGCCTGTATTTTTAATTCAGATGGCCCTCCCAGCAGTAATCCTGTTAATTCTTCTCATGAGGACCAAGGTCCAGGCAGCTAGCCCCCACCAACCACAGAAAGTGCCATGAATCCTGTCGAGTATTGGCACTGGAGGGATCCTAAACCAGACTTCTCACCTGATGGCACTCTGAACATGGTTGCCTGACCTCTGTGATTTGGCACATGGGAGCTTGGATGTGGAGACTGTATTCTGGGGATAGAAGGGAGACTAAAAGTGGAGGCATTGGAGGTACATCCTACCCCATGCATCTTACACTAATGAGCTTGAGTGGTTTCACGTCCTTAGGAGACATGCTTTTCTGTAAATACCATTTTATCTATGCCCAGGAAGCAACTGGACTGCCTCCACTATTAAAAATTGTGTGCGTAGCCAGGCGGTGGTGGCGCACGCCTTTAATCCCAGCACTCGGGAGGCAGAGGCAGGCGGATCTCTGTGAGTTCAAGACCAGTCTGGTCTACAAGAGCTAGCTCCAGGACAGGCTGTAAAAGCTGCAGAGAAACCCTGTCTCGAAAAACCAAAAAAAAAAAAATAAATAAATAAATAAAAATAAAAAATAAAAATAAATAAAAATTGTGTGCATGGGTTGCTTCTGATTTATTATTATTCATCCTGGGGATGTGAGCAGACTGGGCTGGACATAATTAGAGAAAACAGAGACTGCATAATGTTATTCACAAAATACATTTTTTTTTTTTTACAAAAGTCTTTATTAAGGCTAACTTTACGAAATAGGAGAGTCTTGGACTTGATCTTTATGGAACAGGGAGAATTTTGCAGAGACCTTGGGGATGAATGTTGTTTCTATTTGGACCATTCTTGATGGAGGCGGGTCTTCTATCAATCTGTTGATTTCATTGGTTAATTAATTGTACCGGCTTCCTATTTAAGGGGAATGCTACCCCGCTGGAGCAGCCACGCCCCTGAACGCAGGGATTGGGCCAGCTGCCCCAACAATTAATAAAGAAAACTGCTTGGCCTGATAGGTCAGAACATAGGTGGGTGGAGTAGACAGGGAAGAAGGGAAGTGAGTCAGATGCAATGAAGCTCCGACCCAAGATGGATGTAGGCTAGAATCTTCCCAGTAAGCCACCCCTCGTGGTACTACACAGATTACTAAATATGGGTTAATTAAGATGTGAGTGTTAGCCAGTAAGAGGCTAGAGCTAATGGGCCAACCAGTGTTTAAAAGAATACAATTTGTGTCTTGTTATTTCGGGTGTAAATCTAACCATGTGGGAGCTGGGCAGGATGAAAAGCAGGCCTGCTCGTCTCATCATTACAATTCTTGGATAGTTACAAGAACCATAGATGAGTTAAGAAAAAATATTGATTCATTTAAGTCAAGGACCCCCTATGAGACCTGGTTTAATTGGTCCCATGGCTTACCACACTCATTGTGCCATTGGCTATTTGTTTATCGATCTATTTTTTTTTTTTGGCCCACGCATTTCCCAAAGGCTGAAACAAGCATTCCAAAAACAGATATGACAAGTACATTTCCATTTGAGTATATTATGATAGGCAAGATACATCTCACCCTACGGATGAACTTTCAGTTTGAGAGTGTCCAGGCTGAAACTCTGAATATGGGTGGCCATGACATATATTCTCTCCCCAGTTAGCAATGCTGGCTATTCTTACATGGTCTCTTACACTATGAATACAGGTATAAAGCATGTGCTTGCTCTCTTGCTTCCAGCTCTTGCTTCTGGTTGCAAGACTATCTTCTTGTTCCCAGTTAGTGCAGAGAACTATTATCTAGGACAGTGATCTGTAGGTCTCCCCTAAATGAATAAACCTTTATCATTCATAATACTGAATTAGTATGGGATTATTTTGTGATTTCCACCATCATCTGGCACCTGAACATGGGACCAGTCCACACGTTTTGGGATGGGTCTGCCAGCTTCATGGAGCATTGCGCACTTATTCTCACACCCACATTTCTAGTCAATCTGAAGACACAGCAGGCTCTGCTTAGTGCTCTCCGGCTTGCAACTCAGATACCAGTGCACACACTGCTGCCTGAGATCCCCGTGGTACACACAGTCTGCAACTCATGTTGAAAGAAAACTTTGGATTGTCTATCATGGGTCCCAACTCTTGGAATTATTGATAACCTTAATAAATGTTTTTAATTTGTTAAACAAAGCATTTTTTCAGTACCCAAGTAAGCAACATATGGTGTTTACTGCTGTTGCATCTCTTGGCTACATAGCTGAAACTAAGAAACCTGCTGGCCAATAATGATTATAACACCTACTCTAATTCATTGTAATTGTCTTATGATAAGTAAGATCTGAAAAATAACAAAAATGACTGATAATATCCAGGAGTTCAATAATCATTTTACTTATATTATAGAAGGTATTGTACAAGACTTTTGTTATTTTCCTTCCTATTATTTGATTCTAGAAATTAGCTTTGTTTTCAATATTATCTCTTTAAAAAGTGGTTCAATACTATGGAGAATTAATATAGATTTGGTTTGAAAAAGAGAAACCTCTTGAGAAAAAGAAATGACATCTCATCCACAGAAGTGACATTCATACAGGTGGTAAGAAAACCTCATAGAAGTTGGGTCATGGTTCTGTTCTTATCTTTGCAGGGAATTATTTTCCTCAAAGAGTTGAGAGACCTTGGACAACTAGATGCATAAAGATAAAATGATAGCTATCCAGAAAGAGTCAGCAAGCAAATTGAAATCTGTCTTATGCTGCAGTATTATCTGATTTGTAAAATTTGATTATCTGTACATTTATACATCTCTACTTAAAATAAGGTCTGTGTTTGGCTATACTTCTCTAAATCCAAGCATGTTGTTAAAAGAAAAACTCAGAATTTCTGTCTAATGTCAGGAGCCATCTGGCATAGGATAGAAAGAAGATAAATATTAAGGAAATAATTTACTTTTCTCCATGACCATTTTGTTTATATTATAAATTTTGCTGTATATATGTTTATATGAATAATGCTTATGTTTTCTGCAATGAATAGTAGATTTTCCTGCAGTGATCTTGGAAGCTTCCAGGGAGAAGATAGGATCCCACAACAACTCTGCCTAGTTGATTTGATGTCATGATGCTAATAGTGCTTTTATAAGGCTGGTTTTGGGTACCAGCTGTGGAAATGGTTCATCTTCTTCCAACGTTCTGGCCAGAAATTCAAATAAGAATTTCAAAACAAACAAACAAACAAACAAAAAGACCCTATCAACTACTCAGAGACCATTTGTAATTATAGAAAACAGCAATCTTGAAACTTAACCATCATTTTACTTTTTTAGAAACCCATAGAACAAACATCACCCCACAAACAGAAGGAAGCAATTATAGGAAGCAATGTCCCCCGCTCTTCCAACAAAGTTTGTCCTCAGGGTTATAGACACCATTTAGGGGTTGATTATTACTTGCATTTGGCTGGGGGTTTGGGTGAAAATTATGTAGGCACAGAGATCTCAAAAAATAGGGAAGGGGGCTAGAGAGATGGCTCAACAGTTAAGAGCATTGCCTGCTCTTCCAAAGGTCCTAAGTTCAATTCCCAGCAATCACATGGTGGCTCACAACCATCTGTAAAGAGGTCTGGTGCCCTCTTCTGGCCTTCAGGCATACATACAGACAGAATATTGTATATATAATAAATAAATAAATATTAAAAAAATAGGGAAGACTGAATGGGATGATAGGTAATTTAGTATGAACTTACCAAACTAATAATAGTGAGTAATAGAGAACACGTGTGAGCTATTATTTTGAACAATTTAAACTGATATTGTATCTTATGTATTGACAAGTTCAAATTATATTTGTTATTTCTGTCTACAATATTTGCACTCCTATGCAAAATTATTTTTTCATATTATATGCATTCATATTTCTACCTCTGTTTAATACATTTTGTATATTAATACAATTTTAGGATATATTTATCATATTTCATTATATATTTCTACCTCTGATCTAGATACTGATACATTGTTTACATTTTGAATTCATTCTCTTCCTTCATTGCACAGTTGTTTAATGATTGTTTAATATTCTGATATGAAGTCTTAATCTTTAAGCTATGTAGATATTAAGTATTATAAGCCAATAGTCATTCATGTTTGTTATATATTTAGTCAGTTTAATTGGGTATTTGGATACATAGAGATTGTATTTGCATAGATAGGTAACCTTCAACCATGTCAAAAATCTGTAGAAAATAGCATTTAAATAATTTAGGATTATGTTGACGTGAGATACAATGCTCCTGTCAGCACCAATCTTTTCTTTAGAGAGTGTTGAGCACTACACTTGAGGTATGTTTTCTTCTTGGCACAACATGCTTTTGGGCAAGAAAGTGTCCATGCCTCGACCACTAGCAAAGTACACAATGTCTAGACTGGACAAGAAGGATACAAGAAAAAAGTTAGTCAAATCTTGCCAGGACAAGGTAAGATGGTTTTGAAAATATTCCTGCCTCTAGAAATGGTCTGTCAGTTACTCTAGGCCTTAGCCAAAATTGGTTGCTGCAACATTGCAAATGAGACTTTGAGTGATTGCTCAGAAAGCCAGTTTTGTCTGACATCTACTGCATATTTTGGAAACTGCTTGATTGTACCTCCTGCCTCCTCAAGTAATATTATTTCCCTTCTCAGGTCTTTGATGGGGTTGAAGATTAGGTAGTTGTAGTTACCATCCTCTCATGATATATCCAAGCCATTTCAAATACAAGACTTAAACTTCATAGGATAGAATATTTATTAAAACATTTAGCATACATTCCTTGCATAATATTGTTTATGCAGGTTGTCATTCTAATCTTATACTTAATATCTGTTCCTAGTGTATATAGTTTTTTTTTAATTTTTTCAATTTTTTTATTTCTTAATTATTTAAAAAATTTCCATCTCCTTCCCTCTTCCTCCCCCCTCCCTCCCATCCTCCTCCCCCTTCCCTCCCCTCCCTTCCACCCATACCTCCACTCCCTCCCTCTCAAGGCCAAGGAGCCATCAGGGTTCCCTACTCTATGCTAAGACCAAGGTCCTCCCATCTCCCCCGAGGTCCAGGAAGGTGATCGACCAAGCTGAGAAGGCTCCCACATAGCCCGTCCATGCAGAAGAATCAGAGCCCAGCGCCATTGTCCTTTGCTTCACAGTCAGCCCCCTCTGTTGGCCACATTCAGAGAGACGGGTTTGGTCGCATGATCCATCAGTCCCATTCCAACTGGAGTTGGTGATCTCCCATTAGTTCTGTCCCACTGTCTCCATGAGTGAACGCACCCCTCACGTTCCTGACTTTCTCCCTCATGTTCTCGCTCCTTCTGCTCCTCATCAGGACCTTGGGAGCTCAGTCCAGTGCTCCAATGTGGGGCTCAGTCACCTTCCCCATCTGTCGCCAGCTGGAGGTTCCCTCACAGTCCTGACTTTCTTTCTCATGTTGTCTCTCCTTCTGCTCCTCATCAGGACCTTGGGAGCTCAGTCCGGTGCTCCAATGTGGGGCTCTGTCATTTTCTTCATCTATCGTCAGGTGGAGGTTCTTCTTATTATCTTCTCAAGGATCCCAAATTTATAGGCTCGATGTCCTTTAATTATGGCTAGAAACCAATTATGAGTGAGTACATCCCATGTTCATCTTTTTGGGTCTGGGTTACCTCACTCAGAATAGTGTTTTCTATTTCCATCCATTTGCCTGCAAAATTCAAGATGTCATTGTTTTTTACCGCTGAGTAGTATTCTAGCATGTATATATTCCACAGTTTCTTCATCCATTCTTCCACTGAAGGGCATCTAGGTTGTTTCCAGGATCTGGCTATTACAAATAATGCTGCTATGAACATAGATGAGCATATGCTTTTGTTGTATGATTGGGCATCTCTTGGGTAGATTCCCAATAGTGGAATTGCTGGGTCCTGGGGTAGGTTGATCCTGAATTTCCTGAGAAACCACCACACTGCTTTTCAAAGTGGTTGCACAAGTGTGCATTCCCACCAGCAATGGATGAGTGTACCCCTTACCCCACAACCTCTCCAGCAAAGGTTATTATTGGTGTTTTGGATTTTAGCCAATCTGACAGGTGTAAGATGATATCTCAAAGTTGTTTTGATTTGCATTTCCCTGATAGCTAGGAAGGTTGAGCATGACCTTAAGTGTCTTTTGGCCATTTGAACTTCTTCTGTTGAGAATTCTCTGTTCAGTTCAGCGCCCCATTTTTTAATTGGGTTAATTGGCATTTTACCGTCTAGTCTCTTGAGTTCCTTATATATTTTAGAGATCAGACCTTTGTCAGTTGCAGGGTTGGTGAAGATCTTTTCCCAGTCAGTAGGCTGCCTTTGTGTCTTAGTGACAATGTCCTTTGCCTTACAGAAGCTGCTCAACTTCAGGAGGTCCCATTTATTCAAAGTTGCCCTTAATGTCTGTGCAGCTGGGGTTATGCGTAGGAAACGGTTCCCTGTGCCCATTTTTTGTGGAGTACTTCCCACTTTCTCCTCTATCAAGCTCAATGTGTTCAGATTAATATTGAGGTCTTTAATCCATTTGGACTTGAGTTTTGTGCATGTTGGTAGATATGGATCTACTTTCATTCTTCTACAGGTTGACATCCAGTTATGCCAGCACCATTTGTTGAAGATGCCCTCTTTCTTCCATTGTGTACTTTTGGCTCCTTTATCAAAAATCAGGTGTTCATAGGTTTATGGTTTAAGATCCGGGTCTTCTATACGATTCCATTGGTCAACTTCTCTGTATTTATGCCAATACCAAGCTGTTTTCAGTACTATAGCTCTGTAATAGAGTTTAAAGTCAGGGATGGTAATGCCTCCAGAAGTACCTTTATTGTATAAGATTTTTTTGGTTATCCTGTGTTTCTTGTTTTTCCATATAAAGTTGATTATTGTCCTCTCAATCTCTGTGAAGAATTTTAATGGGACCTTGATTGGAATTGCATTGAATCTATAGATTGCTTTTGGTAGAATTGCCATTTTTACTATGTTGATCCTCCCAATCCATGAGCAGGGGAGATCCTTCCATTTTCTGGTATCCTCTTCAATTTCTTTCTTCAAAGACTTAAAGTTCTTGTCAAATAAATCCTTCACTTCCTTGGTTAGAGATACTCCCAGATATCTTATGCAATTTGTGGCTATTGTGAAAGGTGATACTTCTCTGATTTCCCTCTCTGCTTCCTTATTCTTTGTGTATAGGAGGGCAACTGATTTTTTGGAGTTGATCTTGTAACCTGCCACGTTACTGAAGGAGTTTATCAGCTGTAGGAGTTCTTTGGTGGAGTTTTTGGGGTCGCTTATGTATACTATCATATCATCTGCAAATAATGAAAGTTTAACTTCTTCCTTTCCAAATTGAATCCCCTTGATTCCCTTATGTTGTCTTATTGCTATTGCTAGAACTTCAAGCACTATATTGAAGAGATAAGGAGAGAGTGGACAGCCTTGTCATGTTCCTGAATTTAGTGGGATAGCCTTGAGTTTCTCTCCATTTAATTTGATGTTAGCTGTCGGCTTGCTGTAAATAGCTTTTATTATATTTAGGAATGACCCTTTTATCCCTAATCTCTCCAAGACCTTTATCATAAAAGGGTGCTGAACTTTGTCAAATGCTTTTTCAGCATCTAATGAGATGACCATATGGTTTTTTTCCTTCAGTTTATTTATATGATGGATTACATTGATAGATTTTCATAGGTTGAACCAGCCCTGCATCTCTGGGATGAAGCCTACTTGATCGTAATGGATAATTTTTCTAATGTGTTCTTGGATTCGGTTTGCCAGTATTTTATTGAGAATTTTTGCGTCAATGTTCATGAGTGAGATTGGCCTGTAATTTTCTTTCTTGGTTGAGTCTTTGTGTGGTTTAGGTATCAGGGTAACTGTAGCTTCATAGAAGGAATTTGGCAGTGACTCTTGTGTTTCTATATTATGAAATACCTTAAGGAATATAGGTATTAGGTCTTCTTGGAAGTTCTGGTAGAATTCCGCATTGAAACCATCTGGTCCTGGGCTCTTTTTGGTAGGGAGGTTTCTGATAACAGTTTCTAATTCTTCACGACTAACAGGACTATTTAGAGCATTTACCTGGTCCTGGTTTAACTTTGGTATATGGTATTTATCTTAAAAACTGTCCATTTCTTTTACATTTTCCAATTTTGTGGCATACAGGCTTTTGTAGTAAGATCTAATGATTCTCTGAATTTCCTCTGTGTCTGTGGTTATGTCCCCCTTTTCATTTCTGATCTTATTAATTTGCGTGTTCTCCCTCTGCCGTTTGATTAGTTTGGCTAAGGGTTTGTCAATCCTGTTGATTTTCTCCAAGAACCAACTTCTTGTTTCATTGATTCTTTGGATTGTTTTCTGTGTTTCTATTTTGTTGATTTCTGCCCTCAGTTTGATTATTTCCAGTCTTCTACTCCTCCTAGGTGAGTCTGCTTCTTTTTTTTTCCAGAGCTTTCAGGTGTGCTGTTAAGTCTCCAATGAATGCTTTCTCCGTTTTCTTTAAGTGGGCACTTAGTGCTATGAACTTTCCTCTTAGCACTGCTTTCATTGTGTCCCATAGGTTTGAGTATGTTGTGTCTTTGTTTTCATTAAATTCAAGAAAGACTTTAATTTCTTTCCTTATTTCTTCCTTGACCCAGGTGTGGGTCAGTAGTTGACTGTTCAGTTTCCATGAGTTTGTGGGCTTTCTGGGGGTAGCATTGTTGTTGAATTCTAATTTTAATCCATGGTGATCCGATAAAACACAGGTGTTTACTAATATTTTTTGTAACTGTGGAAGTTTGCTTTGTTACCAAGTATATGGTAAATTTTCTATAAGGTTCCATGAGCTGCAGAGAAGAAGGTATATTCTTTCCTATTTGGGTGGAATGTTCTATAGATGTCTCTTAAGTCCATTTGGTTCATTACCTCCATTAAGTCTTTCAATTCTCTGTTAGGTTTCTGTCTGATTGACCTGTCCATTGGTGAGAGAGGAGTGTTGAAGTCTCCAACTATTAGTGTGTTTTGTTTGATGGCTGCCTTAAGTTCTAGCAGTGTTTCTTTTACATAAGTGGGAGCTTTTATATTAGGGGCATAGATATTCAGGATTGAGACTTCATTCTGATGGATTTTTCCTGTTATGAGTGTAAAGTGTCCCTTTCCATCTCTTCTGATTGATTTTAGTTTGAAGTCAACTTTGTTGGAAATTAGTATGGCCACACCCGCTTGTTTCTTAGGTCCATTTGCTTGATAAACCTTTTCCCAACCCTTTACTCTGAGTAGGTGTCTGTCTTTGTGGTTGATGTGTGTTTCTTGTAAACAGCAAAATGTTGGATTCTGTTTTCGTATCCAGTCTCTTAGCCTGTGCCTTTTTATAGGTGAATTGAGTCCATTGATATTCAGTGATATTAATGACCAGTGGTTGTTAACTTCAGTCATTTTTAGTAGTAGAGTTAGTGTGTTTCCCTTCTTCTAGTTGTGCTGGTGAAGGGTCGCTAGATGCCTGAGGTATTTTAGGCGTTGTTGGACTCCTTGGTTTGTGATTTTCCTTCTATTACTTTCTGCAAGGCTGGATTTGTGGCTGCGTATTGTTTAAATCTGTTTTTGTCCTGGAATATCTTGTTTTCTCCATCAATGGTGAATGCAAGCTTTGCTGGGTATAGTAGTCTAGGCTTGCATCCATGTTCCCTTAGTGTCTGTAGCACATCTATCCAAGCTCTTCTGGCTTTCATGGTTTCCATTGAGAAATCAGGTGTAATTCTGATAGGTTTCCCTTTATATGTTACTTGACCTTTTCCTTTGCAGCTCTTAATATCTGTTCTTTATTCTGTATGTTTTGTGTTTTGATTATTATATGGCGTGGGGATGCTTTCTTTTGATCCAGTCTATTTGGTGTTCTGTAGGCTTCTTGTACTTTCATAGGAACATCCTTCTTTAGGTTGGGGAAATTTTCTTCTATAATTTTGTTGAATATGTTTTCTGGTCCTTTGAGTTGTAATTCTTCTTCTTCTTCTACCCCAATTATTCTTAGGTTTGGTCTTTTCATGGTGTCCCAGATTTCCTGAATGTTTTGTGTTAAGAATTTGTTAGATTTGTTTAGTTCTTTAATCTGTGAGTTTATTTCCTCTATAGTATCTTCAGAGTCCGAGTTTCTTTCTTCCATCTCTTGTATTCTTTTGGAAATACTTGTCTCTGAAGTTTCTGTTCATTTACTCAGAGTTTCCATTTCCAGTCGTCCCTCAGATTGTGTTTTCTTCAATTCCTCCATTTCATTTATCAGGTCTTGTACTGTTTCCCTTACCTGTTTGATTGCTTTTTCTTGTTTTTCTTGGGTATCTTTGAGAGATTTATTTATTTCGTCTACCTTTTTGTTTGTCATCTCCATTTCTTTATGGCAGTTTTTTACCTCCTGTTTAAGGTCCTCTATTATTTTCATAAAGTACTGTTTAAGGTCGGTTTCTTCTATATCTTCTGGTGTAGGGTGTTCAATTCTTGTTGTTTCGGGATGTCTGGATTGTGGTGATGTCATGTTGCCTTTCATGTTGTTGGAGGAGCTCCTGCATTGGCGCCTGCCCATCTCTTCCTTCAAAAGGAGCCCGGAGGCGCTTGGTGTCCTAGACCAATCTTTGCTGTGACTGAAACTGGTTGGATCTCCCCAGTGCCAGAGGAGGACCTATTCCTTGTGTCACAATCTGAAGAAGCCCGTACTCCCTTGCAGGAATCCTCAGACCTGCCTGGAGGCCAGAGTCTGACTCCTCTGCGTGGATGGCCTTAGAACAGGAGCAGGACACCAGTTCAGATGGAATGTCAGTGCACAGGATCAGGGATTCCAGGCAGCCCAGGGTCGCAGCCCAGACAAAAGGGCCAAGGTGGGGGCAGGGCGGGATAGAATATCACACAGTGAACCAGGCAGTACAGTCTGAAGGAGCCCACACCCCTCCGCAGGAATCCTCAGACCTGCCTGGAGGCCAGAGTCTGACCCCTTTGGGTGGATGGCCTTAGAACAGGAGCAGGACACCTGAGAACATAGGGAAAGCTTGGGAGAGACTGGGACGGGAGAAACAGACACCAGCCTGCAGAGGGGAGTGGGAGTAGGGGGTCTATACTCTCTTCCAGGGCAGGTTGCCCCAGGGTCCGCATTCACTCACCAGTTCAGATGGAATGTCAGTGCACAGGATCAGGGATTCCAGGCAGCCCAGGGTTGCAGCCCAGACAAAAGGCTAGTGTATATAGTTTTATAATATGTTTGAAACTCTCTTATTTAAACAAAAGGGGAGGTGCTATGGGTGCTCCTTCTGCTCCTTCAGCCAATACCAGCCTACTTGGGCATGATCTCTTATAATATAAACGCAGATACAAAGCATGCACTCATTCTCTTGCTTCCTACTCTCACTTTCAGCTACTAGACTCTGTTCCTCTTCCCTGTTTATGCAGAGGACTATTATCTAGTGATCTGTAAGTCTTGACTAAATCAATAACCCTTTATTGTTCACAATTATAAACTAGTGTGGGATTATTTTGTGACTTCCACTATCATCATAAGACTTAGTTAATGGAATAGCTAAGTAGTATGAAGCCTGTAAATTCAAAATGAAGCCCTCCCTGTGTTCAAAACTCATCACCGGTGGAATATATATATATATATATATATATATATGCACATATATATGCGCATATATATGTCACACATTAGGCAATTATTTTCTCTTTTAGTATTTTTTCTTAATTAGTTGAGAAAACATTTAATTTTATTTTTTTGAATTTTTGACATAATAAAGAGTATTAATCAAATCATACAGATAATCAATAATAAAACAATTTATAAAGATAATATTTCTCATTTGACTTTAAATTGATTAATATTTTGAGGTTTTTATAAATATGCATTACCCATTGCCCCCTTTTGTCATGTTTTTATTGCATTTCCAGCTCAGAAAGTTTTGAGCACAAATGTTTACCTTTATTTTTTCATACAATTAAGTAAAAATATTTCTCTTTGATTGTATTTATAAAGAACTTGATAATTTACTCCTTAGGAACAAGTAATTTTGGTGAAATTTTATGGATTGATTTTCTGATATTGCTAGAATGTACCATCTTTCTCCAATTTCCTGATCATCTGTGTTTTAAGTCACCCCTACCCACTTCCACAATGTTCCCTGAGACTAAGAGGTAAAACTGTTTTGTGCTTGTATTAATCTAAAATGGCCTGAAAAGCTCTTCATTCTGGTTGGCTGTTGTTTTCAGTAGTGGTCTCTGTATGTTAAAAAAGAGAAGTTTCACTGATGGTAGGTGAACACTACATTGATCTCTGGATATATGGAAAAATTTTTATAGATTGTTATTAGAAATATTGCTTGTTTATCAAGTAAGTCATAGATTCTCCTCCAGAAACCATAATTTCACTAGCAATGAGTAGTTACTTAGATTTTCAGTACCAGGTGTGGTATCCTTATTGAGTATGTTTTAAATCCAAATAGAGAATTCTTAGTTACCACAAAGTGTGATACTATTTCCCCCATAAGGTTGTCATGCCATGCTGGCCAGTGTGACACTAATGAACATGTCAAACTGGATGATAAAAAGAATTAGGTATTCAACACTAAACAAAGAGCCACAGACAGATGATTAAAACTGGAATAAAATAGTTGGTTTTCCCCAGGAAAGAGTATACATAATAGTTGACCCATGCCAATTAGCCCTGAAAGCATGCATTCAAGTAACTTTTTATAAAATCAATAGGTTGTTTTAAGAAATATATGTGCACTTATATGCATATATTGCATATGCAATATAAGTACTTATATGCATACAATAAAAAATTAATGAATAAAGAGGCCATTAATTTAAAAGGGATGTGGGAAGAGAGAAGAGAAAAAAATTACTTAAATTACAATATCAAAAAAAGAAAGAGGTACTTTTGTATTGTTTTTTATTATACACTTTCATTTCAAATAATTATCTGTCTCAGTTTCTTCAGATTTGTTTTTGACCCATCTTTGAAAAATATATTTAATTATTAATTTTTTAGTATTTCTTACATTCAGTTATTATCAATACTTCACTTAAATAACCCTGTACATGTGTTCAGTGAGCATTATTCAGGTAATTTTCTTCACAATTTTCTTTTAGAATACATATTATCTCTTTATATCCTTTTCAGAATAATATTCCTTTACATGTTGTTTTAGGTTCTTTTCTATTGCTGAGATAAAATACCATAACAAAAATCAATTTGTAGAATCAATCTGCCTGTGATTCTAAAGGAAGTGTCCATAATAATTGAAATTAAATGGAGCTCAGCCATGAAGTATCTATTCAGTGACCAGAAAACAGAGAGAAAACTGAAAGTAGGGAAATCCTATAAATCTTTAAAGCCTCACCCACTGAGATTTGCTTCCACACATCATGCTAAATATCCTGAAGGATTTATAACATCTTCTAAAATGGCCACACATTAGCAAATGTGTTTAAATACTTGAATCTCTGGAGAATCTTTCTCATCACACCACTATTTATTTTAAAAAATCTGTTATTCTGATATTTCATCTCCCAGTTGCTCTCACTAAGTAGTACACACAGGTTTGATGACAGATTTGCTACCACTTCAATGAAGTGGTATTACTTCAAATGAAATTTATATGTCTCACTTAAAACTTTTCTAACTGGCTTTACAGATTCTTTTTAGTTACAAATACAGTAAAAATTAAAACATTTCTATCAGTATCTCAGTAACTGAAGAAAATGCTGAAATAATGCTTTAAATAATTAACTATCAGATATTTGCTAGAAAACATGTGGCTACCACTATTTTTCAAAATTTTTTTTCCTCATGGTTTATTTTTTTTATATTTAAAAATTTCCATCTCCTTCCCTCCTCCTCCCCCTCCCTCCCCTCCTCCTCCCCCTTCCCTCCCCTCCTTCTCCCCCTTCCCTCCCCTCCCCTCCACCCATACCTCCCCTCCCTCCCTCTCAAGGCCAAGGAGCCATCAGGGTTCACCACTCTATACTAAGACCAAGGTCCTCCCAACTCCCCCCAGGTCCAGGAAGGTGATCGACCAAGCTGAGAAGGCTCCCACAGAGCCCATCCATGCAGAAGAATCAGAGCCCAGAGCCATTGTCCTTTGCTTCTCAGTCAGCCCCCGCTGTTGGCCACATTCAGAGAGACGGGTAAGGCAGCCTACTGACTGGGAAAAGATCTTCACCAACCCTGCAACTGACAAAGGTCTGATCTCTAAAATATATAAGGAACTCAAGAGACTAGACGGTAAAATGCCAATTAACCCAATTAAAAAATGGGGCGCTGAACTGAACAGAGAATTCTCAACAGAAGAAGTTCGAATGGCCAAAAGACACTTAAGGTCATGCTCAACCTCCCTAGCTATCAGGGAAATGCAAATCAAAACAACTTTGAGATATCATCTTACACCTGTCAGATTGGCTAAAATCCAAAACACCAATAATAACCTTTGCTGGAGAGGTTGTGGGGTAAGGGATACACTCATCCATTGCTGGTGGGAATGCAAACTTGTGCAACCACTTTGGAAAGCAGTGTGGCGGTTTCTCAGGAAATTCGGGATCAACCTACCCCAGGACCCAGCAATTCCACTATTGGGAATCTACCCAAGAGATGCCCAATCATACAACAAAAGCATATGCTCATCTATGTTCATAGCAGCATTATTTGTAATAGCCAGATCCTGGAAACAACCTAGATGCCCTTCAGTGGAAGAATGGATGAAGAAACTGTGGAATATATACATGCTAGAATACTACTCAGCGGTAAAAAACAATGACATCTTGAATTTTGCAGGCAAATGGATGGAAATAGAAAACACTATTCTGAGTGAGGTAACCCAGACCCAAAAAGATGAATATGGGATGTACTCACTCATAATCGGTTTCTAGCCATAATTAAAGGACATCGAGCCTATAAATTTGGGATCCTTGAGAAGATAATAAGAAGGTGAACTCCCAAAAAAAGATATAGTAATCCTCCTGGATATTGGAAGTAGACACGATCGCCAGGCAAAATTGGGAACTTGAGGGTTGGGCAAGACTGGGCCAAGGGAAGATGGGGAGAGAAAAGTGTGAAGGGGAGAACGGGGGGGAGCTCGGAGGAATGGGGTGCTTGGGATATAGGAAGGGTGGATATGGGAGCAGGGAAGCATATATCTTAATTTAAGGAGCTACCTGAGGGTTGTCAAGAGACTTGACCCTAGAGGGGTTCCCAGGTTTCCAGGGAGACGCCCCCAGTTAGTTCCTTGGGCAGCTGAGGAGAGGGAGCCTGAAAAGGCCAGTTCCTATAGCCATACTGATGAATTTCTTGCATATCACCATAGAACCTCCACCTGACGATAGATGAAGAAAATGACAGAGCCCCACATTGGAGCACCGGACTGAGCTCCCAAGGTCCTGATGAGGAGCAGAAGGAGAGACAACATGAGAAAGAAAGTCAGGACTGTGAGGGAACCTCCAGCTGGCGACAGATGGGGAAGGTGACTGAGCCCCACATTGGAGCACTGGACTGAGGTCCCAAGGTCCTGATGAGGAGCAAAAGGAGCGAGAACATGAGGGAGAAAGTCAGGAACGAGAGGGGTGCGTTCACTCATGGAGACGGTGGGACAGAACTAATGGGAGATCACCAACTCCAGTATTTTTCAAATTTTTGAATCATACAGTCTGTATATCACTATGTACATGCTTATTGAGTTTCATGAAATTTCAAACAGTAACTAAACCCATCTCCTATTTACCATTCAAGCTATCCTACTCACTTAACATACTCATTGGATATGCACACAATTTATCCAAAGAAAGAGTTTGAAGAGACATATTGTCACGTAGTTGCCTTATATTTCTGAGATCCAAACTTGGTAGCTTAAAAAAAAATCAATACAGAAGTGACAATTTCATATTGACATCCAGTCATATGTTCTTTTTTTTAAGTATTGTTTAGTATTGTTTTAGTTGCTTTGCTTAGCTTTACTCACGCAGTGTTAACATTCTACCACTTAACTACACTCCCATATGATTATCTTAAATATTCTCTCTGAAAGTATTTGAAGACTGTGAAATGTAGTGCAAATTCCTTTGGTCTTAATAATATAATCCCAGACTTAGATATTAGTAAGTGAAAACTGAAGTGTCTGAGAAACAGAACAAGCAGTCAGCCATTAGATCATGGCTCTTCCAAAGTTCAGAACAAAGGGGCAATTTTGTTTTTTTGTGTTAGTACCCAAATATACCCATCATCATTTGCAGACTCAAGAAAACTATATAAAGCCGGGCGGTGGTGGCGCACGCCTTTAATCCCAGCACTCGGGAGGCAGAGGCAGAGGCAGGCGGATCTCTGTGAGTTAGAGGCCAGCCTGGTCTACAAGAGCTAGTTCCAGGCCAGGCTCTAAAAAAGCTGCAGAGAAACCCTGTCTCGAAAAGCCAAAAAAATAAAAAATAAAAAAAAAGAAAACTATATAAAGTGATAATGGCAGTTTTATACATTTTCAGACTATTATACTCATTTCACAGCGTGTTTATATGAATTTAAGTAGATTTTAGAAGTGGTATCTCATTTTCCAGTACTTGATTTTTTTTTTTTTACAAAGGCATGGTCATGCCTTTTATAGCAATACCCAAGTCCCTGGTACAAACTTCTGTCTTAGGGTTTCTATAGTTCTGGAGAAAACACATGACCATGTCAACTCTTTATTTTCTTTATTATTATTATTACTTTAAAAATTACCAATCCACATTACTATTAACTCCCCTCTTTTCACTCCCTGTCCACTCTCTCCACAGACCCTCCCATTCCACCCAAGTCCAATCCTAAAAAAGGGCAATGCACCCCGCCCTTTAAATTCAAATGCCCTCCCTACTACATCTAGGTTGAGCAAGGTATACATCCAAAGAACAAAGATCCAAAGAAGCCAGTACATGCAGTAGAAACAAATCCTAGTGCCACTCTCAGTGGCCCCTCAGTCTGCACCACCTGTTAACCACATTCAGAGGGACTTGTTTGTTCCCATGCTCATTCACTCCCAGTCCAGTTGGAGTTGGTGAGCTCCCATTAGCTCAGGTAAACTGACTCAGTGGATGAACAACTCATGGTCTTAAATTCCTTGCTCATACAGTCACTCCTTCCACTCTTCAGCTGGATCTTGGGATTTCAGTCCAGTGCTCCGATATGGTTCTCTGAATCTGTTTCCACCTGCTGTTGGATGAAGGTTCTATGATGATATTTAAGATAATCATCAGTCTGACTATAGGGTAAGGCCAGTTAAGACACCCTCTCCTCTATTGCTATGGGTACCATGTGGCATCATTCTTGTAGATTCCTGAGCATTTTTCAAGAGCCATGTTTATTGCTAACCCCATAATGGCTTGCTCAATCAAGATATCTCGTTCCTTGCTCTCATATCTGTCCTTCCTCCATCTCGACTATCCCATTCCCTCAAGTTCTCCTCAACCCCCCTTTTCCCCTTCCTTCTACCCCCTGCCCCATGTTCCCAAATTTTTGTCTGTTTCCAATTTCCAGGTGGATCTATATATTTTTTCTTTAGGTACACCTTATTACTTAGCTTTTCTAAAATTGTGAACTATAGGCTAGATGTCCTTTGTTTATGACTAGTATCCAATTATGAATGAGTACATACCATAGTCATTTTTCTTGGGGGTGTCTGGGTTACCTCACTCAGGATAGTGTTTTCTAATTCCATCAATTTGCATGCAAAATTCAAGATGATATTGTTTTTTACCACTTAGTAGTATTCTAATTTGTAGATGTGCCACACTTTCTTTATCCATTCTTCCATTGAGGGATATCTAGGTTGTTTCCAGGTTCTGGATATTACAAGTAATGCTGCTATAAACATAGTTGAACAAATGCTTTTGGAGTATGATTGAGAAACTTTTTTCCCAAGAGTGGTATTTCTGGATCCTGAGGAAGGTTGATTCCCAGTTTTCAGAGAAACCACCACACTAATTTCCAAAGTGGTTGCAGAAGTTTTCATACCCACTGGCAAACGATGAGTATTCCCCTTGCTCCAAATCCTCTCCAGCATAAGTTATCATTAGTGCTTTTTATTTTAACCATTCTGACAGGAGTAAGATGGTATCTCAAAGTTTTGATTTGCATTTCCCTGATAACTAAGGAAGTTGAAAATGTTCTTAAGTATCTTTTGGTCATTTGAAATTCTTCTGCTGAAAATTCTCTGTTTAGTTCAGTATACCACTTTTTAATTGGGTTGTTTAGAATTTTAATGTCTAGTTTCTTGAGTTCTTTATATATTTTGGAGATCAGTCCTTTCTCTGACGTTGAGTTGGTGAAGATATTTTCCCATTCAGTAGGCTGCCTTTTTGTCTTATTGACTGTGTCCGTTGCTTTACAGAAGCCTATCAGTTTTAGGGGGTCCCATTTATTTATTGTTGCTCTTATTGTCTGTGATACTGAGGTTATATTTAGGAACAGGTCTCCAGTGCCCACACATTGAAGGCTACTTCCCACTTTCTCCTCTATCAAGTTCATTGTGGTCAGGTTTATATTGAGGTCTTTAATCCATTTGGACTTGATTTTTGTACATGGTGACAAATATGGATCTAATTTCATTCTTCTACAGGTTGACATCCAGTTATGCCAACACCATTTGTTAAAGGTGCTTTCTTGGTTTTGAATGTTAAATTTTAGTTTCTTAGTTAAAAATAAGGTGTTTATAGGTGTGTGGATTGATATCCAGGTCTTCAATTCAATTCTATTGGTCAGCATCTCTGTTTTTATGCCAATATATATCTGTTTTGATTACTGTAGCTCTGTAATAGAGCTTGATATCAGGGATGGTAATGCCTCCGGCAGTTCCTTTATTGTACAGGATTGTTTTGGCTATCCTGGGTTTTTCGTTTTTCTATATAAAGTTGATTATTCTTCTTTCAGGTCTGTGAAGAATTGTGTTGGGATTTTAATGGAGATAGCATTGTATATACATATTGCTTTTGGTAGGATTGCAATTTTTACTATGTTTATCCTTCCTATTCAAAAGCATGGGAGATCTTTCTATTTTCTGGTATCTTCTTCAATTTCTTTCTTCAAGGATTTGAAGTTCTTGTCAAATAGTTCTTTTACTTCCTTGGTTATTCTTACCCCAAGATACTTTATGTTATTTGTGGCTATTGTGAAAAATGATGTTTCTCTGATTTCCTTCTCAGCTTTATCTTTTGTGTATTGGAGGGCTACTGATTTTTTTGAGTTGATCTTGTATCGTGCCACTTCACTGAAGGTACTTATCAGCAGTAGGATTTCTATGGTAGTGTTTTTGGTGTCACATATGTACACTATCATGCCATCTGCAAATAACAAAAGTTGATGTCTTCCTTTTCAATTTTAATTCCCTTGTTCTGCTTATGTTGACTTATTGATATTGATAAAACTTTAAGAACTATGTTTAAGAGATATGGAGAGAGTGGGCAACCTTGTATTGTTCCTGATTTTAGTGGAATTGATTTGAGTTTCTCTCCATTTAATTTGCTATTAGCTGTTAGCTTACTGTATAATGCTTTTATTATATTTAGATATTGTCATTGTATCCCTAATTTCTCCAAGACCTTTATCATGAAAGGGTTGTTGAATTTTGTCAAATGTTTTTTCAGTATCTAATGAAATGATCATATGTTTTTTTTCTTTCAGTTTATTTTGTATGATGGATTAGATTGATAAATTTTTATATGTTGAACCAGACTGGCATCTCTGGAATGAAACCTACCTGATCATAATGGCTAATTTTTGATGTGTTCTTGGATTCAGTTTGCAGTATTTTATTGAGAATTTTTGCATTCATGTTCATTAGTGGGGTTGGTCTGTAATTTTCTTTCTTTTTTGAGTCTTTGTGCATTTTTGATATCAGGGTAACTGTAGCCTCATAAAAAGTGTTTGGCAATGACCCTTCTGTTTCTATTATGTGGAACACTTTGAGGAGTATAGTTATTAGTTCTTCTTTAAAATTCCAATAGAATTGTGTATTAAAGTCATCTGGCCCTATGCTTTTATTTGGTTGGGAGGTTTTTGTTGACAGCTTCTATGTCCTCGGGGCTTATAGGTCTATTTAAATTGCTTGCCTGGTCTTGGTTTAATTTTGGTAGATGGTATCTACCTAAAAATTCTTCATTTCTTTTACATTTTCTAATTTTGTGGAGTACAAGTTTTCGTAGTAGGACGTAATAATTCTCTGTATGTCCTTAGTGTCCATTGTTATGTCCACCTTTTTATTTCAGATTTTTTAAATTGGGATGTTCTCTCTCCCCCCTTTGATTAGTTTGGATAAGGGTTTGTAAATCTTGTTGATTTTTTCAAAGAATCAGCTCTTTTTTTCATTGATTCTTTTTTAATTTAATTTTTTATTAAATTATATAATTTTACAAATTTTCACCTCCTCCTCTGCTCCCATTTCCCTTCCTCTTCCTAGCTCCCTCCCCCTCCCTCTCCAGTCCAAGGAGCAGTCAGGGTTCCCTGCCCTGTGGGAAGTCCAAGTTCCTCCCCCATCTATCCATGTCTAGGAAGTTGGGATCCAAACAGACTAGGTTCCCACAAAGCCAGTACATACAGTAGAATCAAAACCCAGTGACATTGTACTTGGCTTCTCAGTCAGCCCTCCTCATCTACCACATTCAGAGAGTCTGGTTTGATCACATGCTCCATCCATCCCATTCCAGTTGGCCTTGGTGAGCTCCCATCAGATCAGTCCCATTGTCTCAGTGAATGGGCACACACCTCATGGTCCTGACTTTCTTGCTCATGTTCTCCCTCCTTCTGCTCCTCATTTGGACCTTGGGAGCTCAGTCCAGTGCTCCAATGTGGGTCTCTGTCTTTATCTTCATCCAAGGTCAGATGAAGGTTCTATGGTGATATGCAAGATAATCATCAGTATGGCTATAGTAAAGGGCCAGTTCAGGCCCCCTCTCCTCTGCTGCTCAAGGAGCAAGCTGGGGACACTTCCTTGGACACCTGGGAACACCTCTAGAGTCCAGTTTCTTGCATTTCTTCAAATGGCTCCCTTAATTAAGATATATACTTCCTTGATTCCATATCCACTCTTCCTCCATCCCAACTGTCCCATTCCCTCAAGATCTCCCCATCTTCCCCTTCTCACTTATCTCTCCCCATCTCCCCTTTCCCCTATCCTACCCCCACCCCCATGCTCTCAATTTTTGCCCAGAAATCTTGTCTACTTCCAGTATCCATAAGGATAACTACATGTTTTTCTTTGGGTTCACCTTCCTATCTAGCATCATGTAATATAGGCTCAATTCTATGGATAGAATCCACTAATGAGTGAGTACATACCATATTCATCTTCTTGTGTCTGGGTTACCTCACTCAGGATGGTGTTTTCTATTTCCATCCATTTGCATGCAAAATTCAAGATGTCATTGTTTTTTACCTCTGAGTAGTACACTAATGTGTATATATTTCACACTTTCTTCATGCATTCTTCCATTGAGGGGCATCTAGGTTGTTTCCAGGTTCTGGCTATTACAAATAATGCTGCTATGAACATAGTTGAACAAATGCTGTTGTAGTATGATAGGGCATCTCTTGGCTATATTCCCAGGAGTGGTATTGCTGGATCCTGTTGAAGGGTCGCTAGTTGTCTGAGTTATTGTGGGCATTGTTGGACTCCTTGGTTTGTGATTTTCCTTCTATTACTTTCTGTAAGTCTGGTTTTGTGGCTACGTGTTATTTAAATTTGTTTTTATCCTGTAATATTTTGTTTTCTCCATTTATAGTAATCGAAAGCTTGGCTGCGTATAGTAGTCTGGGCTTGCATCCATGGTCTCTTAGTTTCTGCAGTACAGCTATCCAGGACCTTCTGACTTTCATGATTTCTATATAGAGAAGTCCACTGTAAGTCTGATAGGTTTACTTTTATAAGTTACTTGACCTTTTTCCTTTGAAGCTCTTAATATTCTTTCTTTATTCTGTATGTCTTGGGTTTTGATTATTATATGGTGAGGGGATTTTTTTGTAATCCAGTCTATTTGGTGTTCTGTATGCTTCTTGAGCCTTCATAGGAATATCTTTCTTTAGGGTGGGAAAGTTTTCTTCTATAATTTTATTAAATATATTTTCTGGACCGTTGAGCTGTAATTTTTTCTCCTTCATCTACCCCTATTATTCTTAGGTTTGGTCTTTTTATTGTGTCCCAGATTTCCTGAATGTTTTGTGATGAGAATTTGTTGGATTTGATGTTTTCTTTGATCAGTGCATTTATTTTCTCTTTGGTATCTTCAGAATCTGAGATTCTTTCTTCTATCTCTTGTATTCTGTTGGTTATGCTTGTTTCTGTAGTCTCTGTTCACTTACCTATATTTTCCATATCCAGCCAGCCTTTGGTTTTTGTTTTCTTCCTTGCCTCCATTTCAGTTTTCAAGTCTTGCACTGTTTCCATTATCTGTTTGATTGTTTTTCCTTGTTTTCCTAGGATATCATTTACGGATTTATTCAATTCTTCAACCTTTTTGTTATTCTTCTCATCCATTTCTTTTTTTTATTTTTTTTTCATGGTTTATTTTTTTTATATTTAAAAATTTCCATCTCCTTACCTCCTCCTCCCCCCTCCCTCCCCTCCTCCTCCCCCTTCCATCCCCTCCTTCTCCCCCTTCCCTCCCCTCCCCTCCACCCATACCTCCCCTCCCTCCTTCTCAAGGCCAAGGAGCCATCAGGGTTCCCAACTCTATGCTAAGACCAATGTCCTCCCAACTCCCCCCAGGTCCAGGAAGGTGATCGATCAAGCTGAGAAGGCTCCCACCTGAAAAGGCCAGTTCCTATAGTCATACTGATGAATTTCTTGCATATCACCATAGAACCTCCACCTGACGATAGATGAAGAAAATGACAGAGCCCCACATTGGAGCACCAGACTGAGCTCCCAAGGTCCTGATGAGGAGCAGAAGGAGAGAGAACATGAGAAAGAAAGTCAGGACCGTGAGGGAACCTCCAGCTGGCGACAGATGGGGAAGGTGACTGAGCCCCACATTGGAGCACTGGACTGAGCTCCCAAGGTCCTGATGAGGAGCAGAAGGAGCGAGAACTTGAGGGAGAAAGTCAGGAACGAGAGGGGTGCGTTCACTCATGGAGACGGTGGGACAGAACTAATGGGAGATCACCAACTCCAGTTGGAATGGGACAGATGGATCATGCGACCAAACCCGTCTCTCTGAATGTGGCCAACAGCGGGGGCTGACTGAGAAGCAAAGGACAATGGCTCTGGGCTCTGATTCTTCTGCATGGACGGGCTCTGTGGGAGTCATCCATTTCTTAAAGGAAGTTTTTCACCTCTTGTTTAAGGGACTCTATCACTTTCATAAAGTCAGTTTTTTCTACTTCTTCTTGATTAAGGTGTTCAAGTCCACCTGTTGTAAGTTCACTGAGTTCTAGTGCTTTCATGTTGTTTTTCAAAGTGTTGGAGGAGTTCTTGCATTGGTGCCTGGCCATCTCTTCTTTTGGCTACTCCCCTATGGATCTTCTTTTACAGGTTCAGTTATCCTTGCTGGCCAGGGAGCTTGCAGACAAAAGGCCTAACTTGCTGCAGGCAAGCTATTGAAACAAAGGAACTCCTGCCTGCCCAGATGCACTCAGTACCAGGTCCCAGCACCCAAATGGGCTGAGCTGAGAGATTTTATGGCCCTGAAGAGGGGAGGATAAAGGGGGGGTGGTTTCCAGGTGCAAGCTTGGTTGGGATAGGAAGAGAGAGGCAGTAGCCCGGGAGAATAGCCCCTGCAGGAAGACCAGGAAGTATAGGAGGTTGAGGAATGTCTGTGTTCTTTTGCTGGGCTACTCATCAGGCACTCACTCACCCCACTGATGGATCTTTTGGTAGAGACTCAGGTCTCCTTGCTGGCCTGGAAGCTTGCTGACCACTCATTGATTCTTTTTATGGTTTTCTGTGTTTCTGTTGTGTTGTTTTCAGCCCTCACTTTGATGATTTCCTGTCTTCTATTCCTCCTGAGTGAGTCTGCTTCTTTATTTTCTCAAGCTTACAGGCATGTTGTTTAGTCACTGATGTGAGCTTTTTCCATTTTTTTAAGTGGGCACTTAGTGCTATGGAATTTCCTTTTAGCACTGCTTTCATAGTGTCCCATATATCTTCAGCACATACCCAAAGAATGTATACACATACCACAAGTACATTTGTTCATCTATATTCATAGTAGTATTTATCAAAATAGTCAAACCCTAGAGCCAACCTTGATGTCCCTCAATCAAGAATAGATAAAGAAAATTGTGATACATTTACACAATGGAATACTACTCAGTATTACGAAACGTGACATCTTAAAATTTGTAGACAAATGGGTGAAACTAGAAAAGACTATCCTGACTTAGGTAACTCAGACCACAAAAGAAAAACATGAGTTGTACTTACTCATAAGTGGATATTATTCATAAAGAAAAGGATAAAAAATCTACAGTCCACAACCCCACAGAAGCCAGCAAACAAAGTGATACCTAAGAAAGATACACATGAATTCTCCTTGGAAGGGGAAATAGTCAAGTTCTCCTGAAAAAAATTGGAGTATGGTGGTAGAGGGTAAATAGAAGAGAAGTGGGGAAGGGTGAAGGGGAGGAGAGGGAAGAACATGAGGAATTGGTAAGTTTGAATTGGGGAAAGGTCAAAGAGGGAGAGCAAAGAAATATGTATTGAGAGTGGGAGCCATTTTGTGGTTAAAAAGAAACCTGGAACTAGGGAAATTACCAGGATACCACAAAGAGGACCCCAGCTAAGAATCCATACAATAGTATAGATGGTGCCTGAACTGCCATTACACTTTAATCAAATTGATAAGTACCTTAATTGCCATCATAGAATTTTCATCAAGTTACAGGTGACAGCAGATTCAGAGGTCACAACTAAGCACTGGACCAATTCCTGGAGTCCAATCCTAAAGAGGAGGAGCAATATTAATTGGCAAAGGGGTCAAGACCATGATGGGAAAACCCACAAAAATAGCTGACCTGAGTTGGTGGGAGCTCTGAAGTGACAGTTCTGGAAGCCACATAGAACTAAACTAGGCCCTATGAATGTGAAGGGCAGTTGTGTGTCTTGGGCAGTTTGTGGAGCCCCTGGGAGTGGAACCACTTTTATCCAAAGGACATCAACTGTCGTTTTTGAGCCTATTCCCTATCGAGAGATACCTTGTTTAGCGTAGAGTGGGGAGGACATTAGTTGTACCTCAAGTGATGTGAAATACTTCATTGATTCACCATGGGAGACCTTATCTTCTCTGAGATTAGATGAGGAATTGGGGTGGGGAAGGTAGGGATAATAGGAAGAAAGAGGTAGAGGAACTGGGATTGGTATGTAAAATAAAATGATTGTTTTAAAAAGTAAAAATACATCAGCTGAGTCAAAAAATAGGAAAAAAATAAATGAAGTTTTCTACTATTTAGAAAAATCAACTAATTCTAAAGGTAAGGGACTTATATCTCCTCATCACTGATTATTATAAATTCAATTTTATAATGAAATATAAAATATTGATATTAAATATTTTTGCCTGTAAGGTAACAATGTGTTTCACATAAAAGTATGTGTTATTAAAATAAAAGTGCTTTGAGAGCTTGTTTGGAGATACTAGCAGAGGATAACAGCTTTTTCTGTACCCTTGACCTAATAAGACAGGTCCTCTAGTCACTGAAGTTTTTCCTCTTTGATAAAATGTGCAGCTTTAGGAGGGATGCCCATAGCGGGATTGCTGAGGTAGGAAGAGGACACCTTCATAGCCAGGCAGATTAGCTGAATCAACCCTGGCAATCAATGGGGTGACAGATATGTCATAGACAGATTACCTACTGGCACTTGGCATATGGGTCCCCTCATTTTATGGAAATATGTGGCAGAGAAATCAGAGAGTTACAGAAGGGGAATGGTTCATATACCATGGAAAGACACATAAAGGAAGAAATTTGGAATAGATGTAAAGGACTGGGCAGAATATGGAGGCCACCATGCCACCTGGGTCCATGGTGATGGAAATGAAAAGAGAATGAGGAAAAAGTTCTGTTCCCCACACAGGACCATTGAAATATCCCAATCAGTTTCCTTACAAGGCACATGTGTGTGTCTCTGATCCTAAAGTAGCCAGGACCTGAGTTGATATCCATGGTTGCTCCTACTGTTGAGTACCATGCTGCCTCCTTAGGGCTGGGTTGGGTTGCCTTCTGGTGCTGAGTTAGAGTCCAGGAGCCATGTTTCCACTGGGGCCTTACTGTCTGATTGGCTTTTGCTATTACCTGGGCTCATGGTGGCAGCCAGGCCTAGGGAAGGTATGCATATAGGAGAGTTGACTCTACCATCACATCTGAGGCATGTGGCCCAAGTGGGTAGAACTGACCAGCTTGACCAACCCAGGCCCACAACAGAGTTGAGCCACCTAAGAATTTACCCCATCTAAGTACTGCTGTAGCTTGTGCAAAGACTCTTTCTGTGGAAAAATTCCCTCAAGATCTCCAAGACCTAGGCAACCACAAGAGCTTCAGTGATAATATAAATTGAAATGCAAATACAAAACATAAATATAGTCATGTAGAATGCGTGGATTTTTGCTCTCTATTTTTAATAATGACTGAATTATTTGCTAGTTATAGTGGTTTGAATGAGAGCGCACCACTATAGATTCTTATATTTGAATGTCAGATCCCCTGTAAGTGTGACTTTGCAAAGATCAGAAAGTGAAACCTTTTAGAAGAATGTGTGTTATTGGGACAGAGCTTTGAAATATCAAAACCCATACCATTACCAGTCTCCAAGCCCCCTCTTGCTGATGTATTTCAAGATGAGGGCTAAAAACTAGTGCTATGGTGATATCTTATTGTCAATTTTTCCTGCAATTCAGGTTATGGAATCTAGTGCTCTGAAAAAGTTAGATTTGAAGATCTTTTCCCATTCTGTAAGCTGTCGTTTTGTCTTGTTGAATGTGTCCTTTGCTTTACAGAAGCTTTCAGTATCAGGAGGTCCCATTTATTAATCATTTCTCTCAGTGTCGGTTCTGCTGTGGTTATATTTAGAAAGTGGTCTCCTATGCCAATGCGTTCATATGTAATTCCCAATTTCTCTTCTATAAGTTTCAGTGTGACTGGCTTTATGTTGAGGTATTTGATCCATTTGAACTTGAGTTTTGTGCATGGTGATAGATATGGGTCTATTTTCATTCTTCTACATATTGATATCCTGTTAAGCCAGCACCATTTGTTAAATATGATTTCTTTGATTCTATTTGATATTGTTTGCTTCTTTGTCAAAAATCAGGTGTTTCAAGGTGTGTGGATTAATATCCAGATCTTCTTTTCAGTTCCATTGGTCCTCTTGTCTGTTCTTTTGCCAATACCAGTGTTTTCAGTACTGTAGCTCTGTAGCAGAGTTTGATTTCTGGGATTGTGATGCCTCCAGAAGATCTTTTATTTTACAGTATTGTTTTGGTCATCCTGGGTTTTTAGTTTTTTCATATGAAGTTGCGTACCATTCTTTTGAGGTCTGTGAAGAATTTTGATGGGCATTGCATGAATCTGTAGATTGCTTTTGGAAAGACTGCCATTTTTACTATGTTAATTCTACCTACCCATGATCATGGGAGACCTTTGCACTTTCTGGTGTCTTCTTCAATTTCTTTCTTCAAAGATTTAAAGTTCTTGTCATACAAGTCTTCCTCTTGTTTGGTTAGAGGTACTCCAAGATTCTTTATTCTGTTTGTGGCTATTGTGAAGATGATGTTACTTTGATTTCTTTTACAGCTCTTTTATCATCTGTGTACAGGAGGGATACTTTTTTGAGTTAATCTTGTATCCTGTTATGTTACTGAAAGTGTTCATGAGTTTTAGAAGTTTCTTGGTAAAATTTTTGGGGTCCCTTATGTTAACTATCATATCATCAGCAAGTAGTGAGAGTTTGACTTAATCTTTTCTGATTTTTATCCCCTTGATCTCCTTTTAGTGTCTTGTTACTCTCACAAGGACCTCAAGAACTATATTGAATAGATATGGAGAGAGTGGACAACATTGTCTTGTTTCCTGATTTCAGTAGGATTGCTAGGAGTTTCTCTCCACTTAGTTTGATCCTGGCTGTTTGCTTGCTCTATATTGTCTTTATTATGTTTAGGTATGTTCCTTTTATCCCTGCACTCTCCAAGACCTTTATCACGAAGAAATGTATATTTGAAATAAACTATTTGTCATATAAGTTGCTTTTGTCATGGTCACCACAGCAAAGAAAAAGTAATTGAGACTGTTGTCATTTCCATCACATCCAGGGTCCCTCAGTCATCAGCATTCAGGCAAAATGCTTTATTATCCTAGGTTCTCACATTTTGGGGGTCCTAATTTGCACATGCACCGTCAACATTCAGGCAAATTGCTTCGTCACCATAACCTTATTACCTACATAATTTATGTGCATACATAGTATGGCCTCATAATTTTATGCATTCATGGCTTGGATATGTAAACCCTTATACACATGTGCTGAATTATATTTTAAAAACATACAAACCATCCTACATTCTCTTTTGCCACATTTCTTTTATAAAGATCTGTGTAACCCTCCTTTCCTTACTTTTTAATAACAAAAACTCTTAAAGTGGGTTGTTGTGGTTCATTCTCACATATGGTAATATCATTTGTGCCTAGGCTTAACAAGCTCTCTTGTGTTCTTCAACCAGGCCACAAGCCTGGGCTGGGTTCATCTGCAATTTCCCATATTCTATCTGCTAGGCTATTGGATTTCTTCACACAACACTGGCTACTTCGATTGGTGATTCTATGCCCCTTCTGGTCAGCATAAACAATCACCTGAACCCATTAGAGTGTCCTGTCAGTATTCAACACCCATCTTGCATTCTTCAAAATGGTGGTACAACCAATCAATGCCTTCAAAACTGTGTCTGGCCCCCTTTTCTGACAATAACTTCCAGTAATCTCCCATGGCTGAGGACTGAGTCCTTGTGTCTTTTCTTGAACTTTTTCCCTTGTTTCTCATATCTGGGACTTTTGTCTCTCAGGATTCTCAGTCTTGACCCCTGCTCTCTGTCTGATAGGACTTTTTGAGTAGCCTGAACCATTTCACTCAATCCTTATTTAATCTCTGAGACTTCTGAGGTTAATAAAGCCATTTATTTTCCTCTGACTCAGCTATGGAAAATAAGCCTTCTAACAAGATAAACCCAACATCTTCTCTTGAGTGTCTTTTAGAAACACTCAAACCTCTAAGTTTAATGCTCTACTTAAAGACTCCTTTGCACAAGAAATGGCCCAAGGACCCCTTAGATAACAAACTAAATTGGACACTCAAATGTTTATTAGATGTCAATATTTTGTGTGAACTTTCTAATTTCTGTCAGTCAATGGGCAAATAGAATGAGTTTCTCTAGATCCAAGCTTTTCTCTATCTTAGATAAACCCTCTCTTCTTGTTTCCTGTTCACCTGCTCATGTGTTCTTAGCTATACCATATAAACCAGTGAAACACCCCAGTACTACTCTCAACACTGCTAACAAACCTCACCATTCTGAACCGAGCTGACAATGCTTTCCTTGGCTTCCACAGCCCATCCCTTCTATCCATCAACTATTCCTTTGGCCCCTATGGCTTCCTTTCCTCTCCAGGATCAGGCCACTTGAAAAACTTGACTGGCACAACCACTTTCACTCCTCCTATCATACATACTAGTTTCACTAAAGGACCCACCCTGATCAAACCAAATTGGGTGCAGTTTTTCCTTTGTGAGAGTTATATATTTAGTTCTACCTCTTTGACAAAACAATTACCTTACCCAAACTTATAGTCTCACCTTTATATAGTTAATAAATAATGTATATATTAACTAACAACCTACTTCCTGAGGACTTTAGCAGAGTTGGGTAACAGGCCAGAATACGTGCAGAAAAAATTCACCAGACTAATGCAGCCTGTTTCCCTGAGGCTGGGGTGATCTTGGATCAAGAACCATGTTGAGATTACAACAGCCTAGGTGGCATTCTAGCTAGATGTCAATTTACAGTCTGCCTCCTGGTAGGTCTCCTTAGGGCTGCTCTCAAGCCAGTAAGCTATGGACATCAATCAAGTAAGCTCCAGGACATCAATCCAGACAGACAAAAAAATTCAGCTCAGATCACTTACTAACATATATCCTGAGGACCCAGAGGGCAAATAGTTTCTTATGACATACTTCTTTTCCCAGAGCTTTCCCAATGTTAGGGCCAAGATTGAGTAGTTTGAGATAGGGCCTGTGACTCCAGAGGCAGATTTTTTTTGGTTTGGTTTAAATTTAGAGACAGGGTTTCTCTATAGCTTTGAAGCCTGTCCTGGACATAGCTTTTGTAGACTAGGTTGGCCTCAAACTCATAGATATACACCAGCCATGCCTTCCAAATGTTGGGATCAAAGGTGTTTGCCACCACTGCCCAGCAGATCTGGGCTTTAGGTATACCATGAAAGAGTTGATAAAGTCCTTAAACAAAAATACCAAATTCTGGACAAGGTTATTCTACCAGTCTCTATTGCCTCCAAAGACATAAGAATTACTGGGTCCCTGTTTCAAATGTGGTCAAATGGTCACTGGGCTCAGGCTGGTCCAGTCATTTCCCGTTACTACAGAGAACATGCCTTGTCAGGACAATTAGAAAACCCCACGTCTGCTGTTAGAAGCAAAAATGGCCTGAAAGATGAATTACGTGTATTTTGGCAAACTTCTATAAGTGATCAAAGACGGAAGTTAAGAGTGTGTGTAAATGGCGTTTTCATTATGGCCTGCTGGAAACAGGAGCAGATGATAGTATCATTACTCCAGAATCTTGGCACCCATCTTGGCCTCTACAGGATGTAAATGCTCGGCTCTTGGGAATTGGAACCCTATCTCAAGTAAGACAAAGCACGAGATGGGTTGAATGCATAGGGACAGAAGGACAAATAGGAAAATTAAGGCCATATGTAGCTAATATTACAGTAAATTTATGGGGTCGTGACCTATTGCAGCAATGGAATACTCAAATTAACATTCCTGCTTCCTCTAGAGCATATATTTCTGAGGAAAACATCAAAAGGTATTACAGATGGCGAAAACCAGCCATTTGGGCTGTACAAGAACACAAAGCAAAGGATGCACCTCCAGAATCACCAACGGCCCTACCTCTAAAATGGTTGACTGAGAAACCAATATGTACAAAACAATGGCCTTAGCCTACTGACTGGGAAAAGATCTTCACCAACCCTGCAACTGACAAAGGTCTGATCTCTAAAATGTATAAGGAACTCAAGAGACTAGATGGTAAAATGCCAATTAACCCAATTAAAAAATGGGGAGCTGAACTGAACAGAGAATTCTCAACAGAAGAAGTTTGAATGGCCAAAAGACACTTAAGAACATGCTCAACCACCCTAGCTATCAGGGAAATGCAAATCAAAACAACTTTGAGATATCATCTTACACCTGTCAGATTGGCTAAAATCCAAAACACCAATAACAACCTTTGCTGGAGAGGTTGTGGGGTAAGGGGTACACTCATCCATTGCTGGTGGGAATGCAAACTTGTGCAACCACTTTGGAAAGCAGTGTGGCGGTTTCTCAGGAAATTCAGGATCAACCTACCCCAGGACCCAGCAATTCCACTATTGGGAATCTACGCAAGAGATGCCCAATCATACAACAAAAGCATATGCTCATCTATGTTCATAGCAGCATTATTTGTAATAGCCGGGACCTGGAAACAACCTAGATGCCCTTCAGTGGAAGAATGGATGAAGAAACTGTGGAATATATACATGCTAGAATACTACTCAGCGGTAAAAAACAATGACATCTTGAATTTTGCAGGCAAATGGATGGAAATAGAAAACACTATTCTGAGTGAGGTAACCCAGACCCAAAAAGATGAACATGGGATGTACTCACTCATAATCGGTTTCTAGCCATAATTAAAGGACATCGAGCCTATAAATTTGGGATCCTTGAGAAGATAATAAGAAGGTGAACTCCCAAAAAAAGATATAGTAATCCTCCTGGATATTGGAAGTAGACACGATCGCCAGGCAAAATTGGGAACTTGAGGGTTGGGCAAGACTGGGCCAAGGGAAGATGGGGAGAGAAAAGTGTGAAGGGGAGAACGGGGGGAGCTCAGAGGAATGGGGTGCTTGGGATATAGGAAGGGTGGATACGGGAGCAGGGAAGCATATATCTTAATTTAAGGAGCTACCTGAGGGTTGTCAAGAGACTTGACCCTAGAGGGGTTCCCAGGTTTCCAGGGAGACGCCCCCAGTTAGTTCCTTGGGCAGCTGAGGAGAGGGAGCCTGAAAAGGCCAGTTCCTATAGCCATACTGATGAATTTCTTGCATATCACCATAGAACCTCCACCTGACGATAGATGAAGAAAATGACAGAGCCCCACATTGGAGCACCGGACTGGGCTCCCAAGGTCCTGATGAGGAGCAGAAGGAAAGAGAACATGAGAAAGAAAGTCAGGACCATGAGGGAACCTCCAGCTGGCGACAGATGGGGAAGGTGACTGAGCCCCACATTGGAGCACTGGACTGAGGTCCCAAGGTCCTGATGAGGAGCAGAAGGAGCGAGAACATGAGGGAGAAAGTCAGGAAAGAGAGGGGTGCGTTCACTCTTGGAGACAGTGGGACAGAACTAATGGGAGATCACCAACTCCAGTTGGAATGGGACTGATGGATCATGCGACCAAACCCGTCTCTCTGAATGTGGCCAACAGCGGGGGCTGACTGAGAAGCAAAGGACAATGGCTCTGGGCTCTGATTCTTCTGCATGGACGGGCTCTGTGGGAGCCTTCTCAGCTTGGTCGATCACCTTCCTGGACCTGGGGGGAGTTGGGAGGACCTTGGTCTTAGCATAGAGTGGGGAACCCTGATGTCTCCTTGGCCTTGAGAGGGAGGGAGGGGAGGTATGGGTGGAGGGGAGGGGAGGGAAGGGGGAGAAGGAGGGGAGGGAAGGGGGAGGAGGAGGGGAGGTAGGGGGGAGGAGGAGGGAAGGAGATGGAAATTTTTAAATATAAACAAAATAAACCATGAGAAAAAAAAAACAATGGCCTTTATCTGAGGAAAAGTTGCAGGCTTTAGAACAGCTGGTACAAGAGCAATAGAATTCTCAGCATATAGAAGAATCTACCAGCCCTTCGAATTCTCCTGTATTTGTGGTTAAGAAAAAATCTGGTAAATGGAGAATGGTGACAGATCTCAGAGCTATCAACAAGGTTATTCAGCCTATGGGCTCTCTGCAATCTGGACTTCCTCTGCTTTCTTTATTACCAAAAGGATGGCCTCTCATAGTTATTGATTTGATGGACTGTTTCTTCACCATACCTTTACAAGAAAAAGATAGAGAAAAGTTTGCATTCACAGTGCCTACTTATAATAACTCTCAACCTACCAAGAGATACCAGTGGACCGTCCTCCCACACGGCATATTGAACTCTCCCACCCTGTGCCAATACTTTGTAAATCAACCATTGCAATTAATACACAAGCTGTTTCCCAAGTCTATTATTTATCATTACATGGATGATATTTTATTGTCTGATTCAAACATGGATACCTTACAAAGACTGTTTGAAGAGGTGAAAATAGTTCTACCTAAATGGGGATTACAGATTGCTCCTTAAAAAAATCAGAGAGGAGATTCTGTTGATTATCTAGGTTATAGAATAGGCTTGCAAAAAATTAAAAGGCATAAATTAGGAGAGATCGACTACGGACTCTTAATGACTTTCAAAGGTTGTTGGGAAACATTTCCAGCCTTCAACCGGCTGTTGGGATAACACCTGATATGATAATTCACTTAAATAAAACCTTAGATGGTGAAAGAGACTTAAACAGTCCCAGAGAATTAACAGCTGAAGCAGAAAAAGAACTGACAATGGTTGAAGAAAGTTTGCAAGAAGCACATGTGGATAGGGTGAACCCAGAACTCAGTTGTATTCTCGTCATATTACCTTCAAAAATTTCTCCTACAGGAATTTTAATGCAAAGAGATGATATTATTTTAGAGTGGATCTTTCTACCTCATAAACCAAGTAAGAAAATGAAAACCTATGTGGAGAAGGTTTCTGAACTAATTATTAAAGGCAAATTGAGACTTTGTCAACTAGCAGGCATGGACCCAGCAGAAATCATAGTGCCTTTCACCGCTGATGAGATTAGAAAATTATGGGAAGATAATGAACCATGGCAAAGAGCTTGTGCTAACTTTTTAGGAGAAATTAATAACAACTATCCAAAAAGCAAGAGGCTTAACTTTATAAAGAGAACTTCTTGGATTCTTCCTCGAATCGTCCGTGATGCTCCAATAACTGGAGCCCGCACGTTTTATACTGATGCTAATAAATCAGGGAAGGCAGGCTACAAATCAGAAAACTTGAGTAAGGTGGAACAAAGTCCTTACGATTCTGTCGAAAAGACAGAGTTATTTGCCATTCTTATGGTGCTAAGGGATTTTAAGGAACCTCTTAACATTATTACTGACTCACAATATGCAGAAAGAGTTATCTTACATATTGAAACTGCTGAATTCATACCTGATGATACTGAACTAATCTCATTGTTTATCCAGGTACAAGACATGATCAGGAACAGACTTTGCCCTATGTATATAACACACATCCAATCCCATATGGGTCTGCCAGGTCTGTTAGCACAAGGTAATGCAGATATTGATTAGTTATTGATTGGTAGTGTGCTGCGGGCTTCCGAATTTCATGAAAAGCATCATGTCAATAGCAAAGGCTTGAAGAAAGAGTTTTCTATTACATGGCAACAAGCTAAGGACCTCTTTGAAGAGCTATAGAACATGGCCTTTAATCTAACCTAGAGTTTTGTACTTATGAGACACAATCACTCCTGGCAACAATGCTCTACTCCCGAGAGAACGTTGAGCACCAAAGACTCTCCACTGGGAGTTTGTCTTCTTCTTGGCAGAACTGGCCTTTGGGCAAAGAAAAGCCCATACCTCCACTACTGACTAAGATACAAAATATCCATAAGTGGATAAAACAGAATTGTCTTATCTTGCCAAGACAGGATAGGATAGTTCTACTAAAGGTTCCTTGCCGTTGTATAATGGTATGTCAGATTATATCAGGCCTCAGCCAAAGTTGGTTGCCTCAACGTTGCTAACAAGATTTCATGTGGTTGCTCAGGTAGTCAATTGTCTCTGTCTTCTGTTGCACATTTTGGAAGTTTCTCATTTGTGCTTCCTGGTTGCATTAGTAATATTGCTTCCCTTCTCAGATCTTTGATGGGGTTGAAGATTAGATAATTGTAGCTACCTTCTACATTGTTTAGACTTCCTGAAGTAGAATGTTTGGTAAAATTTTTTTGTTATATATTCCTCGCCTAATATTGTTTGCTTCTTGTAATTTTATGATCTATTACCATTGTATATAGTTGTATTTGGTTTCTGAATCTGCCTTATTTAGACAAAAGGGGGAGATGTTGGGGCAACTGCCCAATCGCTGCGTTCAGGGGCGTGGCTGTCCCAGGGGAGAGAGGTACCCTTAAAAGGAGCTGGGTGGGGGATAGCTGCCCTGTTTTTTCCCTGCTTGACCCTTTGCTTCGCTGGAGCCTTGGCTTTATAAGTATCCCTCTTTCTCCTTTTATTAAAACTGACTTATTAAAAAAGGACTATTTTTGGATATTTCAAATCTCCCGCATCAGCCTGACCCATTAGTTTCAGCCTCTTACTAACTAATTCTCACATCTTGCTTTAACCCATATTTAGTAATGTATGTAGCACCATGAGGTCGTGTCTTACCAGGAAAGATTCAGCATGTCTGACCTGGTGGCTGGCTCCATGGCTTCTGTCTCAGAGAGGAGAGGCATGGCAGCTGTCTAACTTCTCTTCTTTCCAGCATTCTAAAAATTCAAAGAGAACATAATAGCATACAGTATCAAGATTCTCTGTGTATTTTCCATCTTTGTGTGGCTTTATTTTAACCTCTATTTCATTTATTTTTACTTTTATTTTTTGAGACAGGTTCTCTGTATATCTTTGTCCTGGAAAAACTCAGTAGACCAACTGTCCTTGAACTCTCAGAGGTCCCTCTGTCTCTGCCTCCAAGGCATTGATATTAAAGGTGTGTGCTACCACATCTTGAAGTCACAGAGGTCAATCTACCTCTGCCTCCCACATGGTGGGATTAAAGATGTGTACTACCACACCCAACTACTCTCTTTTCTTTTTTTACTTTAGTAACTTTAACATTTAGCCTGCACATATTTTTAACACACTGTAAACCATTTAGATTTTCTTCATCTTTGAATCTTTTCCTGTATATCTCTCTTTTTGTGACCACATGAGTCTTTAATTTACCAAACAATATAGGTAGGACTAAAGCTGTGACTTTGGCGGCTGTATCCTGACCATTCCTTAGCTTTCCAGTCTCATTGCAGAGGTAGCGGCTGTAGCCATTTTTATTGCCATAACTCTATGGCATTTCAAAGTCGTTGCCAGCAAGCAAGCTGCAGCATTCTGCTAACAAATCACAGTCAGTCAGACCACCTGCCTGAAAGAATCAGAGTTTTCCCTGGCAGGATGGCCTAGAAAGACTGCATTTTGAAAAGGCACAGCTTTTTTCCTGCTATGGCTAAAAATCGAAAACATGCATTCTGCTTTTCATCAACACTATATAAGTGTTTCATGGCAGGACCTCTCAAAATTGCTGCAGGGTTTTGCAGCTAAAGCTGAGTCAGGAAGCCTCTCTTAGATGAGAGTGTTTGTTTGCCTCGAGCAAGCAGAGCAGACCCGAGAAATTGGTGCTACGAAGAAAACATGATTTATTCTATTCTTTTCCAAGCTTTCTCAGGCTTTCTGTGGATTCAGTTATCCACATCTGGGTGCCATTCAGTTTAATATAAATTATCATGCAGTGGCTTTTCTTGCTGAAATTCTTTTTTTTTTCCATTATGTTAGCTTGTGTCTTTTTTTTTTCTTTTTTTTTCCAGTTTATTTATTTTTTCTTAAAAATTGCCATCTCCTTCCCTCCTCCTCCCCCTTCCCTCCCCTCCCCTCCACCCACACCCCCACTCCCTCCCTCTTGAGGCCAAACAGCCATCAGGGTTCTCTACACTATGTTGAGTCCAAGGTCCTCCCAACTCCCCCCAGGTCCAGGAAGGTGAGCAACCAAACTGACAAAGCTCACACAGAGCCCGTCCATGTTGTAGACACCAAGCCCATCGCCATTGTCCTTGGCTCCTCGGTCAGCCTCAGAGAGTCCGATTTGGTCACATGTTCAATCAGTCCCATTCCAAGTGGACTTGGTGGTCTCTCATTAGTTCTGTCCTGCCGTTTCAGTGGGTGAACGCATCCCTCATGGTTCTGACTTTCTTTCTCATGATCTCTCTCCATCCGCTCCTCATCAGAACTTTGGGAGCTCACTCCGGTGCTCCAATGTGGGGCTCTGTCTCTATCTCCATCCATCGCCAGGTGAAGGTTAAGGCTCACAGTGAGCCCGTCCATGCTGTAGAGTTCACATTCATTGCCATTGTCCTTGGTTTCTCAGTCCTCCTCCACATTCAGCCACATTCAGAGAGCCCGGTTTGGTCCCCTGTTCCATCAGTTCCATTCCAACTGGAATGGTGGTCTCCCGTTAGATCTGTCCCACCATCTCAATGGGTAAACACACTCCTCACGGTCCTGACTTCCTTGCTCATGATCTCCCTCCTTTTGCTCCTCATCGGGACCTTGAGAGCTCAGTCCGGTGCTCCTATGTGGGGCTCTGTCATTTTCTCCATCCAATGCCAGGTGAAGGTTCTATGGTGATATGCAAGATATTCATGAGTATGGCAATAGGATCTGGACATTTCTGGCACCCTCTCCTCAGCTGCCCAAGGACCTAGCTGGGGGCATCTTCCTGGACACCTGGGAACCCCTCTAGAGTCAAGCCTCTGCCAACCCTAGAATGGCTCCCTTAAGTAAGATATATAATTCCTTGTTCCCATATCCACCCTTCCTATATCCCAACCATCCTATTCCCCCAAGCTCTTCCAATCCTCCACTTCACAATTTTCTTGCCCCATCCCCCCTCCCCCCATCCCACCCCACCCCTATGTTCCCATTTTTTGTCCGGCAATCTTGTCTACTTCCAGTATCCAGGAGGATAACTATATGTTTTTCTTTGGGTTCACCTTCTTATATAGCTTCTCTAGGATTTTTACAAATTATAGGCTCGATGTCCTTTATTTATGGCTAGAACCCAATTATGAGTGAGTACATCCCATGTTCATCTTTTTGGGCCTGGGTTACCTCACTCAGGATGGTGTTTTCTATTTCCCTCCATTTGCATGCAAACTTCAAGATGTCATTGTTTTTTACCGCTGAGTAGTATTCTAGCATGTATATATTCCACACTTTCTTCAACCATTCTTCCACTGAAGGGCATCTAGGTTGTTTCCAGGTTCTGGCTATTACAAATAATGCTGCTATAAACATAGTTGAACAGATGCTTTTGTAATATGATTGGGCATCTCTTGGGTAAATTCCCAAGAGTGGGATTGCTGGGTCCTGGGGTAGGTTGATCCTGAATTTCCTGAGAAACCACCACACTGCTTTGCAAAGTGGTTGCACAAGTGTGCATTCCCACCAGCAATGGATGAGTGTACCCCTTACTCCACATCCTCTCCAGCAAAGGCTTTCATTGGTGTTTTTGATTTTAGCCATTCTGACAGGTGTAAGATGGTATCTTAACGTTGTTTTGATTTGCATTTCCCTGATTGCTAAGGAGGTTGAGCATGCCCTTAAGTGTCTTTTGGCCATTCGAACTTCTTCTGTTGAGAATTCTCTGTTCAGTTCAGTGCCCCATTTTTTAATTGGGTTAATTAGCATTTTAAAGTCTAGTCTCTTGAGTTCCTTGTATATTTTGGAGATCAGACCTTTGTCTGTTGTGGGGTTGGTGAAGATCTTTTCCCAGTCAGTAGGCTGCCTTTTTGTCTTAGTGACAGTGTCCTTTGCTTTACAGAAGCTGCTCAGCTTCAGGAGGTCCCATTAATTCAATGTTGCCCTTAATGTCTGTGCTGCTGGGGCTATACATAGGAAGCGGTCTCCTGAGCCCAAATGTTGTAGAGTACTTCCCACTTTCTCCTCTAACAGGTTCAGTGTGTTCAGATTGATATTGAGGTCTTTAATCCATTTGGACTTGAGTTTTGTGCATGGTGATAGACACGGATCTACTTTCATTCTTCTACAGGTTGACATCCAGTTATGCCAGCACCATTTGTTGAAGATGCTTTCTTTCTTCCATTGTGTGCTTTTAGCTCCTTTATCAAAAATCAGGTGTTCATAGGTTTGTGGGTTAAGATCTGGGTCTTCTATTCGATTCCATTGGTCGACTTCTCTATTTTTATGCCAATACCAAGCTGTTTTCAATACTGTAGCTCTGTAATAGAGTTTGAAGTCAGGGATGGTAATGCCTCCAGAAGTTCCTTTATTGTATAAGATTGTTTTGGTTATCCTGGGTTTCTTGTTCTTCCATATAAAGTTGATTATTGTCCTCTCAAGATCTGTGAAGAATTTTGATGGGATCTTTAAGGGGATTGCATTAAATCTATAGATTGCCTTTGGTAGTATTGCCATTTTTACTATGTTGATCCTCCCAATCCAAGAGCAAGGGAGATCCTTCCATTTTCTGGTATCCTCTTCAATTTCTTTCTTCAAAGACTTAAAGTTCTTGTCAAATAGGTATTTCACTTCCTTGGTTAGAGTTACCCCAAGATATTTTATGCTATTTGTGGCTATCGTGAAAGTAGAAGCTTCTCTGATTTCTTTCTCTGTTTCCTTATCCTTTGTATATCTGAGGGCGATTGATGTTTTGGAATTGATCTTGTAACCTGCCATGATTCTAAAGGAGTTTATCAGCTGTAGGAGTTCTTTGGTGGAGTTTTTCGGGTCGCTTATGTACACTATCATATCATCTGCAAATAATGAAAGTTTAACTTCTTCCTTTCCAATTCGAATCCCCTTGATCCCCTTGTTTTGTCTTATTGCTATTGCTAGAACTTCAAGTACTATATTGAAGAGATAAGGAGAGAGTGGACAGCCTTGTCGCGTTCCTGAATTTAGTGGGATGGCCTTTAGTTTCTCTCCATTTAATTTGATGTTAGCTGTCGGCTTGCTGTAAATAGCCTTTATTATATTTAGGAATGACCCCTGTATCCCTAATCTCTCCAAGACCTTTATCATAAAGGGGTGCTGAATTTTGTATAATTCTTTTTCTGCATCTAATGAGATGATCATATGGTTTTTATCCTTCAGTTTATTTATATGATGGATTACATTGATAGATTTTCGTATGTTGAACCAGCCCTGCATCTCTGGGATGAAGCCTACTTGATCATAGTGGATAATTTTTCTAATGTGTTCTTGGATTCTGTTTGCCAGTATTTTATTGAGAATTTTTGCATTGATGTTCATGAGTGAGATTGGCCTGTAATTCTCTTACTTGGTTAAGTCTTTGTGTAGTTTAGGTATCAGGGTAATTGTAGCTTCATAAAAGGAATTTGGCAGTGACTCTTGTGTTTCTATATTATGAAATACCTTAAGGAGTATAGGTATTAGGTCTTCTTTGAAGTTCTGGTAGAATTCTGCATTGAACCCATCAGGTCCTGGGCTCTTTTTGGTAGGGAGGTTTCTGATAACAGTTTCCAATTCTTCGCAACTAACAGGACTATTTAGAGCATTTACCTGGTCCTGGTTTAACTTTGGTATATGGTACTTATCTAAAAAAGTGTCCATTTCTTTTACATTTTCCAATTTTGCGGCATACAGGCTGTTGTAGTAAGATCTAATGATTCTTTGGATTTCCTCTGTGTCTGTGGTTATGTCCCCTTTTTCATTTCTGATCTTATTAATTTGTGTGTTCTCTCTCTGCCGTTTGATTAGTTTGGCTAGGGGTTTGTCAATCTTGTTGATTTTCTCCAAGAACCAGCTTTTTGTTTCATTGATTCTTTGGATTGTTTTCTGTGTTTCTATTTTGTTGATTTCTTCCCTAAGTTTGATAATTTCCAGTCTTCTACTCCTCCTAGGTGAGTCTGCTTCTTCCTTTTCTAAAGCTTTCAGGTGTTCTGTTAAGTCTCCAATGTTTGCTTTCTCCATTTTTTTTAAGTTGGCACTTAGTGCTATGAATTTTCCTCTTAGCACTGCTTTCATAGTGTCCCATAAGTTTGAGTATGTTGTGTCTTTATTTTCATTAAATTCAAGAAAGACTTTAATTTATTTCTTTATTTCTTCCTTGACCCAGCTGTGGTTCAGTTGTTGACTGTTCAGTTTCCATGAGTTTGTAAGCTTTCTGGGGGTAGCATTGTTGTTGAATTCTAATTTTAATCCATTGTGATCCGATAAGATGCAGGTGGTTACTAATATGTTTTTGTAACTGTGGAAGTTTGCTTTGTTACCGAGTATGTGGTCAATTTTCGAAAAGGTTCCATGAGCCGCAGAGAAGAAGGTATATTCTTTCCTGTTTGGGTGGAACATTCTATAGATGTCTGTTAAGTCCATTTGGTTCATTACCTCTATTAAGTCTCTTAATTCTCTGTTAGGTTTCTGTCGAATTTACCTGTCCATTGGTGAAAGAGGAGTGTTGAAGTCTCCCACTATCAGTGTGTTTGGTTTGATGGCTGTCTTGAGTTCTTGTAATGTTTCTTTTATATAAGTGGGTGCTTTTGTATTAGGGGCATAGATATTCAGGATTGAGACTTCATTCTGATAGATATTTTCCTGTAATGAGTATAAAGTGTCCCTTTCCATCTCTTCTGATTGATTTTAGTTTGAAGTCAACTTTGTTAGAAATTAGTATGGCCACACCGGCTTGTTTCTTAGGTCCATTTGCTTGATCAACCTTTTCCCAACCCTTTACTCTGAGTAGATGTCTGTCTTTGTGGTTGAGGTGTGTTTCTTGTAAACAGTAGAATGTTGGATCCTGTTTTCGTATCCAGTCTCTTAGCCTGTGCCTTTTTATAGGTGAATTGAGTCCGTTGATATTAAGTGATATTAATGACCAGTGGATGTTAACTCCGGTTGTCATTTTTTATTTGTTAGTAGAGATTGTGTGTTTCCTTTCTTTGAGATGTGCTGGTGAAGGGTTGCTAGATGTCTGAGTTATTTTGGGCAATGCTGGACTCCTTTGTTTGTGAATTTCCTTCTATTACTTTCTGTAAGGCTGGATTTGTGGCTATGTATTGTTTAAGTTTGTTTTTATCCTGGAATATTTTGTTTTCTCCATTTATAGTGAATGAAAGCTTGGCTGGGTATAGTAATCTGGGCTTGCATCCATGGTCTCTTAGTTTCTGCAAAACATCTATCCAGGACCTTCTGGCTTTCATGGTTTCCATAGAGAAGTCAGGTGTTAGTCTGATAGGATTACCTTTATATGTTACTTGACCTTTTTCCTTTGCAGCTCTTAATATTCTTTCTTTATTCTGTATGTTTTGTGTTTTGATTATAATATGGCGAGGGGATGGTTTTTTTTGATCCAGTCTATTTGGTGTTCTATAAGCTTCTTGAACCTTAATAGGAATATCTTTTTTTAGGTTTGGGAAGTTTTCTTCTATAATTTTATTAAATATATTTTCTGAACCATTGAGCTGTATTTCTTCTCCTTCTTCTATGCCTATTATTCTTATGTTTGGTCTTTTTATTGTGTCCCAGATTTCCTGAATGTTTTGTGATGAGGATTTGTTGGATTTGCTGTTTTCTTTGATCAGTGCATTTATTTTCTCTATGGTATCTTCAGAATCTGAGATTCTTTCTTCTATCTCTTGTATTCTGTTGGTTATGCTTGTTTCTGTAGTCTCTGTTCGTTTACATAGATTTTCCAAATCCAGTTGGCCCTCGGGTTGTGTTTTCTTCCTTGCCTCCATTTCAGTTTTCAAGTCTTGCACTGTTTCCATTATCTGTTTGATTGTTTTTTCTTGGTTTCCTAGGATATCGTTTAGAGATTTACTCAATTCTTCAAACTTTTTGTTATTCTTCTCGTCCATTTCCTTAAGGGAGTTTTTCACCTCCTGTTTAAGGGACTCTATTACTTTCATAAAGTCAATTTTTTCTACTTCTTCTTGATTAGTGTGTTCAAGTCCTCCTGTTATAAGTTCGCTGGGTTCTGGTGCTTTCATGTTGTTTTTCAAATTGTTGGAGGAATTCTTGCATTGGCACCTGCCCATTTGTTCCTCTGAATAATCCCCTTTGGGTCTTCTTTTAGAAGTTCAATTCACCCCAATGAATTAAATTCACTCACCCTAATGAATGATGGATCCTCTGGCAGACTGTCAGGTCTCCTTGCAGGCCAAACAGCTCACTGACAAAGGGCCTACCTTGCTGCAGGCAGTCTAATGAAGGAGGGGACCTCCCACCGGCCTGGGTGTACTCAATTCCAGGTCCCCAGCGCCCAAACAGGCTGAGCTGTGGGATTTTGTGGCCCCAAAGATGGGAGGATGAGGCAGGGGGAGGGGGGGAAGGATTCTGGGTGCAAGCTGGGAGGGGACAGGAAGAGAGAGGCAGTATCCGGGGAGAATAACCCCTGCAGGAAGAGCAGCAAGTGTGCAGGTGGCAGGGGGAGTTGTGGAATGTCGGTGGTCCCTTTCAGGGCAGCTGCCGCGGTTGGGGCACTCACTCCTCACTCACCCCAAGAATGATGGATCCTCTGGCAGACTGTCAGGTCTCCTTGCAGGCCAAACAGCTCACTGACAAAGGGCCTACCTTGCTGCAGGCAGTCTAATGAAGGAGGGGACCTCCCACTGGCCTGGGTGCACTCAATTCCAGGTCCCCAGAGCCCAAACAGGCTGAGCTGTGGGATTTTGTGGCCCCAAAGACGGGAGGAAGAGGCAGCGCTGAAATTCTTTATATTTTACCTTTACATGCCTCAGATTGACTTCAAGTCCCCACTACCCCATCGTTTGCCTCTCCATGTGGATTTAAACTCCACAGGCCCACACAGTCTCTGCCTGCCTGTCCTACTCTTTTCTGAGACGTTTTTAAATCTCCCTTGCAAGCTCAGCGCTTAAGTGGTGTGAACTAGAGCACAAGTGGTTGCCAAAAGCTGCAACCCCTCGGTGAGACTCTGTCACATGGAGGCATATGCAGCTTCCGGGTTGCTCTTCTCTACCCCTGGATTCTGGGTTTCTGGTTCCGTGTATAGAATTGATTTAATTACATTTACTTTGTTGAGCAACTCATATTTCCCAGTTTTTAACAAATACTAAGGCAGACACTGAAACAGGACCTCATTTTCATCACCTTTGCAGTGGTTCTAGTTGTGACTCAGCAAAAGTGCCACCTGCTGGATAATAGGTAATATGGCAGTTTTTATTTCCATCGCAAATTTTACTGTTTTCTTTACTAATACAATGGATTATATCATTTGAAGTTTATATGACTGTGGGGATACCTTAATTTACTTGTTACTAGGTTTCAGTTTTATTTTCCATATTCTATCATTAAAGAAGAATATGGTACTCCTAAGAATGATACAATGTCTACAGACCAATAATGAACGACTAGTTGAAAGAATTAAAATTATTGAAAATCAGATAGTATCTAAACAAGTGTATACTATGATAGATAAAATTGACTCCATATCGAAGGGTACTAGGAAGTTACCTGAAAGGGTTCAGGCTGTTGAATTTGACATTCAGACGTTATCACAAAGTTTTGATAAGGTAACAGACAGAATGTAGCTCCAAGATGGGAATCTCCATGATGTACTTAAAAAGTTTAAGGAGGACATGTTAGGTTTGAAGGAAAAAATTAAAGCCCTGGAATCACAGGTGCAGAATGGGGACCAATAAAATGATACCTTAGTGAAATCACTAGAAACACATGCAGGTCAGGAGATTCAGGATTTAAGAGAGACAATGATGAAAAAGATTTGAAAAGACTGAAGAAATTATTGGAGCTGGTTAACACAGTAAGAAGGCACAAGGACAGGACACAATGCCACCACCAGCTATTAGAACTGGCTTACCCAGGGTTTTAGCTGCATACCCTGTAATTTATTCTGACAAAGCATCAACTTCTAAAGGCTCAAAGGGAGTCAAAGAAGCTAGATGGATGCCAACTGAACTGAATGATCTAAAAGAAATTAAGCAAGCTGTTATTAATTATGGTTTGCACTCTGCATTTGTTAAGGAAATGATAAGGACTTGAGCTTCTAATGTCAGAGATACCCCCATGATTTCTCTCAGTTAGTGTCTGAAGTTTTAGATGTTTGGAATTTATTTCAGAGAAGTATCTAAACATATGGAACAGCAAGGAAGAGCAAAAGGTGTGGAGGTTTCCCAAGATCAAATTCTTGGTGTAGGAGCATATGCTGATCCACAGGTCCAAGCTCTTTACGATGAAGAAGTATTGTGTCTATGTCACCAAGCAGCCTTAAATGCTTAGAATAGAATACAAGATCCAGCAAAAAGGGTCGAATCATATACCAGGATTAGGCAGGAACAGAGAGAACCCTATATTGACCTTTTGCAAAGATTAATTAAGGCTCTGGACATAGGGGTAACAGACCCAGAATCTAGACAAATAAGTCTTGAATCTCCAGCTTTTGAAAATGCAAATATAGATTGCAAAAAGATATTTGGCATTTAAAGTCTAGATCAGTGCCTTTGGATGGATGGATTCAGCAAACAATGAATGTTGGGATGTTTAAAACCTGATACAATCAGGAAACCACTTGAGGGGCCTCTCTCAGGCTCCCAAGCCAACTGTGGCCCAGTCATTCCCAGTCACCATGGAGAACGTGCCTCACCAAGAATATTAAAAGCTCCTATTTCTTCTGTAAAAAGTAATAATGGTCTAAATGATGAATTACATGTGGAGGGCGAGTCAAAAATTGAGTAGGACAGAGCAAACGTATATTTTGGCAGATTTCTATTAACGATCATAAACCAAAGCTAAGAGTCTGTATAAATGGCATTTTTATTGAAGGCTTATTAGACACAGGTGAGGATGTAAGTATCATTACTCCAGAATCTTAGCATCCGAATTGGCCTCTTCAAGAGGAAGATGTTCAGTTACTGGGAATTAGAACCCTATCTGGTGTAAAACAAAGCACAAGATGGGTTGAATGCATAGGGCCTGAAGGGCAAATAGGAAGACTAAGGCCATATATAGCCAATATTGCAATAAATTTATGGGGCCATAACCTGCTACAGCAATGGAATACCCAGATTAACATTCCTGTAGTTCCAGGAACTCAGAAATCTGGGAAGGATATGATGAGGTATTATGCAAAAAGGTCACCATCCATTCAGGCTGTATAAGAACATACAGCAAATAACAAACCTTTAGAGGTATCAACAGCCCTACTTTTAAAATGACTAACTGAGAAGCCAATATGGATCAAACAGTGGCCGCTAGCTGAAGACCACGCATAGACACGTATTCACGTTATCAATGGGCAACTGCCCTGAGCACAGAAAAGGCTGATTCGGTAATCGCACATTTATTGGAAGTTATGGCCATCATGGGTATACCTGCACAAATAAAGACAGACAATGGTCCAGCATATGTATCTAAGAAAATGAAATGCTTTTTTGCTTATTATAATATAAAATATATTACAGGTATACCAAATAATCCTACAGGTCAAGCAGTTATAGAAAGATCAAATTGTACTATAAAGGATATGCTGAACAAACAGAAAGGGATGGAAAATACCCCAAGAAATAGATTGCATCATGCTTTATTAACCTTGAATTTTCTTAATGCTAATGAGAAAGGAACAACAGCAGCAGAAAGACATTGGATAATGGAAAAGTCTGCTGAACTAAATCAACCGATTTATTTTAAAGATGTGCTGACTTTTCAATGGAAGCCAGGAGATGTGCTACATTGGGGAAGGGGTTTTGCTCTTGTTTCCACAGGAGAAGAAAAATTGTGAATAACATCAAAATTAATAAAGGTTCGATTTGAAGATGAAAAACCTCTTGGAAAGGAGAAATGTCAGCTCATCCACAATGATGATATTCATACAGGTGGTAAGAAAAACATATAGAATGGGGGCAGTGTTCTGTTCTTATCTCCACAGGTAAACATTCATTATTGAAAAAATCAAGGAACCCTGCATGTTTGAAAACTGACAGATGGAAAAATAACTGTCCAATGAGAATTATCAAGAAAACTGAATAGGTTCCATAAGTAAAATATACTAAATCATATTTCTAAATTTATAGAGCTTGTTTTGGAGTTGGTCTCTGGCTCAGGCCTGTAGAATGAAGCGGTCTAATTCCAAGGCTGTTGTTAAGAGAAAAACCCAGAGTTTGTGGAGTTTCTGTCTCATGTCAAGAGCCATGATATGCCACAGAAATAAATATGAGTTTAGAAAACATCTTTGCTTTTCTTCATATCTATCATACTTTTCATTGAATATATCTATCATGCCTTTCATTGAATATATGTATGTCTGTATATGTCTATATGATTAATGTTTAAATTTTCCACAATGAACAATGAGTTTTTCCTGTAGTGACATTTGAAGTTTCCAGGAAGAAGATGGGACCCCATAACAACAACTTTACCTGTTTGATATGAGGTCATGGTATTGATAGTGCCACTACAAGACCTGTTTTAGGTACCAGCTTCACAAGACGGTTCCAACTTGATTACCTGAAATGATGCACATCTTGTACAACATTCTGGCCAGACCTGCACAAAATACTCAGAGACTATTTGCAATTTTAAAAGACATTGATCTTGAAATTTAACCATCATCTTACTTTCACAGGATCCCCTAGAAAGAATGTCACCCCATGACTGCTGAAAGTAATTCTAGAGGACCATGTCCCTTTTACTTGTACAGTTTGTCCTTGTGTTTAGAGACATAATTTAAGGGTTGATTATAATTAGTATGTGGTTGAGGGCTGGGGGCTGGGCGAGGAATTTTATAAGCTCAGGGATCTTTTTGGAAAAAAAGAGGGATAATTGGATGATGGGATAATAGATTTGTAATTCTGAATTACTGTTTTTAGACAAATAATTTGCTATCGATTCTTGTATATTGATACAAAATTGAATTATATTGACTATTGTATGCATGCATGCTTCTACCTCTGTTTAAAACATTTTTATATATTGATATATATTGTATTGATATATGTATATTTACCATATTGCAGTGTACATTTCTACCTCTGATTAAAACACATATATTGTTTATGTATTGCTATATATTTAACATATTGCAATGTATATTTGTACATTGTTTATATTTGGCCATTATATTGTTCTCATTTATTACACAATTGTTTATTGTCTTAGTCTTTAAGTTAGATAGGTACTGAGAATTATATAGATCAATAGTCATCTAAGTTTGTCATTTATAATTAGACTAATAAGGTTCGTAAGATACATAGAGATTATACTCAGTATAGATAGATAATCTTCAACCTCTTCAAAGAGCTGTAGAAAATGGCCTTTAATTTAACTTAGAGTTGCAAGGTAGTGAGACACAATTGCTCCTGGCAACACTGATCTATTCCCATAAGAATGTTGAGCACCAAAGACACTCCATGTGGAGCCTTTCTTCTTGGCAGAACTGGCCTGTGGGCAAAGAAATGCCAATACCTCAACCATTGACAGAGATCAGAGTGTCCATAAATGGATAAAACAGGACTGTCATATCCTGCCAAGACAGGGTAAGATAGTTTTGAAAAGTTTCTTTCCTTTGAAAATGGTATGTCAGTTATATTAGGCCTTAGCCAAAGTTGGTTGCTTCAACGCTGCAAATGTGACTGGTGGATTGTCCAGGTCGCTAGTTTGTCTCTGTGATTTGTTGCATGTTTTGGAAGTTGTTTGAATGCACTTCCTAATTACTCAGGTAACATTATTTCCCTACTCAGATCTTCGATGGGGTTGAAGACTATATAAATATAGTTACTTTTCTCTCATGACTTGGCAAAGGTATTTATTATACAAGACTTAAGCTAGTTAGAATAGGGTATTTGTACTTATTGTATATAATTTTGTAGTATGTTTAGAACTCTCTTACTTAAACAAAAGGCGGAGGTGTTACGGCAGCTCTTTCTGCTCCTTCATCAAATAGCTGCTGAGATACCAGCCCATTGAGGCGTGGTCTCTCCTTCTTTAAAAAAGCAGCAACTGCCCTCAGCTCATTCTCTGGCTTCCAGCTCTGCTTCCGGCGACTAGGCTCCCTTCCTGATTGTGCAGAGGGTTGTTGTCTGGGATGGTGATCTGTAAGTTTTTCCCCTTTTAATAAGTAACCATTCTATTAATCATAATTACAAACTGGTATTGGATTGTTTATGATTTATGCTTTCAAAGTACTAGATTTGTTTTTCCAATATTCATCACAATGTTTTTTAGAAAGATTTTTTTTTTTACTTTCTCTATATATTATCTTTGGACATATAGCAAGTGTATTTCTGTGACCCAAATGTCACAATTATGTTCTCTTACATTAGCGTTTTGTTCAGAATTCAGTAGTTAGAGGCTCTTATTTTTTAAATATGGTACAAGGAATAAAACAGGATATAGCATCTTGGAAGGAAAAACAACAGAATGGAAGAACAAAGGCAGATGTAAAAAAAGAGGAGAGGAAAGAAGAGCAGAGCAGAATAGGGAAGGGGAGAAAAGAGAAAGGAGAGAAAATAAATGAAGACCCTCATTTCTCTAACTTCTTATCTATTTTGTCTGTGTTTCTTTTATTCCTATCCTATTTACTACCCACAAAACGTCACCTTATTGAGCATATAGGCAAGTAGCAAAAAGAAGAAGGATTCTTTCTTCAAACAATGGATCCACATCACATTTGCAATATTTTCAACATAAATTTACTCTATATCTTAATTTTATCATTTATAAAATTAGAGTGCTACCAAAAGTCTAATGAGAACTGTAAATAAATGCAAGTTATGTGTTTAGAATTTTGGGGAGCAAAAATATAACATCAATATTCTACTGCTGATCTACACTATTATTTTGTGTAAGATCATTCCTTAAACTATGATTTAAATTCAGCTGGTGTAGGAGGGTCTTCTGTCTATGTGTTACTTTCATTGGTTAAATAAAAATACTGCCTTGGCCTTTTGATAGGGAAGAAAATTAGTTGGGCAGAGTAGACAGAACAGGATGCTGGGAAGAAGGCAGTCAGAGAGCCACCCTCCATGAAGCTGCTAAGTAAGATATGCTGAATCTTTCCCGGTAAGCCTCGACCTCATGGAAACATATAGATTATTAGAAATGGGTTGAATCAAGATGTGAGAGTTAGCCAAGAAGAGGTTAAATATAATGGGCCAGGCAGTAATCTAATTAATAAAATATCTGTGTGGTTATTTTGGGGCTTAAGCTAGCCGGCAGCCGGGAGCTGGGCCACGGGAATGTGGTGGCCTGCTCCTCATTACTACAGAGTGACACTCTAATGTGATAACAAACTCAATGTAAAATATGAGAGGGCTTTAAAAGGAATTCTAGACACAAATATAGAGTTTAGCACAGCTGGAAGAGTGCCATAGCTCCTTTAAGAGAGAATGTCCTGACTCAGCAGCTGTAACAATAAAAAGCAGTGCCATTTTAAAACAAGGCTTCCTGAGTCCTCCTACCTGTGTAATTCTGGTTATGAAGCATTCGTGGGTTTGGATGTGTGTGTGCTCACTCAGGGTCGGGAACAAAGTAGCTGAGACCATGTCTGTGGCTCAGCTCTTCCTGCCTGTGTAGGCAGCGGGTTCAGGTCTACTAGAAAGTGGAAGTTTTGAAATACCAGTATCTGGGCTGTGCCGCCATGGCGATCTCTGTCTGGCTCCTGTGGGAGACAGAGCTTTTAAATAGGATTTTGTGAGTAAAATGTTACGGCTTGCTTTTTGCAATGTGGACTTGCTGTGTGCCTGGAACTGTGCACGGCTTAGGAGCACCAAATGGCTCTGAGGCAGGAGCAGCTCTGGCTTTGCTCCTCCATTCTGAACTGTGCTGAACTCAGGCAGGAACTGTTGTAATTATCATAACAGTGTAGTTAAGGTTTAGACTGGGCAAGAAACAGGCAGTATTGTATTACCCCTATATGGAACAACTTAAGTTTTTAAGAAGTGCTTAACATTTTAAGAAGTGCTCCTGCATAGTACAGATTCGCAATAGGACAGATTCAGACATAAAAGACCTCTAAATGCGTCATACAGTTAGATAAACGTAGGCTTGGGAGAGAGAGGAAGAGTATAAAGAGTCATTAAAAGTTAATGTTCTTTAAAAAAGGGTAAAATCTTTAAAGAGACAGAGTACAGATAGTTATAGATTAAAAGAAATTAAAAATAAGCCACATAAAAATGAAAAATTTACAGAGAGTCTGGATTATGTATATTGTATTTTCTTTAAATTTTTTAACTGTAAAGGAGCTAAGTACAAAAAACCATTTCATTGAATGGGCTGCTAAGCTAAACCAGCATATATGTTCTAAAGGTATCTTGACTTCAAAATTTGGGTCCAAGGATATGATGCTTCAGAAAAGAGGTTCTTCTTTTATTTTCACAGAGGATGAGACCCTGTTGATTCCTTCTAGACCAATATGGTATGATAGATCATGCCCCCCCTGAAAGGTTGCTGTGAACACCTTCAAAAAATTTCTTTGCTTGACTGCTGACTGCAAGGAACCTAGCAAACTGGATACACCATGAAAGACTGATTAACAGCATCCCCCATACACTACAAAGCAGTTTGGAGAGAAATAACTACATTCATATTCCCAAATATTGTTTATATATGTTCTTTTACATTTAAAGGGGGATATGATATAGATATGAATAATTTGCATTTGTATGGATTTGGCTTTATTGATATAACTTTAAGGTCGATTTTATTATATGCATATTTCTGATCTTGATTAAGGTATTTTGATTGTGTAGTTCATTTAAAAATGTATTGTATAATTAGGAAATATAGGTTGTTAATGGGTAATCATCAATAATAGTCAAGCTTGTAGTCATGTTAGTTAGATTTTCTAGATATATAGAGATACATTTCAGTTAGATAGGCATTCTCCATATCTTTCAAAGACCACAGAATATGGCATTTAATGTTTTCATAACTTAGGGCTTTTCATGACAATGAGAAACATCTGCTCCTGGCAGCATCAATCTACTTCAAGAGGAAGATGGGCATTGAAGAGGCTCATTATGGAGTTTGATAGCCATTTGGGCAAGAAACTGCTCTTGCCTTGACTATTGCATAAATTAGACATGAAGAACCCATGGAGAGAGGACTGCTGAACTTGCCTAAAGGTGAGATGGTCCTTCAGGGTTCCTACTTTGTGAAAGAGTCTGTTAGATATTCTGCAGGATACAGAAAAAAATTGACTGAACTGTCTTTGAAATTTCCTTCATGGAAATGTCTGCTGGATACTATGGTCCTATAGGCTGAAGATGGATGCTCCAAAGGTACAGAGGAACTTTGGGTGACTGTCCAGGCAGTGAGATATCTCTGTCATTTCTAGAGTTTGGAAGTTGCTTACTTAGGTATATTATATCCTTCTGGAGTCTTTGATAGAGTTGAAGAATGGTTAGTTATAGTTATAGTTTTCCATTATTATGATAAAGATAAAGTAGATTTATATATTGTAACTGTAATTCTTGCTTGATAACTGTTTTGTTATATGTAATTTTACTGTGTTAAAGGTAAAGCCTTTCTTTTTTGTTTAAACAGAAAAAGGGGAAATGGTATAGGAAAGTCTTCTGTCTATGTGTTACTTTATTTGTTAAATAAAAAGACTACCTTGGTCCTTTGATAGGGCAGAAAATTAGGTGGGCAGAGTCGACAGAACAAGATTTTGGGAAGAAAGAAGGCAGAGAGCTGCCTGTCATGAAGCTGCCAAGTCAGACATGCTGAATCTTTCCAGGTAAGCAATGACCTTGTGCTGACATACAGATTATTAGAAATGCATTAAATCAAGATGTGAGAGTTAGACAAGAAGACAATAAATATAATGGGCCAGGTAGTAATCTAATTAATACAATTTCCATGTGGTTATTTGGGGGGATAAGTTAGCTTGGCGGTGGGATGCAGCCCACCACTCTCTTACTACATTCAGCTATTAATTTTCTTTATAAATTCTCTAGAATTCTTTCTATTGGTATCTTCATTTCCTCCCTTTTGTGTTTTGTTAAAATAAATTTACATTACCCATATCAAAGATCTTTCAAGTGAGGGAATTCCATGCAGTCAGCAATCTAATCACTTGACTTTTCTATCTGAAAAAGTAAAACTTAATTTTATGTGGCCATTTGGGGGGTAAAAGAAGTCTCTAAAACCAGAAAAAATGAAAAACACACACAAACACACACACATAAACATCTTTAGGGTCACTCAATAATCTTTTCTGCTTTTATTTTTCCTTTATAGCTTCTGTATCCCAGCACAATCTTTCTGGAATTATAAAAGCATAATTTGGTTACATTAAATTTTTCAAGTGAATTTTATAATGAAAAACATGTTTTCCATTTCCCTTACATGATTAAATATCATCTACAATATAGGTTGTAAACAAAACATCCCAAGTAACTACATATAAAGCAACTTGTTATTGATTAAAAGAGTATAAGCAAGCAAGGAATTTTCTTTGCCAGTTCTTTTACTAGAATTCTGCATTTTGTGTCTACAAAGAATCAATCACTTTATTACTCATCTTATAATATAATCTTATAGAGTTCATAAAGGAATCACAAATCTAAGATTTTACATATATATGTAAAACAGTCAGTCATCTCTACTTTACACCCTCAGGGTACAAATTCATTTTTTTTTGAATTTTCAAAAGGGCATTTATTTATGTCTTAAAAGTGACTTGAGAACCATAAAAACATTTCAGATCATTCACTATACATAAAAAAAAATAGGCAATGGTAACCTGTTTTTTTTTTTTTTGCAAACAAACATGCGATCATTCTAGTAATAGTCACACAGGTATAATCAATAAGAAGATGAACTATATTAATATAAAGACCATAAATGGCTGAACTGTATACATGCATACCATAGTTTTGCCATTGTGTGCTTCAGCCTTTAAATGAGCTCCTCTGATAGACAACTTTAGTACTGAGAGCATACTCAACAAAACCCAAGGGCCACAAACACAACACAGTCCCTCCATGGGATGCCAAGCCAGGAGGCAAAACATCCAAAGCAGCAGCAGAGCAAGCAAATTGAATTCAGTCCCTGGAAGAGTCCCATATTTCCTGGTCCTGTTGGAGTGTCTCTCCACATGGCAGGAGCACAGTGAAGCAAACTCACATGAGCACAGCTGTTCAAAGTCACATCTCAACTGATGCAGCTCTCAGCCTTCTTACACCTGAAAAGGAGCAAATCCCGCTCCCAGGGCCCTTTCCACAACAGTTTGATTTTTGAGGAGTCCAACACATTGGATTCTAGTTCTTTCCAGCAAGTCCTACTCTTCTGAATTACTGGCTCTAAACTCTGTCTTTCTCTACAGGCCTGGGTGCTTAGAAGAACTGTCCAAGGGCTTCTATGAAGATAATATTAGAGGGAGAACCGTCTAAAGCTGGTGAGCAGAGCAGGATGAAGAATCAAGACAGCAATGAAATGCAGAAGAATAGCATCAAACTGGTCCTTTGGGAAACTTTGTTACAGACCTGAAGCAAGCCCATAGCACCTTCCCACCTCGAGGCAAAGTGCTCAGGCCTGTGAAGCATCATGTCAGTCATGGGCACATGACATCATCATTTCAGTCATGGGCACATTAATAGGTTTTAGTGTCACTGTGTGCCTAGTCAACCAAGAAATTCCTTGGGAAAAAGAACCAGTGGCAGCCAATTTGTACCTTGTTGGTGAATAGAATCTCTGTAGTAAAATGACCTATACTACATACAAAGTTGGAAATGAAGTCAGTATATTTTGGATGTAATATCTATAAATAGAATATAAAGAAAGCCCAGCACTAAGGTTTGATAACTGTTCTGCATATAATAGTCTCTCCGTGGAACACATCTTTATGAGGTTACATATGCTGAAAATGTAGAGTACTGCACACATACCTCAAAAAACACATTTTTACACGCCTCCCTGAAAACCACCTCTCTAGCTAGTCTGAAAACATCTAAATTATTCAACTCAAACCAGAACATTTTATTTTAGAAAATGTAGAATATCTAATATTGAATGTCAGTTACAATTGATAAGTATGAGGAAAAACTTTATATTTCTATTTAAATTGAAAAAAAACTTTTGAATTTGAATAATTTCTAATTCTTAGACAAAGATATCCAAGAAAATGGATAATTTTGATAAGTTAAAATTAGCAATTCAAGCCGGGCGGTGGTGGCACATGCCTTTAATCCCAGCACTCGGGAGGCAGAGGCAGGCGGATCTCTGTGAGTTCGAGACCAGCCTGGTCTACAAGAGCTAGTTCCAGGACAGGCTCCAAAGCACAGAGAAACCCTGTCTCGAAAAACCAAAAAAAAAAAAAAATTAGCAATTCATATTTTTAGAAGAATAGTGGAGTCATCAATTTTCTTTATATAGGAAATCTATTGTCTCTGTGTATTGAGAAGTGATCTCTGGGGAATTGTTCCCTTATTCCTTTCCTTCCTACAAGGGATATAAAGTTCTTCTTGTTAGTTTTGTCATTGCATTTATTTGATTGTCAATGATCTTTGTAATCATTGTCTTAGATTTTTCTTGTTTGTTTCAAATGTCTATGAAGGGAAGTCTTTTAAAACACAATTTTGTGCTGAATATTTTCATATTGTTTTAACATTTAAAGTTACAATAATTCAAAATGTTTATTCAAAGATTCTTCAGTCTAGTTAATGTTCACTATTAGGCATACACTCTGTTGCTTATGGTTTTCTTTTTCCCCTCCCCAAAGAAAGTTTAAATGGTCTTCTTTAACTTAGTCTAAGAAAAACGTCTTACTAAAGATATATGAATTTATGCATACTTAAAACTATCAAAACATTATATATCATACTATTTTCAGTTAAAGACAAAAAATCCCTGTATAATATACAGAGTCAGAAAAGCAATATAGAATATGGGACCTACAGAAGTGGGTTCCTTCTACACTGACCAAAGTTCAAATAATATGAGCATATTCCAGCCTCTTCAAAGATATGACAGGATGTTTGACCTGGGAAGTTTGACAGCCTATAGGATACATGGCCTACCATGTTGTCATTGAATATCCTGCCTAAACAATAGAATGCTTAGCTCAGGATATAGTTGCTTGATGTTTTAGGTATTAAAGCAAGTAATTGCTCTGTTTGTTCTTTGTATCACGTTAAAGCAGTCTTTTGCCTTTCCCCTCTTTTGGATTGGGGGATATAAGCATAAGGAAAATAAATGCAGGCAAATTCAGTATTCACTGGATTACCCTCCCAATTCTAATTTGTGTCTCTGTGTCTTTGTTCCATCTGCTTTAAATTTCTAATCCTCACACCCCTACCCTGGAAAATGAGAACCCCGTCAAGACTGAACTCCGATAATAGGAAAAGAATTCTAATGTTGCGTGAGGTTCCTGTACCACTGCATGTGAAAAACTGGACTTATCAATCAGCATTTGGGAAAATAGAAATATTTATTTTCTGTGAAGCATCACATTGTGTGTTTACAGGGAAATAAAATAGGAATGCATCTCAGATTTTCTGCCTTGTAAATTGTGACATTTGGGTGTGATGGGGATTAAAGGGAAGAAAGAAAACACTTGCTCTGAACACCCGAGTAGTACTGAAAGGAACCTTAAATCAGGAAGAATGGAATCATTTCTTATCATCCAAGTAGATGTATTCTTCAAATAGGCAAATGTCATAAATTGTCCAAATAACCAGTGGGTAGTAAAAACTCAAAATAGAAATTTCAGAATAACCAACAACAATCCCTCATCTAGAAAACATAACTGAAGGGTGTTTTAGAGTTGAATGCTACATAGGGCAGGATACTACAAACCTAAGAGTATACAGGGGATGAACACAGTCTTGAATCAGCCTTTAGACTCTGAGACTTTCAAGGACAGGCTTCTGCAATACTATTGCCTCTCTGAATAAGGAGTCTTGGTAGACTTTATGATAGAAATCAAGGATTGAACAATTGTCATCCTCGTTCCCTCCCTAGGTGTTGGCTTGCCATGTGAAAATCTATATAGAAAGCCTAGCTCAAGAGACACTGTAATGCACACTTCAAATTGAAATGTTTGAAATTCCAAAAGACTTAAATGAAGCTGGGTAGCTTGGCCTCATCTTCCTGGTCAACACAGGCTTGTCAGAGAATGAAAGCCTTCATTCCATTGTATTCTATGTAAATAAAGGAATCTTCACACAAGACATCTGTTTTAATTAAAGCTGTGAAGTAGAAAGTGTCGCTGGAATAACAAAGCTATCTCTTTTCTCAGCTTTCTTGCTTGCAGGCATCTCCTTGAATTTAAATTCAGAAATGCAAAATAACATGGGCAACTCAGTGGTGGATTTCTCAACCATCTGAAGTATGGAGGGACATTCACATTTGAGTATGTTCATATTTTAAATGTCTAGTCTCCCTTTTAAGGAACTAACTTGGTTTTCTAAGAATTCTGCTAGTGATGTGTTTTTAAAGTCAACATTTTTTAATTGTATTGTATTTTAACTACTAAGAACTTTGTAGGCACCTGGAGATCTCAGGAAGGCATTGGTAGAGGGCAGTGACAGATCAAGGGAATGATGTAAAACTGGGCATCACATGTAATTCAGGGGAAACAAGACTGATGTCTAGTCTGCACCCATAAAGAAAGAAAAGTTAATGTAGGGGAAAATAAATCAGGGCCATGAAGGTGACTCAGTGGACAAAATGTTTGTTACCTAAGCATGAGAACTGGACTTCTAGTCCCTAGAAACCATACAGATGGAAGGTGGGCATGACAGACCATCATAATTCTCACACTCCTTCCAAAGGTAGAAACAGTAAGCTAGTAATATCAAAGAGAATTGGATTCAGTTGAAGAATCATGCCTCAGAAAGTAAAAGGGTAACAAGGCATGAAAGAAGACACCTGAAGACTCCTAACATCAACCTAATGTCTCTAAACATATAAGTGCATGCATATCTGCATATATACATGTACCTTCACTAACGGACACTCATACTCTCATATACGATATAAATGTGAACACAACCACACACATAATAAAGAAACAACAAAATAAAATCAGCGCACAAATCCAAATGCTTAGGGCAAATGAGAAAGAAAAAAATTACAAAGAAGGGGGCAGAGTCTCTGAAATACCAAGGTAATAAGATGGGAGTGACCCCTCTACAACCATGTCCTGAGTGTTCTGAATTACTTTTTTCTAGTGCCAATAATGCATCAATATTTAAAAAGTCAGATGGAGCAAAAATATAAAATCAGAGTAGACAGGTACAAGCAAATCTGAAATCTATTAAGTTAGATAAACTAATATAGTCTTTATTTTTTTCATGGTTTATTTTTTTATATTTAAAAATTTCCATCTCCTCCCCTCCAACTCCCCCTTCCCTCCCCTCCTCCTACCCCTTTCCTCCCCTCTTTCTCCCCCTTCCCTCCCCTCCCCTCCACCCATACCTCCCCTCCCTCCCTCTCAAGGCCAAGGAGCCATCAGGGTTCCCTACTCTATGCTAAGACCAAGGTCATCCCAACTCCCCACAAGTCCAGGAAGGTGATCAACCAAGCTGAGAAGGCTCCCACAGAGCCCGTCCATGCAGAAGAATCAGAGCCCAGCGCCATTGTCCTTTGCTTCTCCGTCAGCCCCCACTGTTGGCCACATTCAGAGAGACGGGTTTGGTCGCATGATCCATCAGTCCCATTCCAACTGGAGTTGGTGATCTCCCATTAGTTCTGTCCCACTGTCTCCATGAGTGAACGCACCCCTCACGTTCCTGACATTCTTTCTCATGTTCTCTCTCCTTCTGCTCCTCATCAGGACCTTGGGAGCTCAGTCCAGTGCTCCAATGTGGGGATCAGTCATTTTCTTCATCTATCGCCAGGTGGAGGTTCCCTCACGGTCCTGACTTTCTTTCTCATGTTCTCTCTCCTTCTGCTCCTCATAACGAACTTGGGAGCTCAGTCCAGTGCTCCAATGTGGGGCTCTGTCATTTTCTTCATCTATCACCAGGTGGAGGTTCTATGGTGATATGCAAAAAATTCATCAGTATGGCTATAGGAACTGGCCTTTTCAGGCTCCCTCTCCTCAGCTGCCCAAGGAACTAACTGGGGGCGTCTCCCTGGAAACCTGGGAACCCCTCTAGGGTCAAGTCTCTTGACAACACTCAGGTGGCTCCCTAAATTAAGATATATGCTTCCCTGCTCCCATATCCACCCTTCCTGTATCCCAAGCATCCCATTCCTCCGAGCTCCCCCCATTCTCCCCTTCACGCTTTTCTCTCCCCATCTTCCCTTGGTGGCTTCTCGCCCAACCCTCAAGTTCCCAATTTTTGCCTGGCGATCGTGTCTACTTCCAATATCCAGGAGGATTACTATATCTTTTTTTGGGAGTTCACCTTCATATTATCTTCTCAAGGATCCCAAATTATAGGCTCGATGTCCTTTAATTATGGCTAGAAACCGATTATGAGTGAGTACATCCCATGTTCATTTTTTGGGTCTGGGTTACCTCACTCAGAATAGTGTTTTCTATTTCCATCCATTTGCATGCAAAATTCAAGATGTCATTGTTTTTTTACCGCTGAGTAGTATTCTAGCATGTATATATTCAACAGTTTCTTCATCCATTCTTCCACTGAAGGGCATCTAGGTTGTTTCCAGGATCTGGCTATTACAAATAATGCTGCTATGAATATAGATGAGCAAATGCTTTTGTAGTATGAATGGGCATCTCTTGGGTAGACTCCCAATAGTGGAATTGCTGGGTCCTGGGGTAGGTTGATCCCGAATTTCCTGAAAAACCGCCACATTGCTTTCCAAAGTGGTTGCACAAATGTGCATTCCCACCAGCAATGGATGAGTGTACCCCTTACCCTACAACCTCTCCAGCAAAGGTTATTATTGGTGTTTAGGATTTTAGCCAATCTGACAGGTGTAAGATGATATCTCAAAGTTGTTTTGATTTGCATTTCCCTGATAGCTAGGGAGGTTGAGCATGACCTTAAGTGTTTTTTGGCCATTTGAATTTCTTCTGTTAGAATCCTCTGTTCAGTTCAGCGCCCCATTTTTTAATTGGGTTAATTGGCATTTTACCGTCTAGTCTCTTGAGTTCCTTATAAATTTTAGAGATCAGACCTTTGTCAGTTGCAGGTTTGGTGAAGATCTTTACCCAGTCAGTAGGCTGCCTTTGTGTTTTAGTGACAATGCCCTTTGCTTTACAGAAGCTGCTCAGCTTCAGGAGGTCCCATTTATTCAATGTTGCCCTTAATGTCTTTGCAGCTGGGGTTATGCATAGGAAACGGTTCCCTGTGCCCATTTGGTGTAGAGTACTTCCCACTTTCTCCTCTATCAAGCTCAAAGTGTTCAGAGTAATATTGAGGTCTTTAATCCATTTGGACTTGAGTTTTGTGCATGGTGATAGATATGGATCTACTTTCATTCTTCTACAGGTTGACATCCAGTTATGCCAGCACCATTTGTTAAAGATGCTCTCTTTCTTCCATTGTGTAATTTTGGCTCCTTTATCAAAAATCAGGTGTTCTTAGGTTTGTGGTATAAGATCTGGGTCTTCTATACGGTTCCATTGGTCAACTTCTCCGTTTTTATGCCAATACCAAGCTGTTTTCAATACTGTAGCTCTGTAATAGAGTTTGAAGTCAGGGATGGTAATGCCTCCAGAAGTACCTTTATTGTATAAGATTTTTTTGGCTATCCTCGGTTTCTTGTTTTTCCATATAAAGTTGATTATTGTCCTCTCAATCTCTGTGAAGAATTTTAATGGGACATTGATTGGGATTGCATTGAATCTATAGATTGCATTTGGTAGAATTGCCATTTTTACTATGTTGATCCTCCCAATCCACGAGCAGGGGAGATCCTTCCATTTTCTAGTATCCTCTTCAATTTCTTTCTTCAAAGACTTAAAGTTCTTGTCAAATAAATCCTTCACTTCCTTGGTTAGAGATACTCCCAGATATCTTATGCTATTTGTGGCTATTGTGAAAGGTGATACTTCTCTGATTTCCCTCTCTGCTTCCTTATCCTTTGTGTATAGGAGGGCAACTGATTTTTTGGAGTTGATCTTGTAACCTGCCACGTTACTGAAGGAGTTTATCAGCTGTAGGAGTTCTTTGGTGGAGTTTTTGGGGTCGCTTATGTATACTATCATATCATCTGCAAATAATGAAAGTTTAACTTCTTCCTTTCCAAATTGAATCCCCTTGATTCCCTTATGTTGTCTTATTGCTATTGCTAGAACTTCAAGCACTATATTGAAGAGATAAGGAGAGAGTGGACAGCCTTGTCGTGTTCCCGAATTTAGTGGGATAGCCTTGAGTTTCTCTCCGTTTAATTTGATGTTAGCTGTCGGCTTGCTATAAATAGCTGTTATTATATTTAGGAATGACTCTTGTATCCCTAATCTCTCCAGGACCTTTATCATAAAAGGGTGCTGAATTTTGTCAAATGCTTTTTCAGCATCTAATGAGATGATCATATGGTTTTTTTCCTCCAGTTTACTTACATGATGGATTACATTGATAGATTTTCGTATGTTGAACCAGCCCTGCATCTCTGGGATGAAGCCTACTTGATCGTAATGGATAATTTTTCTAATGTGTTCTTGGATTCTGTTTGCCAGTATTTTATTGAGAATTTTTGCATTGATGTTCATGAGTGAGATTGGCCTGTAATTCTCTTTCTTGGTTGAGTCTTTGTGTGGTTTAGTTATCAGGGTAACTGTAGCTTCATAGAAGGAATTTGGCAATGACTGTTCTTTTTCAATATTATGAAATACCTTAAGGAGTATAGGTATTAGGTATTCTTGGAAGTTCTGGTAGAATTCCACATTGAAACCATCTGGTCCTGGGCTCTTTTTGGTAGGGAGGTTTCTGATAACAGTTTCTAATTCTTCGTGTCTAACAGGACGATTTAGAGCATTTACCTTGTCCTGGTTTAACTTTGGTATATGGTATTTATGTAAAAAGCTGTCCATTTCTTTTACATTTTCCAATTTTGTGGCATACAGGCTTTTGTAGTAAGATCTAATGATTCTCTGAATTTCCTCTGTGTCTGTGGTTATGTCCCCCTTTTCATTTCTGATCTTATTAATTTGTGTGTTCTCCCTCTGCCGTTTGATTAGTTTGGCTAAGGGTTTGTCAATCTTGTTGATTTTCTCCAAGAACCAGCTTCTTGTTTCATTGATTCTTTGGATTGTTTTCTGTGTTTCTATTTTGTTGATTTCTGCCCTCAGTTTGATTATTTCCAGTCTTCTACTCCTCCTAGGTGAGTCTGCTTCTTTTTTTTTCGAGAGCTTTCAGTGTGCTGTTAAGTCACCAATGAGTGCTTTCTCTGTTTTCTTTTAGTGGGCACTTAGTGCTATGAACTTTCCTCTTAGCACTGCTTTCATAGTGTCCCATAAGTTTGAGTATGTTGTGTCTTTCTTTTCATTAAATTCAAGAAAGACTTTAATTTATTTCTTTATTTCTTCCTTGACCCAGGTGTGGTTCAGTAGTTGACTGTTCAGTTTCCATGAGTTTGTGGGCTTTCTGGGGGTAGCATTGTTGTTGAATTCTAATTTTAATCCATGATGATCTGATAAGACACAGGTGGTTACTAATATTTTTTTGTAACTGTTGAAGTTTGCTTTGTTACCAAGTATATGGTCAATTTTCGAAAAGGTTCCATGAGCCGCAGAGAAGAAGGTATATTCTTTCCGATTTGGGTGGAATGTTCTATAGATGTCTCTTAAGTCCATTTGGTTCATTACCTCCATTAAGTCTTTCAATTCTCTGTTAGGTTTCTGTCTGATTGACCTGTCCATTGGTGAGAGAGGAGTGTTGAAGTCTCCAACTATTATTGTGTGTGGTTTGATGGCTGCCTTGTGTTCTAGAAGTGTTTCTTTTACATAAGTTGGAGCTTTTAAATTAGGGGTATAGATATTCAGGACTGAGACTTCATTTTGATGGATTTTTCCTGTTATGAGTATAAAGTGTCCCTTTCCATCTCTTCTGATTGATTTTAGTTTGAAGTCAACTTTGTTGGAAATTAGTATGGCCACACCTGCTTGTTCCTTAGGGCCATTTGCTTGATAAACCTTTTCCCAACCCTTTACTCTGAGTAGGTGTCTGTCTTTGTGGTTGAGGTGTGTTTCTTTTTTTTTGTTGTTGTTGTTGTTGTTTTTGATTTTTTTTTTTGATACAAGGTTTCTCTGCAGCTTTAGAGCCTGTCCTGGAGCTAGTTCTTGTAGACCAGGCTGGTCTCGAACTCACAGAGATCCGCCTGCCTCTGCCTCCCGAGTGCTGCGATTAAAGGCGTGCGCCACCACCGCCTGAGGTGTGTTTCTTGTAAACAGCAAAATGTTGTATCCCGTTTTCGTATCCAGTCTCTTTGCCTGTGCCTTTTATAGGTCAATTGAGTCCTTTGATATTAAGTGAAATTAATGACCAGTGGTTGTTAACTTCGGTCATTTTTTTGTAGTAGAGTTTGTGTGTTTACCTTCTTCTAGTTGTGCTGGTGAAGGGTTGCTAGATGTCTGAGTTATTGTGGGCATTATTGGACTCCTTGGTTTGTGATTTTCCTTCTATTACTTTCTGCAAGGCTGGATTTGTGGCTACATATTGTTTAAATCTGTTTTTGTCCTGGAATATCTTGTTTTCTCCATCAATGGTGAATGCAAGCTTTGCTGGGTATAGTAGTCTAGGCTTGCATCCATGTTCCCTTAGTGTCTGTAGCACATCTATCCAAGCTCTTCTGGCTTTCATGGTTTCCATTGAGAAATCAGGTGTAATTCTGATAGGTTTCCCTTTATATGTTACTTGACCTTTTCCTTTGCAGCTCTTAATATCTGTTCTTTGTTCTGTATGTTTTATGTTTTGATTATTATATGGCGTGGGGATGCTTTCTTTTGATCCAGTCTATTCGGTGTTCTGTAGGCTTCTTATACCTTCATAGGAACATCCTTCTTTAGGTTGGGGAAGTTTTCTTCTATAATTTTGTTGAATATGTTTTCTGGTCCTTTGAGTTGTAATTCTTCTCCTTCTTCTACCCCAATTATTCTTAGGTTTGGTCTTTTCATGGTGTCCCAGATTTCCTGGATGTTTTGTGTTAAGAATTTGTTAGATTTGTTTAGTTCTTTAATCTGTGAATTTATTTCTTCTATAGTATCTTCAGAGTCCGAGATTCTTTCTTCCATCTCTTGTATTCGGTTGGAAATACTTATCTCTGAAGTTTCTGTTCGTTTAGTTAGAGTTTCCATTGCCAATCTTCCCTCAGATTGTGTTTTCTTCAATACCTCCATTTCATTTATCAGGTCTTGTACTGTTTCCCTTACCTGTTTGATTGCTTTTTCTTGTTTTTCTTGTTTTTCTTGGTTATCTTTGAGAGATTTATTTATTTCGGCTACCTTTTGGTTTGTGATCTCCATTTCTTTATGGCAGTTTTTTACCTCCTGTTTACGGTCCTCTATTATTTTCATTAAGTTCAACATTGGTTTAGCTATCCTAGATGTATTTCTATTTATTTTTCCATATAAAATTGAAAATTTTCTTTCATAAAACATTTGAATTTGGCATAATTACATCAGTGCTATAGGGAAAAAGCCTTATGGCTTGTAATACTAAATATTGTATTTACTTTGGGTGATTCTTAATGACCTTTGACAGTCTGGTAATGACATTTTCTATTTGGTGATTTTCTTGGAAACATTTAATTTTGACAGTGTGTGTGTGTGTGTGTGTGTGTGAATTTTGTGATGCTAACCAATCCTTTAATTTATCACTAAATAATATTTGGTTTGCCCCTTAAATGGATATCCATTGCTAGAATCTATTCATTGGTGTTAGCTGAAAATGGTATAGTTATAGAAAATTTTAATGATGTTAACTCTATTTTTTTGTTTTCTATTTTGTTTTTAACATAACATTCCTCAGTAGTCATGTCTGAACTAAATTGACTTAGATATCTTCAGAATTTTCAATTTCTTCTCTTTTTCAGTGAGAGTTTGAAAATTTTTGGTGTTAACTTTGTCTTTATTTTTTTTAGTTTGATATACTAGAAAAAATTTTCCTATATAAAATTTCTGTACTAATGTAGTCAGCACAATATTCTTACAACTCAATTCCAAATTTAGAATTTCTCACTACATTTAAGTTTTAAATACCTAACTTTGTTCCTTGATTATATTATTATCCATCAACTCTTATAATATATTCTTGTTTAAAGACTATATCTTCACAATATTTCCTAGTAATATTTAACCTCTATTACCTTGATGACATAAATTTATTCAAATAGTCTTAATTATCTTTACTTATTATTTGTTATTTATTTATTTTGTAGATTTCTTAATAAAGTTTCTCTCATTCATTTCTTTTTTAATTATTTATTTTTAATTAAAAATTTCCACCTCCTCCCATTTCCCTCCCTCTCCAGTCTAAAGAGCAATCAGGGTTCCTTGCCCTGTGGGAAGTCCAAGGTCTTCCCCGCTCCATCCAGGTCCAGGAAGGTGAGAATCCAAACAGACTAGTCTCCCACAAAGCCAGTACATTCAGTAGGATCAAAACCCAATGCCATTGTCCTTGGCTTCTCAATCAGCCCTCATTGTCAGCCACATTCAAAGAGACCGGTTTGATCAAAAGCTCCATCAGTCCCAGTCCAGCTGGCCTTGGTGAGCTCACATTAGGTCAGCCCCACCGTCTCAGTGGGTGGGCATACCCCTCACAGTCCTGACTTTCTTGCTCATGTTCTCCCTCCTTCTGCTCCTCATTTGGACCTTAGGAGCTCAGTCCAGTTCTTCAATGTGGGTCTCTGTCTCTAGCTTCATCCATCACCAGATGAAGGTTCTATGGTGATATGCAAGATATTCATCAGCACGGCTATAGGAAAGGACCATTTCAGACTCCCTCTCCTCAGCTGCTCAAGGATCTAGCTGGGGATATCTCCATGGACACCTGGGAACACCTCTAGAGTCATATCTCTGATCCCTAAAATGGCTCCCTTAATTAAGATATATACTTCCCAGCTCCCATATCCAATCTTCCTCCATCCCAAACGTCCCATTCCCCCAAGATCTCCCCATCCTCCCCTACTCACTTTTTATCTCCTCAGCTCCACTTACCCACACCCCAAACCCACTGGCAAGTTTCCAATTTTTGCCTGGCAATCTTGTCTACTTCCTATATCTAGGAGAATAACTATATGTTTTTCTTTGGGTTTAGCTTCTTTTAGCTTCTCTAGGATCACATATTTTAGGATCAATATCCTTTATTTATGGCTAGAATCTACTTATGAGTGAGTACATACCATATTCATATTTTTGGTCTGGGTTACCTCACTGAGGATAGTGTTTTCTATTTCCATCCATTTGCATACAAAATTCAATATGTCATTGTTTTTTCCACTGAGTAGTAGTCTAATGTATACATATTACATACTTTCTTCATCCATTCTTCCATTGAGGGGCATCTAGGTTGTTTTCAGGTTCTGGCTATTACAAATAATGCTGCTATGAACATAGTTGAACAAATGCTTTTGTAGTATGATTGGGCATCTCTTGGGTATATTCCCAAGAGTGGTATTGCTGGATCCTGGGGTAGGTTGATCCCTAAGTTTCTGAGAAACCATCACACTGATTTCCAAAGTGGTTGTACAACTTTGCATTCCCACCATCAATGAATGATTGTTCCCCTTACTCCATATCCTCTCCAGGAACGGCTATCAATGGTATTTTTGATTTTAGCCAATCTGACAGGTGTAAGATGGTATCTCAAAGTTGTTTTGATTTGCATTTCCCTAATCGCTAAGGAGGTTGAGCATGACCTTAAGTGTCTTTTGGCCATTTGAACTTCTTCTGTTGAGAATTCTCTGTTAAGTTCAGTGCCCCATTTTTAATAGGGTTAATTGGCATTTTAAAGTCTAGTTACTTGAGGTCTTTATATATTTTGGAAATCAGACCTTTCTCTGTTGCATGATGGGTGAAGATCTTTTCCCAGTTAGTAGGTTGCCTTTTTGTCTTAATGACAGTGTCCTTTGCTTTACAAAACCTGCTCAGCTTCAGGAGGTCCCATTATTCAATGTTGCCCTTATTGTCTGTGCTGCTGGGGTTCTACATAGGAAGTGGTCTCCTGTGCCCATATGTTATATAGTACTTCCCACTTTCTCTTCTAACAGGTTCAGTGTATTCAGATTGATATTGAGGTCTTTAATCCATTTCGACTTGAGTTTTGTGCATGTTAATACATATGAATCTATTTCCATTCTTCTACAGGTTGACATCCAGTTATGCCAGCACCTTTTGTTGAAGATGCTTTCTTTCTTCCATTGTATACTTTTAGCTCCTTTGTCAGAATTCAGGTGTTCACAGGTTTGAGGGTTAATATCTAGGTCTTCTATTCGATTCCATTGGTCAACATCTCTGTTTTTGTGCCAATACCAAGCTGTTTTCATTACTGTAGTTCTGTAATAGAGTTTTAAGTCAGGGATGGTAATGCCTCCAGAAGGACCTTTATTGTACAAGATTGTTTTAGCTATCCTGGGTTTCTTGTTCTTCCATATAAAGTTGATTATTGTTCTCTCAAGGTCTGTGATGAATTTTGTTGGGATTTTGATGGGGATTGCAATGAATCTATGGATTGTTTTGAATTGCCATTTTTACTATGTTGATCCTCCCAATCCTAGAGCAAGGGAGATCCTTCCATTTTCTGGTATCCTCTTCAATTTCTTTCTTCAAGACTTAAAGTTCTTGTCAAGTATCCCTAATCTCTCCAAGACCTTTATTATAAAGGGGTGTTGAATTTTGTCAAATGCTTTTTTTTTTTGAGACAGGGTACTCTGAAGCTTTTTTAGAGCCTGTCCTGGAACTAGCTCTTGTAGACCAGGCTGGCCTCGAACTCACAGAGATCCGCCTGCCTCTGCCTCCCGAGTGCTGGGATTAAAGGCGTGCGCCACCACCGCCCGGCATTCAAATGCTTTTTCAGCATCCAATGAAATGATCATATGTTTTTTTTTTCCTTTAGTTTATTTATATGATGGATTACATTGATAGATTTTCATATGTTGAACCAGCCCTGCCACTCTGAGATGAAGATAATGTATAATTTTTAGATGTGTTCTTGGATTCAGTTTGCCAGTATTTTATTGAGAATTTTTGCATCGATGTTCATGAGTAAAATTGGTCTGTAATTCTATTTCTTGGTTAAGTCTTTGTGTAGTTTTGAATCAGGGTGACTGTAGCTTCATAAAGGAGATTGGCAATGACACTTCTGTTTCCATTTTGTGAAACACTTTGAGTATAGGTATTAGCTCTTCCTGGAAGTTCTGGTAGAATTCTGCATTGAAACCATCTGGTCCATGGCTTTTTTTGACAGGGAGGTTTCTGATGACAGCTTCTATTTCCTCATGACTTACAGGGTTTTTTAAACTGTTCACCTGGTTTTGATTTAATTTTGATATATGATATTTATCTAAATAAGTGTCAATTTCTTTCACATTTTCCAATTTTGTGACATACAGGCTTTTGTAGTAAGATCAAATGATTCTCTGAACTTCCTCTATGTCTGTGATTATGTCCCCCTTTTCATTTCTGATTTTGTTAATTTAAATGTTCTCTCTCTGCCATTTGATTAGGTTGGATAGGGGTTTGTTAATCTTGATTTTTTTCCAGGAACCAGTTTTTGTTTCATTGATTCTTTGGATTGTCTTCTGTGTTTCTATTTTGTTTATTTCAGTTTGATTATTTCCAGGCTTCTACTCCTTCTGGGTGAATTTGTTTCTTTTTTTAGAGCTTTCAGCTGTGCTGCTAAGTCTCTGATGTGTGCTTTCTCCATTTTCTTTATGTGGACACATAGTGCTATGAAGTTTCCTCTTAGCACTGCCTTCACAGTGTCCCATAGGTTTGGGTATGATGTGTCTTTATTTTCATTGAATTCAAGGAAAACTTTAATTTCTTTCTTTATTTCTTCTTTGACCCAGGGGTGCTTCAGTAGTTGACTGTTCAATTTTCATGAGTTTGTAGGCTTTCTGGGGTTAGAATTGTTGTTGACTTCTAACTTTTTTCCATGGTGATCTGATAGTACACAGGTGGTTACTACAATTTCTTTGTATCTATGTATGTTTGCTTTGTTACCAATTATGTGATTAATTTTTGAGAAGGTTCCATGAGATGCTGAGAAGAAGATATATTCTTTTCTGTTTGGGTGGAATGTTCTATAGATGTCTGTTAAGTCTATTTGGTTTATTATTTCGGATAGTTCTCTTATTTCTCTGTTAAGTTTCTGTCTGGTTGACCTGTTCAGTGGTGAGAGCAGAGTGTTGAAATCTCCTGCTGTTAGAGTGTGGGTTTGATTTATGCTTTGAATTCTAATAATGTTTCTTTTACATATGTGGGTGCTTTTATATTAGGGGCATAGATATTCTGGATGGAGACTTCCTTCTGATGAATTGTTTTTGTTATGAGTATAAAGTGTCCATCTCCATCTCTTCTCATTGATTTTAGTTTGAAATCAAACTTGTTAGATATTAGTATAGCCATAACTGCTTGTTTCTTTGCTCAATTTGATTGGAAAATCTTTTCCCATCCCTTTACTCTGAGGTAGTTTCTTTCTTTGAGTTTGAATTTCTTGTAAACAGCAGAATGTTGGGTCCTGATTTCATATCCATACTCTTAATCTGTGCCTTTTTATAGGTCAATTGAGTCCATTGATATTAAGTGATATTAATGACCAGTGGTTGTTAATTCTGGTCATTTTTTCTGGTTGTAGAGTTTGTGGGTTTCCCTTCTTTGAGTTGTGCTGGTGGAGGCTTGTCTGATGCTGGTGTTATTATGGGTGTTGTTGGCTTCCTTGGTTTGTGATTTTCATTCTAGTATTTTCTGTAATGTTGGGTTCATGGCAACATATTGTTTAAATCTGTTTTTGTCCTGGAATATCTTGTTTTCTCCATCGATGGTGAATGCAAGCTTTGCTGGGTATAGTAGTCTGGGCTTGCATTCATGTTCTCTTAGTGTCTGTAGCACATCTATCCAAGACCTCCTGGCTTTCATGGTTTCCACTGAGAAGTCAGGTGTAATTCTGATAGGTTTTCCTTTATATGTTACTTGACCTTTTTTCTTTGCAGCTCTTAATATCTGTTCTTTATTCTGTATATTTTGTGTTTTGATTATTATATGGCATGGGGATGCTTTCTTTTGATCCAGCCTATTTGGTGTTCTGTAGGCTTCTTGTACCTTCATAGGAATATCCTTCTTCAGGTTGGGGAAGTTTTCTTCTATAATTTTGTTGAATATATTTTCTGGGCCTTTGAGCTGTAATACTTCTCCTTCTTCTACTCCTATTATTCTTAGGTTTGGTCTTTTCATGGTGTCCCAGATTTCCTGGATGTTTTGTGTTAAGAATTTGTTGGATTTGTTTTGTTCTTTAATAAGTGAGTTTATTTCCTCTATAGTATTTTCAGTATCTGAGATTCTTTCTTCCATCTCTTGTATTCTGTTGGTAATACTTGTCTCTGTAGTTCCTGTTCATTTACCCAGATTTTTCATATCCAGCCTTCCCTTGGTTTGTGTTTTCTTCATTACCTCCAGTTCATTTTTTAAGTCTTGAATTGTTTTCCTTACCTGTTTGCTTTTTCTTGTTTTTCTTGTTTTTTGGAGGGTACCTTTGAGAGATTTATCCATTTCCTCTACCTTTTTGTTTGTCATCTCCATTTCTTTATGGCAGTTTTTTACTTCCTGTTTAAGGTCTTTTATTATTTTCATAAAGTTCCGTGTAAAGATGATTTCTTCTATTTCTTCTGGAGTAAGGTGTTCAATTCTTCTTGTTTCTGCATCCCTGGATTCTGGTGATGTCATGTTGCCTTTCAGGCTGTTGGAAGATTTCTTGCATTGGTGCCTGCCCTCTTTCAAATGGAGCCAAGAGAGTCTTGGTGTCTTGGTCCAGTCTTTGCTGTGACTGACTCTCTGGGTGGATCTCCTCAGTGCAGGAGCAGGAACTGTTCCTGTGTGGATGGAACTCCTCAGCACTTAAACAGGGATGTCTGGTAGCCCCCTCTGGGTAGATAGCCTGCGTGCAGGAACAGGATGCTCTTTGAGCCAAGGACCTTACAGACAATAGGCTCTCCCATTCATTTCTGATTTTATTTTTTCTTCCATTTCCTTTTCAATGTCATCATGAAAAACTGATGTAAATGGCTGTCACATATTGTGTTTTCAACAGAATGAAATATTATGTCTCTCTCTCTCTCTCTCTCTCTCTCTCTCTCTCTCTCTGTGTGTGTGTGTGTGTGTGTGTGTGTGTTTTAATTGTTGCAGGTCTAAAAAATCACAAATCTACTTTGGGTAATGTGCCTCACCTTCCACATGTTTTGAGACAGTTTCTATTGATACTTTTTGTTCATAGGCCAGGCTACCTAGAATGGGACTTTCAAGCCATTTTCTTTCTTCACTTTCCACCTCCAGGTACGGTCAAACAGGGATGACAAGGTACTTTAGCTACTGAGTGTGACTTTTATGTGAGTTTCAAGCATCCAATCAATTTTTTTCAGATTTGCATGGCTAACATTTTACCAACAAAAGTATCTTTCTATAGTTATTTTAATCAATACCATCATGATCATGATCATTATTATTATCATTATAATTATTTGTTGTATATGCATGCATCTTTCATCTGCATATTTCTGTGTGCATATTATTTCGTGCCCATAGATAATGTGGAACAACTGTTTGTATCCTGTCAGTTATATTTTAAATAAATGCTAATTGGCAGGAAGTATAGGTGGAACAACCAGAGAGGAAGTAGAGGCAGGTCAATGACAAGAGGAGAATTCTGGAAACAGGATGCTGTCCTGGCCTAGCCACAGAAGAAGAAAGATGTGACTGCCTCGCTGAGAAAGGTACCAAGCCATCCAGCTAAAACAGATAAAAATAATGGATAATATAAGTTATATGAGTTAATACCAAGCCTGAGCTAATGAGCCAATCAGTTTATGATTAATGTAGACATCTGTGTGATTTTTTGGGGACTTAACAATCATGGGAACTGGGCAGGACAGAAAACTCAATCAACAAATGGTGCCCATGTGGACAACTGCATCCACATAAAGCCTAAAAGTACATGGAAAGTAATTCTAGACATAAAAGAATAGAGTTAAGCACAGCTATTGATAGTAGCATTTTCTCAGATGGGCTCTGCTTGTTAGTGGCAAGCACTCTCATTTAACAGAAGCTTCCTGACTCAGCTTTAGCTCTAAAACTTTGCAGCTCTTTTAAGAGGCCCTGCCAAGAAACACTTAAATGGTATTGATAAAAAGCTGACCACATGCTTTTTGGTGTTCAGCCATAGCAGAAAAAAAAAGCCACACCATTTTAAAATGCCAGCTTTCTGGGCCATCCTACCAGTGCAAACTCTAACTCTTTCAGACAGGACGTCTGGCTACAGAGTATTTGAGTGTGGTTTGTGAGAAGACTGATACAGCTTCCAAAAATATTTGTTTCTAAATGCTGCTGAATTAATCCAAGACAGGTATTTTGAAAATACCTTGACCACAAAATTGAAGTCAAAATATATGTTATTTTGGAGAAGAGGTTTTGCTTTTGTTTCCACAGGAAGTGAGAAGCTGTGGATTCATTTTGTGTTAAGGAAAATCAGTTTTGGTCAAGGAAGGTCACTTGAGAAATCTCCAATAAGAGCAGATGGCCCAGAGGTCAGAGTTCTACATCCAGAAGACATTCAAGCCTGCTGCCTGAGATGATCAAGCCTCACCCTCCAGCCAGGACTTGATCATAATTCTAAATTTTCTTTAGGTCCCCATGAGATTATCATTTCCTCCAACTAGCAGGAAGTAACCTGGAAAACTATGCCCACATTCCCCAAAATGAACTATAGATATTTTCCTTTGTTTAGGATATTGCTTACAAGTTGTTTTGGCTAATGGTCAGGAGAAAAGCTAAACAATGATATTAGATTTGGAGTTCTTGTTATTTAAAAAAGAGGGGTAAATAGTGTGGGAGATTGTTTGTATTCTGTCAATCATATTTTAAATTGCCAGTAGCCAGGCAGGAAATATAGGCAGGACAACCAGTCAGGAAGTAAAGGAAGGTCAATGATAAGAGGATAATTCTGGAAGGAGGATGCAGTCCTGGCCCAGCCTCAGAAGGAAGATGTGACTGCCTTGCTGAAAAAGGTATCAAGCCATGTGGCTAAAATAGATAAGAATGATGGGTTAATATAAGTTATACAAGTTAATAAGAAGGCTGAGCTAATGGGCCAACAGTTTGTGATTAATGTAGACCTCCATGTGATTTCTTTTGGACTTAACAATTACGGGAACCATCAGGACAGAAATCCCAGACAACACATAGAGGTTGGAGATCATAAGATATGTTGGAGCTGGAGTTGCATAGAGTAGTAAGTCATTATTTGGGTTCCTAGAATACACACCTATGTCCCCTAGAAGAACAGCTAATGCTTAAAACACTATCTCCATAACTCAATTAGAATTTTATACCTTATTTTAATTTTAATTTATGTATATTCATGGATATATTGAGGGATGATAATTGTATAAGTGACCACCAGCACCTGCAGACAAGAAAAGAAAATGGAAGAACTTCCGGAGTTGTAGACAAGGGGTTTATAAGTCACTAAACATGGGTCAGGACTTGGATCAGGACATGTATACTTTTCAAGAATAGCAAATTTTCTGAATTTCTACCCTACCTCTAAGACTATTTTAGATAATTCCATTCTGCTTTTCACTATTTATTATTTCTTCTGCTTTGAGGTTGATTAGTCTCTATTCACATACTTTTTTATGTTGATGTTTCAATTACAGTTTTCATATGATTTTTTCTGAAACACTTCCTTTAGTAGACAAGGTCTCCTCATGTCATGAATGTACACCTTCACTATTTTAACTCCTATATGATTAAAAACAATTTGGTTTGTTCTGTGCGGTTTCTTTGTTAATTCAAAGACTATTTATGACTAGGTATTTAATTTCCATATATTCAGGAATTGCCTAATATTCATTATGTTATGCTCATTCACTAAAGATATATATTGGTTACAGAATACATTCTTTTAATTAAATATTTCAAATTGTGTTTAAAACAATTTGATATTTAGCAATTTATCATGTTGTCTATCTTCCTTTTTATTTATTAGTCCCTCCTATAATACATACTAATGACACCTTTCCCTCATTTTATTCCTCCCAGTCTCCTCTTCACCCTACTTTCAGGGGACTGTGGATTTTGCTTGATCCAGCTACATCATGAGTCATGTGTTATAGATTTTTCAGATTAGTATCCATTACTTTTAGGGCAAAATATACCTTCCAGTTTCTGAGATATCAAAGCACTTACTCAGGCACTGAAACATTTAGGTTGTTATTTTGTTTCTTCTATATTGTCCCCTAAAATTCAAGAAAGCATGGAAACTTGACAGGATAATTGGTGTTTTGCCTTATCCAATATCCTGGTGACATCAGTTGGTCCTTTCTGGCTTTTTAATCCATGTTAAAAGGGAAGTGTGAGGATTAAGAAGTAGCAGGTAGATAAAATATAGTAACAAAAGAAAAGACAGAGACACAGGATAGTGTCAGAAATTCAACCTAGTAATTACTAAATTAATCCAGATTTATCTCTCATAAATTTTGTAAACCCCATTCCAAAGAGTAGGAAGAAAGCACATGGCTGTTTTACTAAAATACAAGGAAAAAACTAAGTAACCACCTTCACAATACCCAAAGAATAACGTAACCATAACCTAGGTAAAAACATCCTATTAGTGGCCACACCACGGATAAAAATTCCTGTTAATAACCTTGAAGAAACAAGAAAAAACTTTAACACTCTCTTCTTTAGTCAAGGTTTGTTTTCACAGTGCCTACTTATAATAATTCTAAACCTTTAAAAAGATATAAGCAGAAATTTTTACATAAAAGATGTAAAAGAGCCTCATCCTGTGCTGATACTTTATACAATAGCCATTGGGAATAATTTGTAATCAGTTTCTTCAATCTATAATTTATCATTGTATGGATAATATCTTATTAGCTGATTAAAATGTAGATACCTTAGAGAATATGTTCTAAGAAGATGAGAAAGGTTTGCCTTGTTGAGGAAAACAAATTGTTTCTAAAAAAAGTATAAAGAGAAGAAAAGAATCTACTAATTACCTAGGATTTAAAATAGGCTACAAAAAATTCAAAGCCAAAAGGTACAAGTCAGAATATATAAATTGCAGACTCTTGTTGTCTTTCAAAAATAGCTGTGAGGCATTAACAGGTTATAGTCCACAACTGGATTAACAATGCAAGAACTAAGTAATTTATTTCAAACATTACAAGGTAAGAAGAACTTTAAAAGTCCATGAAAATCATCAGTTGAAGCTGAGAGAGGAAGAGAGACAGAGACAGAGAGAGACAGAAACAGACAGACAGAATTGGGTCTGTTAGAAAAGAAATTACATGAAGTACATGAGGACTATTTGGACCCAGAGATCCATTTGTATTCTGGTTATTTTGTTTTCCTTTCATTCCCCTATAGAAACTATACAGTGAAAATTATATAATATCATATAATAAATATTTTTACCAGAAAACCAGAAAAAAATTAACGGCCTATATAGAAAAGTTTTCTCAGATGATTCTGAAAGGAAAATTGACACATCGTCAATTAGCAGGAATGAACCCAGAAATTGGAGCACCTTTTATTAATGTTGAAATTTCCTTGTTCTGAGCATGAAATGAGCATTGGCAAAGAGGTTGCCATTTTTGGCCACAGATTAACAATAAATATTCCAATTATTCCAAAAGCAAGATAATTCAGTTTATCAATTTAACTTACCAGATGCTTTATTACACTATTTAAGAAACAACAATTTCTCAAGCCCCAACATTCAAAACTGCTGCAAACAAATCAGCAAATACAGGTTATATGGTAGGAAATTTGATTAAAGTTACTCAAGTCCATTAAGATTTTGTTCAAAGGTCAGAATTAAATGTTTTTATTGTGGTACTATTAGATTTTCAGGAACCTCTTAATAGAGTTTCTGACTCTAAATATGGAGAAAGGATTGTTTTACCTATTGAATCTTCTGAATTTATTTTAGATGATTTATAATTTACTTTGTTATTTATTCAGTTATAAGAAATAATCAGAAATAAAAACATCCCTTATACATAAAAAGTCATATCAGATCCCATATGGTTATAACAGTTCTTCTAGCACAAGGTAATCATGAAATTTATCAAATGTTTAAGAAATATGATAGAAGCCTCATAATTTCATAGGAATTCTAGGTTAAAAGAAGGTATTTGAAAAAAAATGGTTTCATTTTACTATAAAATAAGGAAACTATAAGGAAAGGTCCTCCTAGTTCTTTTTTTTTTTTTTTTCTCTCATGGTTTATTTTTTTTTATATTTAAAAATTTCCATCTCCTTCCCTCCTCCTCCCCCCTCCCTCCCCTCCTTCTCCCCCTTCTCTCCCCTCCTTCTCCCCCTTCCCTCCCCTCCCCTCCACCCATACCTCCCCTCCCTCCCTCTCAAGGCCAAGGAGCCATCAGGGTTCCCCACTCTATGCTAAGACCAAGGTCCTCCCAACTCCCCCCAGGTCCAGGAAGGTGATCGACCAAGCTGAGAAGGCTCCCACAGAGCCCGTCCATGAAGAACAATCAGAGCCCAGAGCCATTGTCCTTTGCTTCTCAGTCAGCCCACGCTGTTGGCCACAGTCAGAGAGACGGGTTTGGTCGCATGATCCATCAGTCCCATTCCAACTGGAGTTGGTGATCTCCCATTAGTTCTGTCCCACCGTCTCCATGAGTGAACGCACCCCTCTCGTTCCTGACTTTCTCCCTCATGTTCTCGCTCCTTCTGCTCCTCATCGGGACCTTGGGAGCTCAGTCCAGTGCTCCAATGTGGGGGGCTCAGTCACCTTCCCCATCTGTCGCCAGCTGGAGGTTCCCTCACGGTCCTGACTTTCTTTCTCATGTTCTCTCTCCTTCTGCTCCTCATCAGGACCTTAAAGTTTACTCCTGCAAGAAACAACTCTAATGGAGCTTAAAGCAATGAAATCTACCAAATAAATGTTTTTCATTTTGCTGAGTTTGGATATATATATATATATATATATATATATATATATATATATCCATAGGTACATATTTTGGGTTTTCAATCAGCAACTGCTTTGAGTCATGAAAAGAATGACTCTCTTTAAAAAAAAAAAAAAAAAAAAAAAAAACAGTTGTTAGAAGTTATGGTCACCATAAGAATACCTGTAAAAATTAAGATGTTCTATTATATGCCTCTAGTAAAATGAAACAGATGTCTTCATATTATAACATAAAGTATATTACTGGTATACTACATAATCCTTCAGGGCAGGAAGGTATGGTAGGATCCAATCAAACCCTAAAAGATTATGCTTAATAAACAGAGAAGGGTAATAAAGATACCCAGAGATAGATTTTATAATACTTTATTATCTTTAAATTTCCTAAATGTTAATAAGAATGGAACTACAGCTGCAGAGATGTTGAATAATAAATAAAGCTGTTGTGTTAAATCAACCTGTATATATTAAAAATGTGTTGACCTCAGAATGAAAACTGGGATATGTCTTATGGTAGGGAAGATGTTTTGCTTTTGCTTCCACACAGGAAGAAAAGCTATGGATACCATCAAAATTCATATATATTAGACTCGAACAAGAAACACCTTTTGACTAGAAGAGGTGCTATTTCTTTAAAGAGTGTGACAATTCAATCTAAACTAATTTATAATAATAACATTTGTTTTTCATTTGAACAAATGTAACTTGTCAAAGGGAAACTCATCAAATTTGGGGTATGGGCAGGGTTTTCTTTTTGTCTCTCAAAGAGGATAAAGGCCTCTGCTAAAGAATCTGAAAACCAGTGGGTAAATGCGGAAGGTGAAGAAAAAGGATGAATCATCCAAAGAAAATATTCTAAAAATGAGAGCAAATTAGCATTTTGCTTTATCACATTTCTCAAAAAATAAAATTTTATAAATTATCACAAATGTTTTTTCTGCTGTTCCCTACAGGCATATAATGCAAATGGTCATTTTTTAATCAAAGTAAAATTTAAAAGTGAAGCTGGCTTTAGAGCATAGGCCTTTCCTTCTCTAAATCAAGCATGCTTACTAAATGAAAATCCATAATCTGTTTATTATGTCTGACGGGCCAGCTGATATGGGACAAAAGAAAAATTGAAATTAAGAAACTATTCTATTGCCATTGCTATTATAATTCTTTGATTTTAACTCTCTAAAACTTTTCTTAATGTACAAATATCTCAATATTTACAAAAGCAAGATAAACATTTTTTTCATGATATCAATGGTCATATAACATACTAACTAATTCTAGAAAAAGGATTCATATAGCTACCTATACAAGTTTTCTAGTTTGAGTCTCTATCAGGTAACTAGGAATTAAGTTTTTGTACTCTGGAGGTACATAACAAAATATGTTCCTTTAAACTCTTTGATATCTGCTGCATATGATATATAAAATATTTAATTTTTCTGCAGTGAATAATGATCATGCCTAATGATAGCTGAAGTCTCCAAAAGGATGATGGGGCTCCACAATGGCTATTCCACCTGGATTATGGTAATACCACTAAGTTGACAAATACCATCCAAAGAAAGATTGAGTTTGGACTGTAAACTTTTCAATTTGGTTTAAAGTACTTACTGAGATTGTTGATCCTCACAGACAATTCTAGTCAGGAATTGAGATAAGCCATGAACTTTCTCATTACACCAAACCTGGATTGAAAATGATATAGCTAACACTCCCGGGACTTGACAAAACTCCCAAATTTATTTTTAAAAATACACTGAAAAAAATATTCAGAATGCTATTTCCAGGCAGCAAGAAACAATTTTAAGGACACAACACCCACATCCTGAAAAGATGGGATGGATGAGGTTATCTTTATTATTTAGTAGGTAATGGATCTTTATCATCTTTTAGGGGACTTGATTACAAATTGTTATTTGGAATGGTCAGAAAATCCTGAGCAAATGAGATTAGATTCAGGGATTTTGTTCTGAAAAAAAGGGGGATATAGAAATTATAGAATAAAAGTATATATTGTTGAATCTACATTTAAACCAATAATGCTATTACCAATCTTAGATATTTTACACTGCTAGGGACTTTTGTGATATAAATTGGAGGTGATTTTTGTTATATTGTATATATATTTCTACTTTTGTTAAATTATTTTTGCATATTGATACAAATTTAAGTTTATATCTGTTATAACATACTATCCATATATTACTACTCCTGTTTAAGGTAATGTAACAATGCAGCTCATTTAACAATAAAATGCAAATTTCTAGTCCTTAAAAATTTTCATTCCAAGCTATTTAAGATAATAAGAAATGAAAGTTAGTAGTTAGTCACCTTTTGCAATCAAACATGTAGTTATGTAAGGTATATTTTCAAGGTTAAACAGAGACATGTTTTAGGTAAACAAGTGGTCTTCAAACACTTCAATCTACAGAATATATCATTTAATATATTTTTATAACAAACTGTTTAATGACAATGATACATGTCTGCTACTGTTGGTATTAATCTACCTCAGAGAAGATAATGGGAATTTAAGAAACTTCCTAGGGAGTTAATTTCCTTTGTGGCAAAAGTTAGAGACTGGGCAAGAGTCTGTCCTCACTTCCACTGCTGTTACTTGCTATCCAATTTAGACAAGCAGTACAAATAAGAAAGTGATTTCAACACTTGCCAAGATAAGGAAGGATAGTTCTTCAAAATCCTTGCTTCACAGAAAAATCTGTCAGATATTCTGGGAATAATATCGATGCCCCAATATTACAGAGAAACCTTGGATGACTTTCCAGGTTTGTGTCAATTCTTAGATTTTGAAGTTGTTTGCTCTGCAATTTCTGTTTACTCAGGTAATAGGATATCCTTTTCAGGTCTCTGATGGAGTTGAAAACTAGATAGGGATAGTTTTAATTTTCCTTGTAAACAAATTCATTGAATATACTCAGAAAAGAGTTAAAAGTGTTAAAAGTTAAGAGACATAAAAGGACAGTTTTTCTTTTTCTTTTCGATTTTTTTTATTGCTATCTGCTTCTTTTTTTTCATGGTTTATTTTTTATATTTAAAAATTTCCATCTCTTCCCCTCCTCCTCCCCCTTCCCCCCCCTCCTTCTCCCCCTTCCCTCCCCTCCCCTTCACCCATACCTCCCCTCCCTCCCTCTCAAGGCCAAGGAGCCACCAGGGTTCCCTACTCTATGCTAAGACCAAGGTCCTCCCAACTCCCCCCAGGTCCAGGAAGGTGATTGACCAAGCTGAGAAGGCTCCCACAGAGCCCATCCATGCAGAAGAATCAGAGCCCAGTGCCATTGTCCTTTGCTTCTCAGTCAGCCCCCACTGTTGGCCACATTCAGAGAGACGGGTTTGGTCGCATGATCCATCAGTCCCATTCCAACTGGAGTTGGTGATCTCCCATTAGTTCTGTCCCACTGTCTCCATGAGTGAACGCACCCCTCACGTTCCTGACTTTCTTTCTCATGTTCTCTCTCCTTCTGCTCCTCATCAGGACCTTGGGAGCTCAGTCCAGTGCTCCAATGTGGGGCTCAGTCATTTTCTTCATCTATCGCCAGGTGGAGATTCCCTCACGGTCCTGACTTTCTTTCTCATGTTCTCTCTCCTTCTGCTCCTCATCAGGACCTTGGGAGCTCAGTCCGGTGCTCCAATGTGGGGCTCTGTCATTTTCTTTATCTATCGCCAGGTGGAGGTTCTTGAATTTTGCATGCAAATGGATGGAAATAGAAAACACTATTCTGAGTGAGGTAACCCAGACCCAAAAAGATGAACATGGGATGTACTCACTCATAATCGGTTTCTAGCCATAATTAAAGGACATCGAGCCTATAATTTGGGATCCTTGAGAAGATAATAAGAAGGTGAACTCCCAAAAAAAGATATAGTAATCCTCCTGGATATTGGAAGTAGACACGATCGCCAGGCAAAAATTGGGAACTTGAGGGTGGGGCGAGACACGGCCAAGGGAAGATGGGGAGAGAAAAGCATGAAGGGGAGAATGGGGGGAGCTCGGAGGAATGGGATGCTTGGGATACAGGAAGGGTGGATATGAGAGCAGGGAAGCATATATCTTAATTTAGGGAGCCACCTGAGGGTTGTCAAGAGACTTGACCCTAGAGGGGTTCCCAGGTTTCCAGGGAGACGCCCCCAGTTAGTTCCTTGGGCAGCTGAGGAGAGGGAGCCTGAAAAGGCCAGTTCCTATAGCCATACTGATGAATTTCTTGCATATCACAAAAGGACAGTTTTTGACTGGTAATAAAAGTTAGGATAGAAAGTGAATTATGTATAACACTTGAATTCTCCAAGATTGGATAGATAATGGAGTATTTTTCAGACTTTGTCAGTTGTAAATTTTTTAACATTGCTAATTTTTTCATGCCTATATGTATTTATATATTATTACTATGCTTATTGTATATAATTTTTTCTATGTTAGTTAAAACTTTCACTTTTTATTTAAACCAAAGGGGGGAATGTGTGATTTTTGAATGTGTGCTGAACAAATAAGTCTTGCTTGGAGGTAGGGGGCAGAGCTAGTTATTAAATGATCTAAATTAACCATAAAGATTTTGAGGACTGGTGTGGGAGAATTGTCTGTAATCTGTCAATCATGTTTTAAATAAACACTGATTGGCCATTCAGGAAGTATAGGCAGGAAAACAAGACAGGAAGTAGAAATTATGCAATGAGTACTGGAGAATTCTGGGAAGGAGGAAGTTGATTCCTTGTACTCCTGCCCAGACTCTGAAGAAGCAAGATGTGAGCTGCCCTGGTGTGAAAGGTACTGAACCACGTGACTAGCATATATAAGAACAAAGGTTTAATATAAGCAACAAGAGCTAATATGTAGCCTGAGCTAATGGTCTAATTAGCTTTATAACTTATAGAGATCTCTGTGTGATTTTCTTTGGGGTTTACCAGCTGTGGGGTACCAGGCTGGACAGAAACACCCAAGCAAACAGCCCCTCATGTTACAGAGGACTATATACAGAAAGTACAAGAAAGTAGCAAGGCAGGGCAGAGAGAGGATCTTGGTCCTTTTGTACAGAGGAAAGCGAGGTAGAAAGTGACTGGTGCCTGTCTTCTGCTTCTCAGACCTTTCAGGTTCTTATCTTGATATTTGACACCTGTTTTTTTTAATCAACAAAGATTAAATAGATTAATGCTTTAAGTTTTTACTATAATTGCCTCAATATACCTGCCCCTTCATAGCCTTCAAACATTCCCATATATCTGTCTTTGTTGTCTTTCAAGTTTATTTCCTCATTTTATTATTAATTGTTATGGTATGCATATATGAATATATATATATATATATATATGTGTGTGTGTGTGTGTGTGTGTGTGTGTGTGTGTGTGTGTGTAAGTCCAGCTTCACTGTATAATGTTACTTGCATGAATATTTTTAGGGCTTACCATTTGTTTTTGACAATCAGTTGATATGTTTTTCACTCAGGAAGACTATTTTGTTTCTCTCAGAGATTATGAGTTGACTGTAGCTCTTTCTGTAAGGATGATGTATGCTGTGTTTCCCCCCATTTCCATGTAATCCTATATTTGTTGGCCACATTTAATTTATGTTTTGGCAATCATGATTGTATGTCTTCATAGCAAATGCAGTGATCCTCAGATTCCTACATACTTTCCACTCCTCTGTTTAAACTGTTCCCTGAGCCTTATGTGTGGAAAGTATATCTATTGCCAATTGAGGTCCAAAACACTGTATTTTATTTGGCTGAGGTTTTCTCTAATGATCATTGTTTAGTGAAATCTTTGTTTTTTTTAATGTGGTAAAAAAACAAATAAAAAATATAGCAATAAAATGGGTTGGTTAGATTTAGACCACTTCAGCTTACTTTCCTTAGTACAGAGTGTATAATTGGGCAATGGGAAAAAATGATTAGAATTTTTTATTCTGGAAAATTAGGAAAAAAACAACAATTGGAAATAAAACTTTTATTTGTGAATTTATTTTGAATTATTTTGTTTTATTCTGTCATCAGCTTTTTTTATCAAGTATGTTACTCAGCATTCCTTGGAACTTCTTTAGCTTTGAATTCTTTCCTTTTCTTTTTATTTGTCCCATTCAATATATTTGCCAGTAACAATTTAGCTTATTATATTAATTGCCAAATATTTATTTGTAAATTTTCTTTATAATATATTTTTGCTAAGGAGAGATAGTCATTAAAATTTCAATTATTCATGTTGGCATGATTTCTATTAGATTTCCTAATATAGTTAGAAACCATTTACACAACTATGAATATAAATCAGTTTATTTTTTTTTATTTGGTTGAGACAGGTTTTCTTTGTAGCTTATGAGGCTGTCCTTGAACTAGCTTTTGTAGACCAGGTTGGCCTCAAACTCACAGAGATCCACCTGCCTCTGCCTCCTCAGTGCTGGGATTAAAGACATGTGCCACCACAGCCTGGCAATTTTATTTCTTCATAGAATTTGTTTTATTTTAAGGCTTAATGTAAGGAATTATTATTAATATTATTATTATTATACAACAAGATTTATTTTTTTGCAAAAACATCATGCTTTAACCATGCAGGCAGAACTAGCAAAATATAAGAAAATAGAAAATTTTTTCCTCTACTGTGGTAATCACAAATTAGTGGATGATGAAAAAATGTGAGTGAACCATTATGATACTGAGATCTAGGGATAAGATATAGATACTAACCCGATGAAAACACAATAGGAGATGTACCTAGATATTGCCACAAACCTCAACAAAAGCTTGATATTTAAAACTGTATTTGAGCAATGATAAATTTTCAAGTAAAGCAGTCAAATAGAAGCATGACAGCAAAATAAGTGTTTTCAATAGAAGTCCAAACTATTTTCACTTATAACACATATGCTAGCCTAGCATGTCAGAATGTGTTTGTGCACTCATGTGCACTATGAGACTTATGTAGAGTCAGCAGGTTTATATGTGGGTTACACATCAAAAAAAGTGTAGAGTGAAAGAAAAGTGATCACTCTCTAAATTCACTGTGCAAGACACATTAACATAGGCTCCCATATGTCAGCTTCCATGAGCTTTTCAATGTAAGTATAAGTTAGAATCTTGAGTACTATATCTTCTATCATATTCAGTGTGGTCAGATTTATATTGAGGTCTTTAATCCAGTTGGACTTGAGTTTTGTGAATCATGACAGATATAAATCTATTTTCATTCTTCTACAGGTTGACATCCAGTTATGCCAGCACCATTTGTTAAAGATGCTTTCTTTCTTCCATTGTATAATTTTATCTTCTTTGTCAAAAATCAGGTTTTCGTAGGTATGTAGATTAATATCCGGGTCTTCAATTAGATTCCATCAGTCAATGTCTCTGTTTTTATGTCAATACCAAGCTGTTTTCAATACTGTAGCTCTGTAATAGAGTTTGAAGTCAGGGATGGTAATGCCTCTTGAAGTTCCTTTATTGTATAGGATTGTTTTGGCTATGCTGGGTTTGTTGTTTTTCCATATAAAGTTAATTATTGTTCTCTCAAGCTCTATGAAGAATTTTGTTGGGTTTTGATGGGGATTGCATTGAATCTATAGATTGCCTTTGGTAGTTTTGCCATTTGTACTCTGTTGGTCCTACCAATCCAAGAGCATGGGAGATTTTTTCCATCTTCTGGTATCCTCTTCAAATTCTTTCTTCAAAAACTTAAAGTTCTTGTCAAATAGATCTTTCACTTTCTTTGTTAGTGTTACCCAAAGATACTTTATGCTATTTTTGGCTATTTTGAAAGGTGATGTTTCTCTGATTTTCCTCTCAGCTTCTTTATCCTTTGTGTATAGGAGTTTTACTGATTTTTTTGAGTTGGTCTTGTATCCTGCCACATCACTGAAGGTATTTATCAACTGTAGAACTTCTCTGGTGGAGTTTTGGGGTCACTTATGTACGCTATCATATAATCTGCAAATAATGAGAGTTTTACTTCTTCCTTTCCAATTTGAATCCCCTTGATCTCCTTATGTTGTCTTATTACTATTGCTAGAACTCCAGGCACTATGTTGAAGAGATATGATGAGAGTGGACAGCCTTGTCTTATTCCTAATTTTTTGGAATCACTTTGAGTTTCTCTCCATTTAATTTGATGTTAGCTGTCAGCTTGCTGTATATTGCTTTTATTATATTTAGATATGATCCTTTATATCCCTAATCACATTAGAGACTTCACAGCATAGCTGAAAGCTCTAGAAAAAAAGAAGCAGACTCACCCAGGATTAGTAGAAGACTGAAATAATAAAACTGAGGGCTGAAATCAACAAAATAGAAACACATAAAACAATTCAAAGAATCAATGAAACAAAGAGCTGGTTCTTTGGGAAAATCAACAAGATTGAAAAACCCCTATTCAAACTAATCAAACAGCTGAGAGAGAACACTAAAATTAACAAGATTAGAAATGAAAATGGGAACATAACAACAGACAAAGAGGAAATTCAGAGAATCATTAGATATTACTACAAAAGTTTATACTCCACAAAATTGGAAAATGTAAAAGAAATGGGCAATTTTTTTTTTTTTTACTGTAGAACCCTGGACATTTATTGTGTTTATTATATAGAGTTGAACAGAGTGGTGGGGTTGTTGTATACAGCTGAACAAGGAGCTAGGGATGTTGACAAATAAGGAAACAGAGTTTATAATACATGGATGGATCAAGAAGACAGGTTTAACTCATCTCAGCAGGAGCAGTCTCTGTGAGGAAGCAGTCTTCAGGATGTGTCATGGAGGAGAAAGCCACTGTGGGCATCTTCTGCACACACACTTCAACAGCCACACAGTGACCTAAAGGAAATGTTTTCCCATTTCCCTCTGAGCCTCATCCCAGGACATTTTCTAGTGAGTCTGAGGTTGGTATCTAGGTCAATATCATATCCACTTGAAGTCTAAAGCACTCAGGGTTTCCTCTGCTACTCATGGATTGTCTTGACTATGTTAACTGAGGGGGAAAGACTTGCTCACTGTGGGTAACACCATTCTCTAGACCTGCCCACTGTGAACAGTGCCATTTCCTATGTAAACAAAGGCTGCTCATTTATTTCCCAGCCACCCAGACCCAAATAATCTATATTTATCACAACACTGTTTGATCAATGGCTAAGGCATATATCTAGCCAACTTTTGCGTATTAAATTAACTCATTTTTATTAATCTGTGTATCTCCATGATATTGTGGCCTACCTGTAAGGATTGGCATGGCATCTCCTGACTCTGCCTACTCTCTATATCTCTGTTCAGATTTCCTGCTTGGCTGTACTCTGCTAAGCCATTGGCTGAAACAGCTTCTTTATTAACCAATAGCAGTACAACACTCATAATATACAGAGAAATTCCACTTCACCCCTAGACCTGTCCACAGTGGGCTGTACCATTTCCTAGATCTGCCCATCACAGGGAGGGGAGGGGTGGCACCATGCCTTATCCTTGGAAATGGGCAATTTTTAAGATAAATGTCATATGCCAAACTTGAATCAAGACCAGGTGAAGAATTTTAATAGACCTATAACTTGTGAGGAAATAGAAGCTGTCATCAAAAACCTCCCAAAACAAAAACAAAACAAAACAAAACAAAACAAACAAACAAACAAAAAAAACCCAGGACCAGAAGGTTTTAGTGCAGAATTCTACCAGAACTTCCAAGAAGAGCAAATACCTATACTCCTTAATGTGTTCTACATAAAAGAAATAGAAGAGTCATTGCCAAACTCTTTTTATGAAGCTACAGTTACCCTGATACCAAAACCACACAAAGACTTAAAAAAGAAAGAGAATTACAGACTAATCTCACTCACAAACATTGATGTAAAACTTCTCAATAAAAGACTGGCAAACTGAATCCAAGAACACATCAAAAATATCCATTATAATGAAGTAGAGTTCATCCCAGAGATGCAAGACTGGTTTATCATGCGAAAATCTATCAATGTAATCCATCATATAAGTAAAGTGAAAGAATAAAACATGATCATTTCATTAGATGCTGAAAAAGTATTTGACAAAATTTAACATCCCTTTTTGATCAATGTATTGGAGAGATTAGAAATTCTTATTTTCTTTATGTAGCATACAATTTTTTTTAAAAAAATACCTTACCTATACCAGATTTTGGGCATTTATTCCCTGTTATGGATATATTGTAATAGTATGTGAAAAACTGTCTTCCATACATATTCAACATTTATGGACTCTATGAAACTAAAAGTCCCCACAGACTTATATAGGGAAAGGTTCAATTTATAATAAATTATTGTTTCTTCAAGCTTAGTCAAAAATTATTCACTATAAAATTAATTTTTAAAACATTAAAATATGGTTTTATGTGTTATGTAATATATTCATGTAAATATAGTATAATATTCATGAAAATATATAAAATATATTTTATGTTTGTATTCATGTTTGTATTCATAAGTATAAATATACTTATAGATAACATAATTTCTGATATTGGAAATTTAAAAAATAAAGACTCTTACTATCTCTGAGTTTTTCTTAAATTCTCTATACTCTTTGTCACTCACACAAATGGAGAAGCACACAGAAAAACACACAAAATCGTACAAGATTTCCTAGCATCTTTCAGCTGATAAATTAGACAAATTAATAGCCTGACCAATTTTTTTTAAAAAATTATCTGATCTTTCTTAACAAAGTACTTGAATGAAGTTTTGGAGTCTATTAATTTATGTAAGTCAGTAAATAACTTCTAAAATAAGTCACTTGTGTAGTATTAAAAACAGTATTTTTCCCCACAAAGTTCTCCCTTTTGCTATTTGTAGGCAATCACATCAAGAAAGGTCTTTGTTCCTTTGAGATTCAGATATTTTAGCTAATGTGTCACCAATATGATCATATTTGCCAGACCATGAGGTCAGTTAGTCACTACAGAACTATGTCAGAACATTTCCTATTTTTAAAATTTGTACTGTATAACCAAATGATTTTAGGAAACCTATAATTAGTACTGAGTATGTATTCATATTCTCAAACCTGTAAGAATTAATCAAATCTTCTGTTACATCAAACTCTTCTCACTTCTTAATTATCTAAGCCTTCTCGCTTTTCATTTATGCCACACTGAAGTCACACTTCATCTTTTTGCAGGTGTAATGGTGTGGTGCTTTCCATGAGAACTTCATAGTGGTATTTCTGATCCTATGATATTCCACATATTCTGCAATCTAGAGGTATAGTTTCTGCCTGTAATAGAAGCTAAACGGGATAACACAAATACTGCATGCAAGGGAGAAAATCTGAGAGTTACATTTTGATGTGTAAAGGCAAATGTGAATATGGAATGAGTGAGACTCTCAGTAGGGTAATCCATATAACTAAAAAAATAAATACAAATGTTCAAGAAATGAATGCATGAATTTCAGTGATTATTGAATAACTTTAAACTCAAAAAACTGACAAACCTGTATTTAGTGAAAATGGATGTGTTTTTCATTAGATTTTAAGAAAATAGAAAATTAGGAACACAAAAATAAAAAAAGGGATAATTAGTGAATCTTCATTAAATAACAGCCAAAATTCAAAGAGTCAAATCAGTTGTAGATATTTGAAGACTTTGTGACTAAACACTTATCAAATTTGATCAAATCTATGATTTCTGATCATATTTCAATGAAAAAACTTGAGAGAAAACTATTTCTTGACACCTAGTAATCAAGCTACCAAAATCCACATATAGAAAAACAACACTGACACAAAAGGAAGCATAGCAATAGACTACGTATACAACAACAATAGCACAAACTATTAGCAACATCCAAACAAAAAGAAACTAACAGTAGAATAATATGAAATTAAGAAGATAAAAGGTTAATATTCAATGTCTCAGAACAAAACAGTGTTCAACAGGTTAAACAACAGTAAAATTTGAAAATATTTTAATCAGCAAAACTGCACAATAAAACACTAACAGAAGTTCTTCACAGTTAACATAGCCAATGATTTATGTGAGAGAGCAAAAAGATTGGCTAATATGAAGGATATTTTCAGCTATTCATTTTCTTCTCTAGGTTTGTTTCAGCAATGTTATATTGTGTAGACAAATATTATAACTCCTTATCACAATGGACTTATACTTGTATAGATAGATGGATAGTTGGTAGATAGATAGATAAATAGATGATAGATATAGATGATAGATATAGATGATAGACAGACAGACAGATAGATAGATAGATAGATAGATAGATAGATAGATAGATAGATAGATAGATAGATAGATGATAGATAGATAGATAGATAGATAGATAGATAGATAGATAGACAGACATATGAAGATACATAAACACAGAGGCACAGACATGTATACATACAAATAGTAGAGAATGAATATATTCTTTTGCTTCTTTTCAAACTTTATATATCTTTTGAGATTATAAGTACATTGTTTCCCTTCCCTTTCCTCCCTCTATGTACTCCCACATACTGCTCCTTTCTTTCTTTTAAAATTTGGCTTCTGTTTCACGGTACATAATTCAGTACTAACGGGATAGTCTCTGATAAAGAAATGCATAGTGTAATTCTTAAAGTAATGTTGAAGACTCTCTAAGCTGAAATATTAGCAGAATATTTAGAAGAAATGCTACAGCTCATTAAGGCACTGATTTTTGAAAATTCTTAGCATCATTGGAAGACATACAATCCATTGTACTCATCCACTGCCAAGCTCTATCTTTGTCTTCACATTTTTATATGAGTGTTTAAGGCTTCTAGGAAGAATCTCCTTTTCCTTATGTTTTCTCACTTCCTCCTTGCTTTCTTCCCTTCATCTCCCCATCCCTACTCCTCATTCTTTCAATTCTTTTCTTCTTGAAGCTTACTATTCTTTACATTAGGTCTATACCTGAGCACTACAATAAAAAATGTCAATAATTATGCTATATCTTATCAAATTTATTTTACTAGATTATTTAAATGAACAAGTCTTTTAATATCTTTTAATGATAACATGTTCCCATTTTTTTCTCATTTTTTTATTAAACATTTCCATCTCCTCCCCTCCTCCTCTCTTCCCTCCCCTCCCCTCCACCCATACCCCCCTCCCTCCCTCTCTAGACCAAAGAGCCATCAGGGTTCCCTACACTATGTTAAGTCCAAGGTCCTCCCAACTCCCCCCAGGTCCAGGAAGGTGAGCATCGAAACTGACAAGGCTAACACAGAGCCTGTCCATGCCGTAAAATCCAAGCCCATTGCCATTTTCCTTGGCTTCTCAGTCAGCCTCCACATTCAACCACATTCAGAGAGTCCAGTTTGGTCGCATGTTCTATCAGTCCCATTCCAACTGGACTTGGTGATCTCCCATTAGTTCTGTCCCACCGTCTCAGTGGATGAACGCACCCCTCACGCTCCACACTTTCTTTCTCATGTTCTCCCTCCTTCTGCTCCTCATCAGGACATTGGGAGCTCAGTCCGGTGCTCCAATGTGGGGCTTTGTCTCTATCTCCATCCATCACTAGGTGACGGTTCTCTGGTGATATGCAAGATATTCATCAGTATGGCTATAGGATCTAAACTTTACGGCTCCCATTCCACAACTGCCCAAGAAAAATAGCTTGGGGTATCTCCCTGGATACATGGGAAAACCTCAAGAGTTAAGTCTCTTGATAACGCTAAGATGGCTCCCTTAATTAGTGTATATGCTTCACTGCTCCCATATCCACCCTTCCTATACGCCAAGCATCCCATTCCTCCAAGCTCTCCCCATCCTCCACTTCACGCTTTTCTCTCCCCATCTCACCTTGCCCCCATCCCACCCCATCCCCAAATTCCCAATTTTTGCCCGCCAATCTTGTCTACTTCCAAATCCAGGGGGATAACTTTATGTTTTTCTTTGGGTTCACCTTCTTATTATCTTCTCAAGGATCCCGAATTATAGGCTCAATGTCCTTTATTTATTGCTAGAATCCACTAATGAGTGAGTATGTGCCATATTCATCTTTTTGGGTCTGGGTTAACTCACTCAACATGGTGTTTTCTATTTCCATCCATTTGCCTGCAAAATTCAAGATGTCATTGGTTTTTTACCACTGAGTTGTATTATAATGCATATATATTCCACACTTTCTTCATCCATTCTTCCACTGAGAGGCATATAGGTTGTTTCCAGGTCCTGGCTATTACAAATAACGCTGCTATGAACATAGTTGAACAAATGCTTTTGTAGTATGATTGGGCATTTCTTGGGTATATTCCCAAGAGTGGAATTGCCAGGTCCTGGGGTAGGCTGATCCCGAATTACCTGAGAAACCACCACACTGCTTTCCAAGGTGGTTGCACAAGTGTGCATTCCCAACAGCAATGGATGAGTGTACCCCTTACCCTAGAACCTTTAAAGCAAAGGCTATCATTGGTGCTTTTTATTTTAGCAAATCTGACAGGTATAAGATGGTATCTCAAAGATATTTTTCTTTGCATTTCCCTGATAGCTAAGGTGGTTGAGCATGACCTTAAGTGTCTTTTGGCCATTTGAACTTCTTCTGTTGAGAATTCTCTGTTCATTTCAGCCCCCCAATTTCTTAATTGGGTTAATTGGCATTTTAAATGTCTAGTCTCTTGAGTTCCTTATATATTTTAGAGATCAGACCTTTGTCAGTTGCAGGGTTGGTGAAGATCTTTTCCCAGTCAGTAGGGTGCCTTTGTTTCTTACTGACAGTGTCCTTTGCTTTACATAAGCTGCTCAGCTTCAGGAGGTCCCATTTATTCAATGTTGCCCTTAATGTCTGTGCTGCTAGGGTTATACTTAGGAAATGGTATCCTTCCCACTTTCTCTTCTATCAGGTTCAGTGTGTTCCGGTAAATATTGAAGTCTTTAATCCATTTGGATTTGAGTTTTGTGCATGGTGATAGATATAAATCTACTTTTATTCTTCTACAGGTTGACATCCAGTTATGCCAGCACCATTTGTTGAAGATACTCTCTTTCTTCCATTGTGTACTTATGGCTCCTTTATCAAAAATCGGGTGTTCATAGGTTTGTGGTTTAAGATCCGGGTCTTCTGTTTGATTCCATTGGTCAACTTCTCTGTTTTTATGCCAATACCAAGCTGTTTTCATTACGGTAGCTCTGTAATAGAGTTTGAAATCAGGGATGGTAATGCCTCCAGAAGTTCCTTTATTGTATAAGATTGTTTTGGCTATTCTGGGTTTCTTGTCTTTCCATACAAAGTTGATTATTGTCCTCTCAAGACCTGTGAAGAATTTTGTTGGGACCTTGATGGGGATTGCATTGAATCTAGATTGCTTTGGGTAGAATTGCCATTTTTACTATGTTGATCCTCCCAATCCACGAGCAAGGGAGATCTTTCCAATTTCTAGTATCCTCTTCAATTTCTTTCTTCAAAGACTTAAAGTTCTTGTCAAGTAGATCTTTCACTTCCTTGTATAGAGTTATCCCATGATATTTTATGCTATTTGTGGCTATTGTAAAAGGTGATGATTCTCTGATTTCCCTTTCTGCTTCCTCATAATTTGTGTATAGGAGGGCAACTGATTTTTTGGAGTTGATCCTGTATCGTGCCACATTACTGAAGTTTATCAGCTGTAGGAGTTTTTTGGTGGACTTTTTGGGTCACTTATGTACACTATCATATCATCTGCAAATAACAAAAGTTTGACTCCTTACTTTCCAATTCGAATCACCTTGATCCCCTTATGTTGTCTTATTGCTATTGCTAGAACTTCAAGCACTATACTAAAGAGATAAGGAGAGAGTGGACAGCCTTGTCGTGTTCCTGAAATTAGTGGGATGGCCTTGAGTTTCTCTCCATTTAATTTGATTTTAGCTGTCAGCTTGCTGTAAATAGTCTTTATTATATTTAGGAATGACCCTTGTATCCCCAGTCTCTCCAAGACTTTTATCATAAAAGGATGTTGAATTTTGTCAAATGCTTTTTCAGCATCTAATGAGATGATCATGTGGTTTTTTTCCCTTCAGTTTATTTATATGTTGGATTACATTGATAGATTTTCGTATGTTGAACCAGCCCTGCATCTCTGGGATGAAGCCTACTTGATCATAGTGGATAATTTTTCTAATGTGTTCTTGGATTCTGTTTGCCAGTATTTTAATTGAGAATTTTTACATTGATGTTCATGAGTGAGATTGGCCTGTAATTCTCTTTCTTGGTTTAGTCTTTGTTTGGTTTAGTTATCAGGGTAACTGTAGTTTCTTAAAAGGAATTTGTCAATGACTCTTCTGTTTCTATATAATGAAATATGTTAAAGAGTATAGGTATTAGGTCTTCTTGGAAGTTCTGGTAGAATTCTGCATTGAATCCATCTGGTCCTGGCTCTTTTTGTTAGGGAGTTTTTTGATAAGAGTTTCTAATTCTTCGCGAGTAACAAGACTATTTAGATTGTTCACCTGGTCCTGGTTTAAGTTTGGTATGTGGTACTTATCTAAAAAATGTCCATTTCTTTTACATTTTCCAATTTTGTGGCATACAGGCTTTTGTAGTAAGATCTAATGATTCTCTGAATTTCCTCTGTGACTGTGGTTAAGTCCCCCTTTCATTTCTGATTTTATTAATTTGCTTGTTTTCTCTCTGCCGTTTGATTAGTTTGGATAGGGGTTTGTCAATCTTGATTTTCTCCAAGAACCAGCTTTTGGTTTCATTGATTCTTTGGATTGTTTTCTGTGTTTCTATTTTGTTGATTTCTGCCCTCAGTTTGATTATTTCCAATCTTCTACTCCTCTTCTACTCCTAGGTGAGTCTGCTTCTTTTTTTCTAGAGCTTTCAGGTGTGCTGTTAAGTCTCCAATGAGTGCTTTCTCCATTTTCTTTAAGTGGGCACTTAGTGCTATGAACTTTCCTCTTAGCACTGCTTTCATTGTGTCCCATAGGTTTGAGTATGTTGTGTCTTTATTTTCATTAAATTCAAGAAAGACTTTAATTTCTTTATATCTTCCTTGACGCAGGTGTGGTTCAGTAGTTGACTGTTCAGTTTCCATGAATTTGTGGGCTTTCTGGGAGTAGCATTGTTGTTGAATTCTAATTTTCCTCCATGATGATCCGATAAGACACAGGTGGTTACTAATATTTTTTTGTAACTGTGGAAGTTTGCTTTGTTACCGAGTATGTCGTCAATTTTCGAAAAAGTTCCATGAGCCGCAGAGAATATTCTTTCCTATTTGGGTGGAATGTTCTATAGATATCTGTTAAGTCTATTTGGTTCATTACCTCTATTAAGCCTCTTAATTCTGTGTTAGGTTTCTCTGGGATTGACCTGTCCATTGGTGAGAGAGGAGTGTTGAAGTCTCCTCCTATTAATATGTGGGGTTTGATGGCTGCCTTGAGTTCTAGTAATGTTTCTTTTACATAAGTGAGTGCTTTTATATTAGGGGCATAGATATTCACGATTGAGATTTCATTCTGAAGGATTTTTCCTTTTATGAGTATAAAATGTCCCTTTCCATCTCTTCTGATTGATTTTAGTTTGAAGTCAACTTTGTGAGAAATTAGTATGGCCACACCGGCTTGTTTCTTAGGTCCATTTGCTTGATAAACCTTTTTCCAAGGCTTTACTCTTAGTAGTTGTCTGTCTTTGTTGTTGAGGTGTCTTTCTTGTAAACAGCAGAATGTTGGATCCTGTTTTCGTATCCAATCTCTTAGCCTGTGCCTTTTAATAGGTGAATTGAGTCCTTTGATATTAAGTGATATTAATAACCAGTGGTTGTTAACTCCGGTCATTTTTTTTTGTAGGGTTTGTGTGTTATCCATCTTTGAGTTGTGCTGGTGAAGGGTCTCTAGATGTCTGAGTTATTGTGGGCATTGTTGGACTCCTTGGTTAGTGATTTTCCTTCTATTCCTTTCTGCAAGGCTGGATTTGTGGCTACATATTGTTTAAGTCTATTTTTGTCCTGGCATATTATGTTTTCTCCATTGATGGTGAATGCAAGCTTTGCTGGGTATAGTAGTCTGGGCTTGCATTCATGTTCCCTTAGTGTCTGTAGCACATCTATCCACAACCTTCTGGCTTTCATGGTTTCCAGTGAGAAGTCAGGTATATTTCTGATAGGTTTTCCTTTATATGTTACTTGAACTTTTTCCTTTGCAGCTCTTAATATTTGTTCTTTATTCTGTATGTTTTGTGTTTTGATTATTATATGGCATGGGGATGCTTTCTTTTGATCCAGCCTATTTGGTGTTCTGTAGGCTTCTTGTACCTTCATAGGAATATCCTTCTTTAGGTTGGGGAAATTTTCTTCTATAATTTCGTTGAATATAATTTCTGGGCCTTTGAGCTGTAATTCTTCTCCTTTTTCTACTCCTATTATTCTTAGGTTTGGTCTTTTCATAGTGTCCCAGATTTCCTAGATGTTTTGTGTTAAGAATTTGTTGGATTTGTTTTGTTCTTTAATAAGTGAGTTATTTCCTCTATAGTATTTTCAGTATCTGAGATTCTTTCTTCCATCTCTTGTATTCTGTTGGTAATACTTGTCTCTGTAGTTCCTGTTCATTTACCCAGATTTTTCATATCCAGCCTTCCCTTGGTTTGTGTTTTCTTCATTACCTCCATTTCATTTTTTAAGTCTTGAATTGTTTTCCTTACCTATTTGCTTTTTCTTGTTTTTCTTGTTTTTTGGGGGTACCTTTGAGAGATTTATCCATTTCCTCTACCTTTTTGTTTGTCATCTCCATTTCTTTATGGCAGTTTTTTACTTCCTGTTTAAGGTCTTTTATTATTTTCATAAAGTTCCGTGTAAAGATGATTTCTTCTATTTCTTCTGGAGTAGGGTGTTCGGTTCTTGTTGTTTCAGAATGCCTGAATTCTGGTGATGTCATGTTGTCTTTTGGGTTGTTGGAGGAGTTCTTGCATTGGCACCTGCCCAATCTCTTCCTTCAAATGGAGCTAGCAGAGACTTGGTGTCTTGGTCCAATCTTTGCTGAGACTGAATCTGGGTGGATCTCCTCAGTGCAGGAGCAGGAGCTATTCCTTGCAGCACAATCTGAAGGAGCCTGTACTCCCTTGCCAGAATCCTCAGACCTGCCTGGATGGCAGCCTTTAACCCTCCTGGGATGCTGGCCTTGTTACAGGAGCAGGACACTTGAATACACTAGGGAAGGCTTGAGAGAGACAGAGATGTGTGTCCCGAAGACACCCCTGCACCAGGTGCTGCGGGAGGTGTCTGTGCTCTCTTCCAGGCCAGGTCGCCCCAGAATAGCACACACTCAGCCTTCCAGATGGAACTCCACAGCATTGAATCAGGCATTCCTGTAGCTGAGGGACACTGCAGTGATAAAAGGGCAAAGGTGGGGGCAGGGTAGGGTTGATTATCACACAGAGAACCTTTCAGCACAATCTGAAGGCCTCCATTCCCTTGCTGGAATCCTCAGACCTGCCTGGAGGGCAGCCTCTCACCCCTTTCCCACTACTGGGCCTTCTGTTTCAGGATAATGGCTCCTGCTGGGCAGGTATCTCAGACAAAAGGTCCAGCTTGCCAAGGGCAAGCTGAGTGAAACAAAGGACCTCCCGCACCACCAGCTCCCAGCCACAATATGGGCCCAGCAGGGCAGCTTTGTGGCCCCTAAGGTGTGCAGTGGTGCTTTAGGGACACTGGGATGGGATATGAAGAGAAGGGCAGAAGGCCCGGGGAGAAACCCCTGCAGAATCCATATTCCCATTTTGTAATTATCTTTTTGGAGTCATCATCTCAAGTCCCTTTTTTGATACAGTGTATTTTATTTATGTCACATACAATGTCTTCTGAAAATCAAATATTTTAGGCATGTCACACACACAAATATAAGGCACTTGATGTGTTTCACCTAAGACAGATAGAAGTCATGAGGAAAAATAATTAATCTTATACAACTAACATGCTCCACTAACAGTTTTTTTAAACCTTGATTTTCCTTTTGTGAAATGCAGCACCTATCTCCTTTTTGAGTGCAAGCATTTCCCTCTGCAGTGCTTCTGAAGTCTTTCATTTCTATGAAAATAGTATCCCAAACATGAACTGAAGCATTTTTATTTTTTTTCATATAACACTGACATTACTATGCAACAGTATTGAAGCTGAGTAATAGCTAAAACACTCCTTGTATGTAACATCTCCAGAATACCGTCTTGATTTCCCAATTATATTTTATGTTTGGTCCAGATTAGAAGTAAATTTACTGTAGTGTGCTTTGTTTTTGCATTCCCCCATGACCTAGAATCTCTTCCTAAAACCTATATATAAACAAATGTACTTTAAAAATATTACTAATGATTTCATTTTTATTTTTATCAGAGCTCATGTGAACTTTTCTTTTTATAATTCCTTTTATTAATTTTAAAGAAAACAAACTATATTTTTTTCATTTTACATACCAATCCCACTTTCCACTTTTACCTCTCCTCCCATTTTTTACACCTACCATTTTATCCCCCACCCACTCCTCAGAGAGGTTAAGGCACAATACTTTGGGGAAGGTCCAAGGCCCTCCCTACCATATTGATGACCAAGCAAGGTAGTCATCTAAAGAGAATAGGTTCACAAAAAGCCAGGATATGCTGTAGGGATAAATCCTAGTGCTACTGCCAGTGTCCCTGGAGTCTGTCCCAGTCATAAATCTGTCACACATATTCAAGGAACTAGTTAGGGTATTTGATGAATTCTTCCCTGTCCAGCTGGACTTGGTGAGTTCTTATTAGCTCAGGTAAGCTATTTCATTGAGTATCCCCATCATGTGTCCCATTATGTCATCTTTATCATATTCTCACTCCTCCAACTCTTCAATTTGACTCTGGAAGCTCAGTACAGTACTTCACTGTTGATTTCTGCCTCATCAGTTACTATAGTGGTTCTATAGTAAATTTTAAGGTAGTGATCAATCTAACTACAGGGCAAGGTCAGTTTGAGCACATTTTTCACTATTGCTAAGGGTCTTAACTGGAATTATCCTTGTGAATTGTTGGGTAATTCTCTAGTGCCAGGTTTCTTGCTAACCCCATAATGGCTCCCTCAATGAAAATATTTCCTTCCTCTCATCATTGTTCTTCCTCCATTTCAACTATTAAATTCCCTCAGTTTCTTGTTTCCCATCCCATTCTTTCCTCCTCTTCCCCTTCCATCTTCTATTCTCTTCCCAACTCCATGCTCCCAATTTTGTCAGGGGACCTTGTTTATTTCTCCTTTCCAGGTGAATCTGTGATTGTATTATTGTTCCAGCCAACAGTCAGTTTGGTTTTTTTCACCTCTTTGTTTTTGAAAATGTGTGAGTCTTCATTTCCCCTTCAATAATTTTTCAATTTCCTCTGCCATTTTTTCTTATATTTATTGCTGAGAGTATTCCTGCATCAATCTAAGCTATAAATGTAAATGCCAGTCACTAAAAAAGATTTTAATGAGTGCTCTATCCCTTTGATAGTCGTCACACTTTTAACAATGTAAACCTAATAAATTAACAAAGCTGCAGGTTTTCTGGAATGAAAAATTAGACAAATTAATATAAAATTGCTTACTGTGAGGCTCTTAAAAATACATAAATACAAATTAAGCATCACTATTCTGTCAGAAAAAAAATCTGAAATTCTCGAAAATTTAAAATTCTGAGTTTTCATGTTGTCAAAAATAAAACAAATCTCTTTTCTTATCTTTATGTATTCAGAGTAAAATACGAAACCAAACATAATGTTAAAATATTAAATAAAATTTTCTCCATTTTTTATCATGCATATAAATTATGAACTACTCAGTACCCTGGAATTCCAAACTAATATAAAACATTATGTGAATATCAAATTCCCCTAACTCTTAGAATCCTGAAATGTGAAGAGTATTTTCCCCAGTCATTTAAGACATAACTATTCAATCTGCCTAATTTTTGTCTTAAATTTTTATAAAAATAATAGATAAAAATATCTTAGTTGAATAAAAGTGAAATCCTACAAAATTTTAAAAAATGTGATGAATATGTCAATGGTATGTTTCTGAAAAGAAAAAAAAAACAAATATGTTACAAAATATTATAAATATGATTATTTGAAGAATGGGTTTGTATGCACATGTTTGAATGCTTCTGAGGGCAAGAAAAATGTATCTGCAGAGTCACATACACTTTACTATTACAGAAATATAGCAAATGTGAAAGTTTTAATTTTTTTAGGAATATATTCAAATTATTATCCTTAACTGTTTTTCTGTATCTTTTGAATATAACCTAGAACATACATTAAAATTCAAAAATTTCATCAATTCCAAGGAATTATCTTTGCCTTTTAAGTATTACTTCATGTTATTATCTTTAATATTTTTCAATACATACCATACAAAATTACTAATAAAGAAACAAGCAGGTGTAGCTATTCTATAGATTTCAAGCTAAAGTCAATCAGAACAGATTCATTGGAGAAGGACTCTTATACTTATTACTGGGAATATTCACCAAGAGGAAGTAACAATTCTGAACATATATGCCTCAAATACAAGGGCACCCACATTTGTATAGAAATAATACTAAAACTTAAAACATACATCAATCCCCACACACTAGTAGTAGGAGATGTCAATACTCCATTGTTCCCAATGGACAGGTCAACCAGACAGAAACTTAGCAGAGAAAGGAGAGCACTAACAGATATCCTGACTTAAATGGACTTAACAGACATATATAGAATATTTCATCCAAACATAAAAATTATACTTTCTTCTCAGTGCCTCATGGCACTTTCTCTAAAATTGACCACATACTCAGCAACAAATTAAACCTCAACAGATACTAAAGAAATATTGAATAACCCCCTGTATGTTCTCGGATCACCGTGGTTTAAAGTTAGAATTCAACAACACTAATTACTGAAAGCCACAAACTCATGGAAATTGAACAATATCTTGACAGACCAGTGGGATACAAACAGTGATCCCTGATAAACCTAGGGGAGAGGAATGGAAGGGCAAGAAACATGAGAAATGACAGCAAGCCAGTATTTCTGATCAAGCCATCCTGTTTATTATTTCCTCACAAGCTGTTATATAGCAAACATGCAAAGAGGGGAAGGGAAGGGTGTCAGGAAACTCAGGTCTGCTGGAATTCAGGTCTGGAGACACCCCTAGCTGATAAGCAAATACTTAGGGTCTGTGATTGTTGACTAAGAAAGGAAAATGCTAATAGATTCAGGAGCTTGGTGCCTGTAGGTCTCTGCTAGGAGATAAGACTCAAGATTGATTTCCTAGACGCTGCAGATACAATAAAGGTAAATATTTTCTTAACTTGTGAGCTTAATGTGGCTATAAACAAAATGCAGATCTCAAAATACAGGTCTTTGCTTCCAGCAGAACAATGCCCTATTGATGTTCTTCTTTTGCGGCGTGGCCGCGATACCCTAGAAGACCGAGGAGGCAGAGTTGGGCGGGCGGGCGATGGGGAGGATGAGGCACCTGAAGTCCCAATAATAAGGGACTTCATGTGACTTATTATTAGGACTATAAGTCCTAATAATAAGGCCCTGCTCCACTTTGTTAAGGCTCATCTCCAACCTACTCCTGAGGATATAAGATTTCTAAAGGCCATGACTGCCTCCTGTCAGATCTGTCAAAAGTCAGATCCTAAGACTAAATACCGTAGCTTCCCTTTTCCTACCCATCAGGCTAGGGGCTCTCTTCCAGGAACTGACTGGCAGCTGGACTTTACTCATATGCCTACAGTCAAAAGAGTTAAATGTCTTCTGGTTTTGGTGGATACAATGTCCGGGTGGGTTGAAGCCTTCCCCACTACTAACAAGAGAGCCCAGACAGTCTCCAATATTCTTCTCCGAGAAATCATCCCCCGGTTTGGGATTCCAACCTCTCTTCAATCAGACAACGACCCTGAATTCACCTCCCAGATTTCTCAAAATCTGTCCAAGGCTCTAGACATTCCTTGGCATTTTCATATCCCGTACCATCCTCAGTCTTCAGGTAAGGTAGAGCATGCCAATCGCTCTCTAAAGGACACCCTTCTTAAGTTGTCACAGGAACTGCATCTCGACTAGGTAAAGCTCTTACCTTTGGCCCTTCTTAGACTCAGGGCCCTACCAAAGAGCCCGCTGTTTATTTCACCCTTTGAACTCATGTATGGACGGCCGGTTCTAACCCCTGGCCTTCCACCTAAAACCTCCCCCCTACCTGATCACCTGCTCACGCCATTACTAACCCACTTATGCTCGCTACTGTGGGATTTCACTGATCACTCATTACCTCGATCATGTACTAATCCCATGTGATTCTCTTGCTCTCTCTCTCTTTCTCTCTCTATCTCTCTATCTCTCTCCCCCTTTTTCTTCCCTCCCTTGACCCACACTGTGGAGCACCCCCTTCCCTTAATAAACAATCCTCCCACGCACGTGGTCGCGTCCTGGGTCTCCCTTCCTCCGGCTCCGCGATACACCCCATGCCGCAAAAGAAGAACATCACCTATAATTCACTGAAAAACAAGGCACAATGTACCCAAACCTATGTGAAACATTGAAAGCACTGTTAAGAAGAAAAGTTCATAGCATTAAGTGACTACATAAAAAAGTGAAGAAATCTCACACTAGTGACTTAACAGCACACCTGAAAGTTCTAGGAGAAAAAGAAGCAGATGTACCCAGGAGAAGAAGATGACAGAAACAATCAAATTGAGAGTTGAAATCAATGAAAGAGAGAGAGAGAGAGAGAGAGAGAGAGAGAGAGAGAGAGAGAGAGAGAGAGAGAGAGAGAGACTTGGTGGGAGGGATGCAGGGAGGGAGGGAGGGAGGGAGGGAGGAGAGAGGAAGGAAGGAAGATAAAACAATACAAAGAATCAATGAAACAAAGGACAGATTCATTGAGAAAATCAACAAGATACACTCACT